>NC_052356.1:24236288-24240537 GCF_009727055.1 Benincasa hispida
CTACTATAGTATCTTTCTTCTACTTGAAATTATAATCAGATATTTATATCTAATTTCCTCCAAAATAATATTATATTGTCTTTATGATATTATCGTTATAGCTATATTAATAATTATCATAATATAATATTAATTATAAAATTTATACTCTCAATATGATACTCCAAATATTTATAAATTCCGTATTTATAATGATATTTATAACCTCTTGTCTCTCTAAACATTTGAAACATTTTTTCAATATTTAATCACGCCACAACTTTGAGTTTTCGTTACTTTAATCACAGAACTACCCTAGGTTAGAACTAAGATGGACTTGTGGATACGAATTGCGGTTTCCAAAACTTGGTGCAATATGGTGTAGAAAATAGTGCAAACATGTTTAAAGTCTAGCCACAAGATTGATACTACGCTATCTGCTTAAAACATTGTTTATCTGATATATTCATATTAAGTACGACAACAATGAACTCTTCTTACCACAGATATATTATGTGATCCATTGGGATATAACCAATCATGAGTACGATGACCATATCATAAGATGTTCGTAAAGTACAGCTGGGCCCAATTACCATTTTTCCCCTGTTAGTTACTATGTCCCACTCCTTAAGTACCACTGAGTTCCTCTAAATGAACAATACAACACTAGTCCAAACTATGTTGTGAACACCTCTGTCGGAGCAAGAGTAAGATGTGAGTGTTAGCCAACAAATCATCATTCTAGCCCAAGGAATTCATAACACACTTTAAGGGTGATGCCGACATCTTTATCTACTTTACCCCTGTCGGGAAGGAGTCGATTCCATCTTTTGGATTGTACGTGATTGTCACTTAGGCATTCAACAAAATCAGATGAAATCCCCAAAAATTTGGTAGGTTTGAATCGGCGACTTGGCCAACTCGCACCCATAACAAATCAAAGGACCGCCCTCAATGGCAAAGAAGTTCGTACCAATCTAAAACATCAAAGGAATTGAGGATCATTGTTACCTAATGGTCATCCTAGTGAAGATGCAGTTCTCTAGTCATGAACGGTTGTGTATAATAACGAGACTATAGCTACTTCATGGACTGTGGTTCTGGGACCCCTATAGTGACAAAACTCTTTGGTATTAGGACGCCCCCGCTCACATATTGCTGCCAACACGATAGTGCTACACATGATCTGATCGTCTGTTGGCAAGTCATCAACATCTTGGATGACCACTTCTCACAAAGCGGGCCGCGGGTCCTAAGTATCCTCTCTCCTCAAGCTAAAGGTTTCCAATCTGCCTACATTCAAGTTAGGGGTAACTTACAGACCCATTTTTGGTTATCACTCAAGACATGATCCCGACTTTGTATCTTCCACCACATACATGTTGAGTCATCCTAAGTCAAAATTAATAGAGTGACGACATAGAGTATTCTGAGTATTCTTATTGGTTTGTGGTAAAGTGCAAATATTGCTAAGTGTTGTCTTTTCAATTTGAAGACCCCTTGTTCAAAACAAAACATATACCGAGCAAAAACAACAAGACAAATCAAAGGACCGCCCTCAATGGCAAGAGTTCCCAACTCACTCAGGATTGAGGTCATGTTACCTATGGTCATCCTAGTGAAGTGAAGTCTCTGTCATGAACGGTGTTATATAACGAGACATTAGCACTTCGTGGTCAGGCCTTATACAAACTCTTTGTATAGGACGCCCCCGCTCACATATGCCCAACACGAATGATCAAGATCTGATCATCTGTGGCAAGTCACAACACTTGTGACCATTCCACAAAGCGGGCCGCGTCCATATCATTATCAGGATAAGGTTTCCCTCCTACATCCATATACTACAGACCATTTTGGTTATCACTCAAGACATGATCCACTTGTATTTCACCACATACATGGTTGAGTCACATACAGATAACCATGGATTTTGTTTATTGGTTTGTGGTAAAGCAAATAAAACAAATAACCGAGCAAAACAACAAGATGTGAAGTAAATATCATATATTAACAATCACAAGTATTCGTATATACTTTTTACAAACTACAGGACACGAGACTTTAGAGCATCAACCCCTACAATCTCCCACTTTTCCTAAAGCGAAGTGGGGTGTACAAAACAAATTTAGTACAAAACAATAAACTAGGGCACTTAGAAGCCCAGTACAATAAAATCTCTCACTTGCCTTAGTTCAACCACGGGCGATCCTATAGACCCATGCTCTGTAGGTGACCCTAAAAAACTGTAGTCGTAAGAGCCTTCATAGACGGGTCAGCAACATTGTGCTCTGAAGTGATCTGCGTGACGATCATGTCCCCTTGATGCACCATCTCGCGGATCCAACGATACTTCTGCTCTATGTGTTTACCATGCCGGTGACTCCTTGGCTCCTTGGGGTTCGCCACTGCCCCACTATTATCACAATAGAGGGTAATGGGCCTAGACATATCTGGAACAACTTCCAGGTACTTTGTTAAGAGTAAAGACTGACCCTGATGTGGACTTGCAAGAGTCCTTATTAGTCTGAAAGTCAGAATCTGTGTATCCTGTAAGAATCAAAAACCTCAAACCATACACGAGCATGTAGTCCCTCATTCTCTGAAGTATTTGAGGATGTTCTTCACTGCGGTTCAGTGACCTTGGCCTGGGTTAGACTGATACCTACTGACTATGCCCACAATATAGCAGATGTCTAGACGAGTACAGAGCATTGCGTACATTAAACTGCCAACAGCAGATACATATGGGACCCGTCTCATCTCTATAACCTCTTGAGTCGTCTTAGACACATTTCCTTAGACAAAGTGACTCCATGCCTGAATGGCAGTAGGCCCCTCTTGAAATCCTGCATCGAGTACTTTAGCAACATCTCTTTAGCAATATCTTGTCAATGTACGATGCCTGAGATAGTGCTAGCACTTTGTTTTTACGATCTTGAAAGATTTGGATTCCTAGAACAAATTAAGCCTCTTCCAAATCTTTCATTTGGAATTGGGTCGCTAGCAAGCTCTTAACTGCAGTCAATAGACCTACATCATTCCCAATGAGTAGGATATCGTCTACATACAACACTAAGAAGACTACTGAAGCATTAATGATCTTCTTGTAGACACAAGGTTCATCAACATTTTGGTCAAAGCCATACGACTTGATCGCAGCATCAAATCGTATGTTCCAAGATTGAGACGCCTGTTTCAGTCCATAAATGGACCGATTCAGTTTTCAAACATTTTGCTCTTGACCTTGGGCTATGATCCCTCAAGATGCACCATATAAATGGTCTCCTCAAGATTTTCATTCAGAAAGGCCGTCTTGATGTCCATTTTTCAGATCTCATAATTATAATAAGTTGCAATGGACAGGAGGATGCGGATCGACTTTAACATGGCAACAGGTGAGAAAGTCTCCTCATAGTTGACTCCCTCTACCTGGGTATAACCCTTTGCCACAAGTCGAGCCTTAAAGGTCTGTACCTTCCCATCAGCACCCCGTTTGCGCTTATAGATCCATTTACAACCTATAGGGCAAACCCCATCAGGCTTATCTACAAGACCCCATACTAAGTTGAAGTAAATCGACTCCATCTCGAGATCCATGGCCTTGACCCATTCATCCTGGTTAACATCCTCCATTGCCTTCTTATAAGACAACAGATCCTCAATGTCACCATCTGTTACCATAGCAAGAATTTCCGTGAAACCCAGATAGTGAACGGGTGGGTATGCAACCCTCCCACTACGTTGAGGTTCCCTCAACTCTTGAGGTGGAACCGACCTACTGAATGAACTCCTACCAACAACCCTTGTTGATCTAGCAGGCTCTTCAACAACTCTTGTTGAAGTTTCAGTAGTTTCATTGGAAAGCTCACGTAACACGACTTTGCTTCGTGGACTGTGCTCTCTTATATGACCTCCTCCAGGAAAGTAGTGTTTGTTGAAACAAACACCCTATTTTCTGTCGGATCATAAAAATAACCCCCTTTGTACCTTTGGGGTAGCCTACAAAGAGACACAACCTCGACCGTGGTTCCAACTTCTTGAGATTAGCCTCAAGCACATGTGCAGGGCAACCCCAAATGCGGAAATGACGTAAACTAGCTTTACGCCCATTCCACAACTCTAGAGGTCTTCTTGCAACACTCTTGGAGGGAACACAATTGAGTATGTACATCGCAGTCTCCACTGCGAAACCCCAAAACGAGTCCGGTAAGGAAGCGTAACTCATCATCAAACAAACCATGTCTAACAAGGTTCTATTTCTCCT
>NC_052356.1:24240572-24243601 GCF_009727055.1 Benincasa hispida
ATCAAACAAACCATGTCTAACAAGGTTCTATTTCTCCTCTCTGCTACACCATTCTGCTGAGGTGTACCCGGCGCTGAGAGTTGGGAAACGATTCCATGTTCTATCAAATAGTCCTGGAATGCGGAGTCTAAAAGCTCTCCACCTCGATCTGATCGAAGTGTTTTAATCCATCTATCCAATGCGTTTTCAACTTCAACCTTGAACTTTTGAACTTTTCAAAGGATTCAGACTTCCATTGCAAAAGATAAACATACCCGTACCTGGAGTAATCATCAGTAAAACTAATAAAATACTCATAGCCATCTCGGGCTCGCACATTCATAGGACCACAAAAGTCAGAATGTACTAACTCAAGAGGCTCTTTGGCTCTAAAACCTTTTCTAGTAAAAGGTCGTTTAGTCATCTTACCCTCAAGGCAAGATTCGCACACAGGTAAAGAATTTTCTTCTAAATCATTTAGAAGTCCATTCTTCACCAATCTCTCAATCCTATTGAGATTGACGTGCCCTAGACGTAGATCCAAAGTTGGGCATTTTCTTTTGGAGAAATTTGTTGACGTTTTGATTGAGTTGCGGCAATTCTGAACATTTCAGTATTATGAAGGAAATTAATGGCTAACGGCCTTAGCACATATAAATTCGATTCCAGATTTGCTATGCAAATAAAAACACAATCTTTATGAATAAATGCTTTACTCAAATTGAAAGAAACAGTGTATTTACATTGCAATAAGCACTTTACAGAAATAAGGCTCCTTTTTAATTCAGGAACAATATATACATCATTTAAAATTAGAAACCTATTCTGTAAAGTCAACTAGAGCCCTCCCACTGCCACAGTTAAGATAACGTGCCCGATGCCTACTCGCATCGTCATCTCACTAGCCTCCAGCTGTCGCCAAGATCTAATCCCCTGAAAAGAAGAACAAACATGGTTAGTGGCGCTTGAATCAATTATCTAGGCCAAATCATCATTCTCCACTAAACAAGTTTCAAGCACAAGTAAATCATATTTACTTTTATCCGCCTTGGCCTTAGCCTTGGCTGATTTCTTCTCCTTTAGATACCAAGGACAGTTCTTCTTCCAACGTCCATCTTGGTTGCAATGGAAACAGTTTTCCTTAGTAACTGGTGGAGGCCTCCTTGGGGCGACAGGCGGTGGGTAGCAGGTGCCTTCTCTTTTCCCTTACCACCCTTCTTCTTCTTCCCCTTTGTAGAGTTAGAAATAGAAGGTGCAAACTTTGTTCCTAAGTTTGAACCTCTATGGAACGTCCTTGAGGATGAAGCAACATTTTCCTCACCCTTCTGCCTCTCCTTACTTTTCAGTAAAGATTGGTATGTCTGCAACTCGTTGAGGAGAGTTGTAAGGTTATATTTCACTTTGTTAAGAATCACATTACTAATAAAACAGGAAGCTCTCCGGCAAATAATGCATGATTATGCTAACCTAGTTGCCCTCATCGATGGTAGAGCCATTCAACTCCTCCACATTGAAGTGGACCATCATGTTTAGCATATGTTCACAAATAGAGGTGCCTTCTTGCATTTTGGAGTTGAATATATATTTAAGAGCCTCATGCATAAGCTGTTCAGACGGTTCTCCAAACATCCCCCATAGGGACTCCATGATCTCACGGGCTGAGACCATAGACTCATGCTTCTTGGCCAAGACGTCAGAAAGACTTGCCAAGATATAGGCTCGAGCTTTCTCATTCGCCCTTGTCCATCGCTCATATGCCTCCTGAACATTTCGAGCGGCATTTGGAGCTGGAATAGAAGGACAAGCCTCCGTGAGAGCGAACATGAGATCCTCGATGATTAGGATCATCGTGATCATATGTTTCTATGTTGAAAAATTGTCGCCAGTTAATTTTTCGGTGCTTAACAACGATAAGGTGACTATAACCATTTGAAAAAGTTGCTGAAAATATGAACAAATCTTGATTAGTTTTTGCTAAACCACTTTTAAACCAATTAGTTTTGCAAAACAGTTTCAAGTACCCTAAGTTATAAACTTCTATTTTGCAATAATGCCCCAGTGAGTCAGGACAAACGCCACCGGTGGGGTGATTAGTTGCCCCTTCACTGGGATGAGACATTCTCAATCATTAGGCAGAACCAACTCTTGGAACTGAACCTAACAACCACCATTTTTTCGTTCAAGAATCGTTAACATTTAACTATTCCATGTAAGCGTAACCCCTCATTTTCGGTGCCAGAGTCCCGCCTTAATGCGCTTACCGTAGGGAAAAGACAGATTAGGACAAGAGACTAAGTTACCTTATCCTCTTATAGGAGATCAAATAAAGAAACGCGCAAAACTGCTATCCTTTAGGAGGACACTCCCAGGGTGCCTCGAGGCGATGTGCAATAACTTTATTCAACCTAACGAGGGAGACCGAGGGATATGCTGTCGCACTTCCCGCTCCCACTTACTATGAACATTCTCTCCATCCACCTTGATATTGACCTACCCAAACACCATTCGTTGGGGAGACACGCCAAAGGTGCCGCGAGGCCGATGATAGATCTCACGGTGTGGACATTAGGAGAAAAGTGAAAGGTTTAAGTGAAGCATCTTATGCCCCAAGTACCTCCCACTGAATGTTCTACCTAGGGATTCATTAACCTAGACAATCCAACTACTGATTTTAGTCTAAGTGGTCTTTTTAAAGCATGATCATAAACAACGTTTGTTTATGACATATAAATAAGTTCAAGTAGTCACATTTTAATACTTTAATGGACTGTCCTTAACTTGCATGCATGCATCAAATCTATCTAACTCACCTTTCCAGGTAAGTTCCTAGATAGGGGTGTTACATTTCCATCAACTTAAATACCCCAGCCTAGACAAAACCCGCCTTAGACAAAAAGTCCTTTATAGATAGATTTGCTACACTTTAACCTTTTATTAGCCAATTTAATCCTATTAAACTGATTAAAAGATTAAAGCCTTAGGGTTGCTAATCATATTAGAACCGTGATCTTAGGTCTATGTGATCCAAGTTTTAAACATTTTAAAACCAT
>NC_052356.1:24243846-24246152 GCF_009727055.1 Benincasa hispida
ATTATGAATTAAATCTTATGTTGAGCATGCATGTCTTTCTTATTTCTTGTTTAGTTTCTAAGCTTTTCTGCTTAACTCTTAATATAAGAAACCACTTACAAGAAATGATTAAGCATAACGAAGGAATATTTTACTGAACGAGTTTTAATAATTAACCTAGATTGTGTCATGTCTTTCATGCGAATGTCTGGTCATTACTATAACTTTTATTCGTATAACGCGTACTGCTTCTCTAAATTATAACAATTACAATAAAGAGATGATGCATGATCAATGCATAACCTAAGGTGGGATTTATTATATATGCATACCATATGACATATAAAACATACATCGCATGTATTAAACAAATAGATTAATAGACTAGGATGAGCCTTTAAACCAAAAAAGAACCGGAATGAAAAACCCTATCTATTACATTTTTCATCGAGCAAACCGGTTCACAGGTGAACCGAGTCTTGAACCGCCAGGAGGTCTCCATCGTGTAGCAATCTTTAGCAGGTAGACGATCGTTCAGTGCACAATAGACGATAGGAACGTTAGCAAACGATCGCGTAGACGACAACGAGGCTGCAAAGCCTGATCGTCCATGCAATCGTGTAGCGCGACGAAAGGTAAATGATTTACCTTGAGTTACTATGCAATGTTTAGTCAGTTACTAAGCGATGAAGCTTGCTGACCTAAATGATCGTCTAGCGCACTTTAAACGATACGCGAGCGTCTGATCATCTAACTGATGTGTGCAAATTGGTAAACGATTTACCTTGCGATGCTAAGCGATCAAGCTTGTTGACCTAAACGATCGTCTAGCTTGCGCACGTATTAAACGATACTCAGCGATTGCTTGCCTAATCGTTGTCCCGATACGACCAACTCTTGATCGCATACCCCATCGTTCAACCGATGCGTTCAACCATGATCACATAGTCTTTCATCTTCACGATGCGATGGACAGCGATCGCATAGAACCTTTTTCTGCATGATGCGATCAACCTTAGATTATCTCATTCCTCGAAGAGCCGTAACCTTTGCCCAGAACTTCGACGAACGACTCAAGACTTCAAACACTTTGAATACAGACTCGATTACGATTATATATGCCCAAAAACGCAGGGGTCTTTACATACAACCACAAATGTAAAATGAATTAAACAGACCGAGGCAATTCATCCTGAAAACATCCATTAATCCGACACATCCACAACAGTATTAACACTTAAAACAGTGTAGAAATGCACCCACCATGAATGTAAACGTTATTTCATTGCAACAAATGAAATTGGAGTATCAAAAACCTAGCTTTGATACCAATTGAAGGATCTCATACCGAGAGTTCCATGAGCGGGCTTAAATTTCTCTAATTTCACAATGACCGAAACATAAATGATATACATTCCATATTAACATATGCATATTAAACTCACCAACAGCATGCTCAGAATACAATAAAACATAGGGAAAAGAGGTTCATACCAAAGGAAGACTGTCTTCGTATGTATGAACCCAAAGCAGCGGAAAAACTTCCCACCGATCTACCAGCACTCAACGAGTCTGTCGACTGTTACTGTACGATTCGAACGTAGACAATACCACCACAAGGGAAACCCGGGTATCCTCGACGTCAAAAACCCAAAGAGTGGGCCCTGGTGATTTTGGTAGAGGACGGAGGAGAAGAGGTCATGTAAACGATAAGCGCGCGCGAGAAGAACTCTACTGTCACATAGCGGAGATGCTTATTGTATATTAGAGATACACGGTCGTTTAAGAAAAGCTTAACAATCTTTTCGGTATACGATCATTTGGAGAACGCGTGAACTAGACGATCGTTTAGATGAATGAGCTTCTATTGTATAGGCTATCGCGATTGCTATTTCACAGATTCTTTTTGGGCACGGGCAATTAGAATGCACGACTTAATTATTTCATCAAAGGAAAACGATTTTCAAAACTTTTAACCCGCTGGTTACCATAACCTTCGCGGCTCCATCTTCCCACGTCCGAACGTGGATTAATTGGTTAATTATTAAATAATTAATCAATTAATTTAATTGATAAATATAATCATATTATATTTATATCCTATAGTTTAATATCATATATCTACTATAGTATTTTTCCTCTACATGATATAAATCATATTTATATCTAATTTCCTCCAAAATAATGTATCTCATACATTTAGCTAATTATATCATATATAATTAACTAGTCCAATTATATCATATTTAATTGAACTTCCTCTTGTCAATTTGAACATTTCAAATTAACCCAAACACTGGTTCTCGACTTTATCCAAGCTACCCAGG
>NC_052356.1:24246177-24279374 GCF_009727055.1 Benincasa hispida
TGACCTATGGACCTTGTGGCTTGAGCTCCAACGGTACGTGATTCACTGACTAAACTCTTTGCACGAGATTCTCCATAAGCTGTCGCAGTTGTTCCACTAAGAACAGCTGAAACTTTTTACCACAAGATATATTTCCTGTGTCCATTGGAGTTACCAATCCATGGTGGATGAACCTTCATAGATGCTCGTAGTACATCTGGGTTTTACCATTGCTCAACTTAAGTCGTTTCCTAAACACTGACTTCCTTCTAATGAACAACACACATATAGTCCAACTATGTGTGCACACCTCTCGGATTTAACGAGAACGGTGTGTGGCGGCACAATCATTCACCCCCGGAATCAACCTCTTAAAGAGCCAATCTATCTAATTACCCTGCCTTCAGGGAAGGAGTGCATTTGATTTTTATTGAGTTCTAGCTCAAAACAGGATCCCCAAATGGATAGGTTTTGATCGGTGACTTGGCCATGTACCTACAAATCAGGGACCGCCCTCCAATGGCAGAGTCATCTTAGGTTGAGGTCTATTACCTATGGCTTCTGTGAAAGTTAAAGTCCTCTGTTGTTTTCAAATAGAATTTGTGTTTAAAATTCTTTATATATCTGATTTTGAACGAATTAAAAGCTGTTAGTGTGTGTCATCGGTTACTTAATTACTAGTGGCAAATCTTTTGAGTATTAGGTGATTGGCACAGCCTACTCTACACTATTTGAGCATTATCATGTGGGTTTCGCAATCGTCTGGACTACCATACTACGTATTATTCCACATATGATTACTAAAGATTTAGTTAATTCTGTTATTTAAAATAGGTTCAATGTTACGAATACATATCATGTCATGTTTCAGCTCACAAATGGCGCGCCCACTTGCTGTTATTTTTTAAAATATGTGGCTTTTGGATTTGATGGAGTGTTTCTTCCCTTCATTATTTACTACGACATTTATTTCTGGTTATCAGTCTTCTAAGAACTAAACTGGAAATCTCTTGATCTTCGTAGAAGTGTCACACTTAATGAATCTCTGCTTGAGTCACATTACTCAAGACGTACTAGGCGGAATTTGTTAATTATATTGAATTTTGTGTGTGTTGTGGTTTAAAAAATTGGTATATAGGAAAATATCTATTTGTTATAAGTAATGATCAATCAGCAGAAACTACCAATTGAAATTGCTGACATGTTTAATATCACACTAGTAATTATGAAGCAATCACAGCGGTTAGGTTCGTAATATACTGTTTAAAAACTATACAGGTTGAACCTTGACTGTAACTTGTGTTTGGAGTTGAAAGACTCCGGATTCAACGCCCGGGAGTGTTTTTATAGATGTTAATATTAGGGAGGTTTTGGATAGGGTGGAAGACGGGATTCTTGCTTTGTGTTGTAGTAATTGATATACTCGATGCCCTATCTGGGCTCTAGATCTAAAATTTATCCGTTGATTCCTTTCATTTTATCGTCTTTTTCTTTCATCTTCTTTAGTTCCCTAAATTTAACAAGATTTCTAAAAAGAAATAAATAAGATAATGCACATTTGGACAAAAAAAAACGCCTTATAATTTTTACATTTCTATTATAATTTATTTATTTAATTAGATGTAAAATAATTTTTTTATCATAATTTTTTCCATTTTATCACAATATCATATTTTAAAGAGAATATTTGTTATACCATACAGTTACAAAAAGGGGGGTGGAAAGTGAGTGGTGAGCGGTCCAGGCATTAATTGAGTTTGCCGACATAATTTGTCTGTCCACTTAAAATCAGTAATTACAATTCTCAACCAAGACCTCAAAACGTATTTATTTTTATTATTATTATTATCCATCATCCACTCTTCTTCTACCTTTCTACTCTACTTCATTCATCCCATGAAAAGTGAAGAGGAAAAAAAAGACCCACTTATATTCTTTTGCTTTTCATTGTCTTTCGGTTGGGGGGTTTGGGGGCTATCCCCATCCCCAAATCATATTTTTGCCTCTTTCTTTTTGAGAATATTTTGTGCAATTCATACATGAGTTTTGGACCAAAAAAAAATTGTCAGATCAATTATAATAATTGTTTTCTATAAATGAAGCAGTTGATTTTGTTTTTCTGTATACAATAGGAAAAGTTTGATTAATCTGCGAATCCTGGAGGGAATTATTTTAAATAGAAAAATACTATTTGAAAATATTTTTTAAATTATAACAATCTATCGGTGATAAACATCTAATAGTGATATTTTGTTATGTATTTTTGCTTATATTTATGTATCTTATCTCGATGTATCGGATCCCTATTTTTAGATTCAAATTTTCAGTAGTGAAGATTTATAATCTCGATTTGTTTTAGTTTGTCTTATAATATTATTATTGTCTTGATGGATTAAATTATATAAAAAAGTTATTAAAGAATTGAAATTTTGAAAAGAAATGATGAGAAAGATAATTGATTTTCCAATTTTCCATCAAGTAAAGAAAAACAGGTCTTTTTGGAAACAACGCTTTTGAAGGTGTGTAATGATGAATGAGAAGGTGATTCAGTTTTTTTTTTTTTAAGATTAAAAAAGGAAAAAAAGGAAAAAAAAAAAGCGGTTTTGTTGTTTCTTCCAATGTTCGTTATAGATGAGAGAAAATAAAGGAGTGGGGCTATTCCAGTAATTTGGGAATTTGCTTTACAAAAAGCAGACTTGAAATTGTCTGTTGATGAGTAGCCATGTCAAATAACGTCATTCTCTGCGTTTGCTATGACACCTTTATTAAGGGAAGTTGACTTGTCCAATCTAAGCTAAGGCCCGTGAGCCTAATCAGTCAAGTCAACCATACCTAAGGATCGGTGAAAGACCCTCAACAGGGTTAACTTCGAGTTAAGATTTAGTTGTTCCTATTGGCTCACCCTTGTATCAGGCCTTGGTACGGCCTATACATGATTGGGCCATGACGGTTTCGGAAAGCGTAGAAATCAATTATTTGAGGCCTACTCATTCCAGCAGGAGTTAGTGGGGAAGTGGAGAGGTGAGGTGGGCCTGACACGAGACTTTAAGGCATCAACCCCAACATAGACTTTGCTACTTGTCTTTCCATTTCCTTTTTCTTTTAAACCTCCATTTCTCCCAACGGAATTGAGAGACATCCTTAACCGACTCAACCACCTCTCTTCTATTGTTTCTTTCTTGATATTGCCACATAATTAGGGTCCTATCATTGCCTCCGCCCTCCATTTTTACCTTGTCCTCAAGGTAAAGCTCTGGTTGTCCACCCATTTCTTTAGCTGTGTCATATGAAACATTGAACATATCGACACTATTGTCTGAAGGTTCAACTTGTAAGCTACTGATCTGACTCTGTCCATTACCTAATGTGCTCCATAATACATGGGGGATAATTTCACCTTCTGCCTTCACAGAACAGAAATTTGGCAATAGGGCCGCAACTTCAGTCATTCCCAATCATCAACATCATGTCGCTCCTTGTCAGCAAACGTCTTCATTTTCTCTTGAGCCAGCCGCAAATGCTTCTTTAGCTCGCATAATGCAGCATCTCTGTTTCGCATTTGTTGTGTCACACCCCGCCCTAGACTACCCTCCGAGCCTGAGAAAGGGCATGACTGACACCAGTTATCAACCCTTTTGTTGACACTTACTGCCTAATAACTCTTGCAGAAATAACTCTGATACTAATGAACAAATTCAATAACCAACTAATAAAGTCAAGGAGATAACAACAACTGAATAAGTAGGTCCATTTTATTTCAACAATGTAACATTTATACAACTCCAAGACTTAGCTACAAAGTTTACAACATCAACTGTAAAACCCTCCGAAAAAGTAACTGTGACTTGTGGCAGACCTTGATCTTAGCAGCACCCTGGAACTCCTTACCTTTCGCCACCTGGGAAGAAAAACATGAAATAACAGGATGAGCTTCACAAAGCTCAGTGAGTGATAAGCAACTTCTAGAGTCTATTTAAACTCATAAATAGCAAGCATATCATAGATACGAGGTTACAATCAAACCTCAGCCTTAAACGAGTCTGGCCTCAACTTCTATCTATGTGCACGGTAGATAGCTAAACTGATAACTACTTAGATTGAGTATGCTATCTACCTACACACATGGTAGATAGATAACAGTCACTAAATACAATGCTTACTCTTTACGTTTCCTTTGTCTCCTATGTGCACATAGCTCCCCGATCATGGGCTCAAAAGCTAGGCTCGTCGGCCCTCCGACCATCGCATACGAGGATCTTCCCAACAGCTCAGGAACTAGACTCTCGGTCCCCTGACCATCCCGTGAGTTTTGACTACGGGCTCAGGTACTAGTTATTGACCCCCTGACCAAAATGCCCGTCACATAATCTCATTCCTCCAGGCTAGATCTAATTCATAACTTAAGCATATACAATTTAGTCTAAAAGATATGCCTTTAAGACTTAAAGGAAAGTACCATTCATACTCGTCGTTTAGGAAACCTTTCTATCTAGAAGTTCCTTGAATCTTTCGTGCTACTCCTTTGAACCTTAAATTTCAAGATTCAACTTAAAGCTCAGACTACTCATAGTTTCTAGGCTTTATCGCGAGATACTTTATTCTACAAATAAAATTTCTCAGGAAGCTTACCTCAAAATCTTGCTCATAAAATCCCGGGTTTGGCCGAAACATCAAAACATTAAGACTGGCTCAGCTTAACCCGACAGCTTTTTCGACCCCTCTGTTTGTCCTCACTTCCGACCGATTCCTTAGAGCGTCTTCCTTCTCCGGAAGCCGTACCCTGAAAACTAGACTCTTTATAATTTCAGATTGGGCTTTGAAATCACTCCAAAAACGCCATGGTATCATGGGAGGAACCCTCTTCCCAAGTTGATACTATCTCTCCTGTCGCTTCTACCCCGATAGCAATCTTCCCTCTTGGAACCCCTTGACACGATGGTTTTGCCATCAAACGTATAGTCTCTCCTCCTTTTATGTTTCTTTGGAGGGATTGAGTTCTCATCTGAAGTCCTTGGCCCTATTTATAGGCGTCCAAGATTGCTCTAAGGCCGACACCTCCTACTTGGTCGCATGTCCAAGTGTCTCTTCCTTACACCAACAACGCAACTTTTGATCAACGCAACTTTGGGTGTCCTTCTCCTACATAGCCAACACATGGGGCTTAATTTTGCATGTCTCCTCATGCACCCACCTCAAATCCTTAAGGCTTAAGACTTCTTCCTAGCAAGCCACATGTCTGATGACGTCCTCCATATGCGTTCATTCTCCATATGCGCTCATCCTTCATATGTGTCCATCCAACTCAATATGCATTCAACTAGGATGATGACCAACACCCCTTTTTCAACGCATACTGCTAGCCTTGGATATCAACACATAGTATACCATCAATGCATAGTAGGCCATCAATGCATAGTATACCATCAACGCATAGTATGCCATCAACGCATAGTGTATCACCAACGCATGGTTTACCATCGCATCTTCTACAATGCAACCCAACTCACTTACTTTGTCACTGCAAGCCTTAACAATCACAAGAGCAAACCATTATGCGTCCACCCTAGCTCTTCCCATCTCATGGCTTATGCCTTAGCAAAGTTGTCGCGTCCAACGTATCCATCGTCCATGCCATCGTCTACTTCCAATGCATAGCACGGTCGCATGGCACCAACGCATAGGACGGTCACTTGGCATCAATGCATAGGACGGTCTCTTAGCATCGACGCGTAGGACGATCGCTTGGCATCGACGCATAGGACGGTCGCTTAGTCCAACGCATCCATCGTGTCCAACGCAACCATCGCATCTGCCTCTATCGCCGCATGCCACCCTCCAGTGCATGCTTTGTACCCCGTCATTGCATACCCTCGTGTCCACATGCCCTTAGCACCGCCTGCCCTTGTGCCACCGCAACCTTCCAATGCATCTCTTTCAGTTGTCTGCCCTTAGCCATATGGACACATACCACCGCGTCCAACGCATCCACCGCATTCATCATCCAATGCATCCAATGCATCCAACGCATTCAACGCATCCATCATCCAATGCATCCAACACATCTAACGCATCCAACGCATGGGTTACTCTTGGCAATGCCTCTTGCCAATACTTCGGCCAATCATGCATCCAACCTTACAAACGCATGGTTACCTTTTCAACTTATGCGTTAATGTCTCCTAACTCTTAACGCATGGATTCTTTTGACCTTACACTTAGCCAAATTTCATCAATTAAAGCTTAACTCAAAGCTACTTGAGGAAAATCTACTCAACACTTAGAAATTTCCTTCACTTCAACATAGGATTTAACTTTCACTTAGTTAATTTCCTTAACCACCTACTTAAGTAGAAAAAATGGAAATCTGGGTTTCACATGTTGGCTCAAAATCTATTTGGCCGTACACTCCTTCCCATAGTAAATTGACTCTGGAGGTTGTTGACCATACACAATCTGAAAAGGGGCAAAGCCATTAGAAGCATTATACGTCGTGTTACTCTAGTAGTTCGCCCATTGCCACCAATTCATCCATTCTCTCAGTCACTCACCACAGCAGCTCCTCCAATTCATTTCCACGCTGCGATTCGCCACCTCTATCTGACCATTCGATTGATGATGAAAAACTGAATTGCGATGGAATTTGGTACTCGACCGTTGGAACAACTCTTGCCAAAAGTGATTCACAAACTCCTTGTCTGGGTTCGATACAATGAACTTCGACACCTCCACTGATTGGTATGCTTCTACCATCGTTTCTTGTTTAGTAGTCACAAATCTCCCACGGATCGATCCCTTTCTTGAAGATCGGAATGCACTAACATCTTTTTCTTCAAGTCTTCCCAATCTTTGAATGACTCTCCATTTCTCTTCGAACGGTACTAGTCTAATGCGATGCTGTCGAAATTAACAACCACCACCATCATCTTCTCAGATTCAGTCAACTTGTGAGCTTGAAAATAGCGATATGCTCTATCTAACCACGCATCTGGACCGCTTACGTCAAACCTGTCTCTTATACACATCTAGATGTGTATAAGAGACAGCATCTGGACCGCTTCTGTCAAAACCGGCATTTCGAATTTCATGAATTCATTCCGGCCATACATCGCTTTTTCACCGACGGCTTTCACCGTACTTTCTGCTTCGCACACATTATGGGTATACAATCTTTCTACCTCTTTCGCCACCTGTCTTTCCCTTGGCCATTTCCGTCACATAAGAAACGAACATTTCTTGATGTTTTTCTACCTGTAATTCCATTCTCCAATGCTCTTTGCTATCGACGCCAATTTCTCCTTTATGGTTGACACTCTCTGTATTTTGACTCGGTATTCAAAGATTTCTTGTTCCAGTGACTACAATTTCTCTTCAAAATCTTTCTGATCCATACTTGCCTTGGTGATTGCTCTGGTACCAATTTGTTAGGACACTGATTCTTGAAATCTTTACTCTCATAACGTGCTAATACAATCTTTTGGAAAAGGAACTAAACGGCGAACAACTTCTAGACGATAAGAATCAAACAAGATTAATCGGTCACTTACAAATGATCACCTGATTGCTTACCAAACACTAAATGATCGTTTACATTCTATTACACGATCGCTCAGTATTACTAAACGATCACTTACTAAATTCTTTGCGATCGCCCACAAACTTCTACATGATCACTTAACTATTACTATTACACGATCGCCTACCAGAACCTATACGATCGCCTACCTTTTACTATATGATCGTCTACCCAGTGCTACAAGATCGCTGAGCTTTATTACACGATCGCCTAGTGGAAGTAGACGATGAGCGGCACACTATGATGGCTTCTCCACGACAGCGTCTTTCAAACTCCCACTCTCGAGAGCTCTCCTTCCTCACTTCTGATATTTAGACTTTGCTACATCTCTTTCCGTTTCCTTCTTCTTTTAAACCTCCATTTCTCCCAACGAAATTGGGAGACATCCTTAATCGACTTAACAACCTCTCCTCTATTCTTTTTTTCTTGATATTACCATATAATTAGGGTCCTATCACTCTCGTGTGGTGTTGCTAGGGAAAACGGAGCAGTGCGGACGCGAACTTTGGTTGACGGCAGCAGATGGTGGCGACTGAATGGCGAGCGATGGTTGAGCGGATTCTTGGTATTGACAGTGTGAAGAGGAAAAGAAAAAAAAGACACTAGGGGGGGTCGCGCAAAGGGAAAACGAGGAAGGGAGAAAGTTTTTCTATTTTTTAAAAAGAAAAGGGAATAAAAATATTTTAATAAAATAAAATAACATGAAAATTTATTTTATTTTATTTTATCCTTCCCTTCAAAACACAAATTTAAAAATAAAAACAATTCTCCTAATATAACTTCAATTTTTGAAATTAACTTAAAATATCAAATTAATGCGACATAAAATCCCAATTTTCCTTTAAACAAAAAAATAAAATTAACAAATTAACAAAAATTTCCTCAAATATTACAAAAATACTGAATTTTAAATTACGAACACTCGGATTTTATATTTTTGCCCTTCTGGGCAACAGCTGGTGGGTTAGCTTTCCCCTTTCTATCTTTCTTTTTCTTCCATTTTTTGGTACCAAAAAAAGAAGGCACAGACTTAGTTCCAGAGGACGAACCTCTATAGAACTTCTTTGAGGACGAGGAAACATTTGTCTCTCTCTTTTACTCCTTGCTTTTCATCAAGGACTGAAAATTCTAAAGTTCATCGACCAAAGTGGTTAGGTTGTAGTTAATCATGTTCATAACAACATTGCTTACAGAACTGTAGGAAAGTTTCAAGTAAAGATTCCAAAATGAAGCTAACCTGACTTGCTTCATCAATGACAGACTCATTCATCTCCGCCACATTGAAGTGGACCATCATGTTGAGAACTGTTCTCTAACAGATGCTCCCTCTTGCATATGGGCATTGAAAATGTGTTTTAGAGCGTCATGCCTGAGTTGTGTGGATAGTTGTCTGAACATCCCCCATAGGGACTCCATGATCTCACGGGCAGTGATCATGGGCTCATGCTTCTTGGCAAAGACTTCAAAAAGACTAGCCAAGATATATGCTCAGGCCTTTTCATTTTCCCTTATCCAACACTCATATGTCTCTCGAACATTTCAAATGGCATTTTGAGTAGGAATAGGAGGATTGATAAAGTTAGGAAACATATAACGGAAGAAAATACGATCATCAAGCATTTCAATTCATTAATTTTGGCTTTAAATTCAGCATGCTCATAAAATATAAAGTGGGTTTCAAACATACCTTTGAAAATATATGATCAGGTATTAAAAGATATGAGATCGAGTATGAAAGGTTAAAGGATCGAGTATGAAAAGCTAAACGATCATATAGCAAAAGTTAAACAATCGTTTAGCAAAATCTATATGATTGTTTAGCAAAATCTATACGATCATTTAGTTTTTGCTATATGATCAATTATATAATTCTATGTGACCTAATATATGAATCAATATGATCTAGTATTAAAAGTTATACTATCGATTGTATAAAGCTATGCGATTGATTATATAGAGCTATATGATCGATTATACAAAGTTATGTGATCTATATCCTTGTACTAAACGAACCTTCAACCCTAAACAAACTTATGTTCTGAACAATTTCAAATAACGACAAACGAGAATGCCATACCTTCCAAATTACTAGAACGGTGGAGAAAGAGTTCAAATGAAAGTGAAAAATGAGTAGATACGACCGACGAGCAGCAAACGACGTTGAAGATGAAGGGAGATGTTGAGAAAAAACTGAGAGGAGTACTCAAATGCTAGGAATGCGAATAGGCGGCTTGTAAACGAGATGGAATAGACGCTTGTTTGATTTTAAAAAGTAAGAGTATATCTAGTATTTCACATGTGAAAAGGGTCATCCATATAAATTTTTTTTAATAAAAAGTCATCTATAGAAAAGTTTTTGCTTTTTGAGTTATTTTATAAAATTTTCCCTTCCTTATAGGGGTATGTTAAAAAATCGGTCCGAACCGATGATCGGATCGACCGGCTCAGCTGGCTCGTCTACTTTTTTCAAATTTCTGATTTTTTCAGTTCAATGATAGAAAGAACCGATTTTTTCGATTTGATTGAGACCTTATGCTTTCCATGTGAGAGCCTACTCGACCAAGTGCTAACTGAAGGTGTCTTTTTTGCCTTTTTAGATCCATCTTTTTTCTTTTTCTTTTTCTTTTTTTCATTTCTTGGTTTCCAATCATGCATTATTGAAGGAGTTTTTATGTATTATAACTTGTGTGAATGTCACTTTCTTTTTTTTAAATCATAATCCTACTAGAAATATAGTATAGAGAGGTAAAACAAGGTAGATAATTTTTATTCTATAGAGAAAAATCCACTTTGGTAATGAATTTTCTTAAATTTAATTGATTGATTAAAGTTAGTCAAACGTTTGCAAACTGCCGAAAGAAATACGATCGTAAGTGTTTCTAACTAACAAATTAAGTCTATTAGGGATGACTTTGGATCTTTGGCCCATAGCAGAAAGAAAAATGGAAAAAGAGAAAGGTGTGATTTGTCCTACATTGGAAGGTCTTTATTTAGCAAAAAGGTTTATGTATCAAGATTTGCAAGGGAGTTTCCAAATTGTGGTTGTGGTGGAAGTAGAAAATTTCCCCACATGCCCATAAAAGAATTAACTTTTTCTACTATTTGATTACTATTTAATTTAAATTAATCTCATATCTAAAACAGTTTCTTCCCTTCTTCTTCTTCTTTATAAGCTTTCAAATAAAAAAAATGTTTTATATAGAATTCATTCATCTTCTTCTTGTCTTCTTTTTGTTTTTCCATTTTTCCAACGATTCCATTTCTTTCTCCAAGCGAGTACACCCTTTTAATTTGGAGGTTGTATATGAAGGGATTGAATTTTGTAGCGAAATCGTTTAATCGCTTTTTGCCCAATTTTATCATAAGAAAATTTTACAGAACATATAACAATTAGAAAATTAAGCATGCTTTTACAAGATTATTAAGGAAGAAGAGTAAGAAACCTTTAAAGAAACTATTCTTTAAATCTTCTCCCGGTCTTGAATGAAAACAACACAATCAAACGAACTACGTTCTTGAAGCTCCAAGCAAGACATGACCACCAGTCTTCTCTACTATTCTCTTTTGAACAAGGAGGATGATGGGATCCAATTGGAAGTTTAGATAAGAGAAAAACCTTTTTGTCAGAGAAAAGTTCTTTGTAAATGTGAGAGCAAGTGAGTGAGATAGATAGGTGACTTTTTCCAAGAAAACCCTTCAGCCTTTAATTGGCAGACTGTTATGCAACTTTAATACGTGAGTGGAGTTGTAACTCCCTTCACCCCCACTAATCCCCTCCTCTACATAATTAATTGACTTTGATTAACTTTCTTAATTAAAATAAAATTAATTAATTAATAATTATATCTAAATTTAATTAATATATTATTAAATATCTTATATTTAATTTCATGTATATTTGAATCCTATTATAATATACATATCTCTCGTAACCTATAGTATTATATGAATCCCAATTCACATTAATTTTAAATTATAGTTTAAATATAAATCCAATTCATATTAAGATAACATTTGAATCTTAATCAAATATTAATTCTCTCATATTATATAGTTCAATTTGAATATTATTCAAAATTAACGTTATATTATAATGTAACTATATATATTATATTAATTTTATCATATACAATCAATTCCCTTAATGTAATTTGAACCCTTTAAAATTCTTCCACTTTAAAATTCTTGTTTTAATCCATTTGTGAGCTAGCAAAGGGACCTAATGGACCTATGGTTATAAGTTCTAACGATATATGATTAATTAATTAAGCTCTTTAATTAAATTAATTATCATTCATTAACTATGAGACACTCCACTGAAGACACATAGTTGCACTCTTATAAACTACAGTATATTTATGTGTCCATTGATTTAGTCATATTGTGTAAGTCAATTTTCACATGTTTTTCGTAATTACAGCTAGGTCAAATTATTATTTTACCCCTGTAATTACCTTTTGCATCTTAAGTACCACTGATTCTTTAATGAACAATTTTCTTTATGGTCCAACCATAAACAACGTCTTTCTTGGGCCATTGAGAGGGTGAGGTCTCATTGTTCAAGTTTTGGAGTCAGCACTTAAGGGAACAATCTATCTACTTTCCCTAAAGTCGATAAAGAATAAATTCCATCTTGTGAAGCTATGTTCTTAGCTCCTCACTCAGTATCGTCCCAAAATGGTAGACATATTGAGTTGGCAGCTAAGATCACTCTTACCCATACAAATCAAAGAATGACCCTCATTAGCAGGAGTTCATAACTCATTCAGGATTGAGATCGAGTTATATGATTATTGTTTGAAATATAAATCTCTTCCATTAACGGTGTTACAAAGAGAGATTATATTTCTTGGTTCGGTCTTATACATACTCACTATATAGGATATCACCACTTATATGTCATCACATGAACGACCTAGATCAAACCGTTTTTAATACTTACAATTTTTGTAACATTTACAAAGTGGATTGTATCCATATTATTACTATGATAAGGTACCCAATCTTATCCATATATTATATAGATCTTTTAGGAAATTTCTTGAACATGATCCACTTGTATGTCAACCACATTCTATTTAAGTAATATTAAATAATATCGGATCTTAGTTTATTGGATTTAAGTTATGCATATAATAAATAACACTTTTATTTTAGATAAATAATACTTTATTCATTCAATAATTTACAAATTTACAGACTATGAGATTTAGGACATAAATCTCAATAGTGTAAACAGTGGAGAGCAACCAGCATACGTGATTTAGCACCAAGGTCACACATAATTTACTTTTAATGTAGTGGATCTTTCATGGCACAACAATGTTCACGTTTGGTTCTAAACAAAGTTGTATTTCCTTTAAGGTTGCTAATTTTTCGATTATTGAATCTTGTTTCATTTAAAAACTTAGATGATAAATACACAACATTGGTGTTATTAAAGTTTCGATGATGGATTATTTACCTAATAATCCATATGAAATGGAGGTGATTATTATTGTACAACTTGAAAAATTAAAACAGCCTTCAGTGATAAGATATTTTGGTTATTCTCTCTTTTATAGTTTTTGGGTTTCTTAACTTGTTGAAGAGTAATGTAAGGCTAGTTTTAATGGTAAACAATCTCTTGGAAGACACTTGACATAATGGAAATGAATTACAATCCCTGAAAAAGAAAAATTTGTGAAACATGATTCAATATTTCAAATAATTTACAAGAAAATCAGTCCTCATACACCAAAAACAAATCAATTTAATCTTTTTCACATTCGAAATCTTGATGCTACACATCAAATCGGAGATAGAGCATTCAATTTATAAATAACAATTAACAAAGAGGAAATTAAAATCGATAATAAGGAAATTCAATCATCATATTTCAACCTTAGAAGTGGTCATTCAAATCGCAAAAATCAAATCGTTTCTAAAAATCGAACCGAAAACTCAGTGAAATCGAAAAATATTGTTCGATCTGGTTTGAAGAAATTTTGAAAACCGAATTTGAAACCGTATATATATATAAAGAGTAAAACCGGATTTAAAACCGAATCGCTTTTAATTCTTAAACAAAACCGAATTTAAAATCGAACCGAATCGAACTGAATTGAATCGTTTTTTAATTAAAAAAGAATATAACATGAATTTTTTAAAAATGGCAAAACCGGATTTAAAACCGATGTTTCACATTTTAAACAATTCAATTCAATTCGATTTGACCACCAAATCGAACCGAACGAACTGTTTCCACCACTATTCAACTTGCAGATGATTTCTATTATGGTATGATGAACGGTGGATAATTTCATTTACACTATTATTTTGTTAATTTAAACTTTGTATTAGTCACTTGTAATTTATATCTAACGCCCACAAATCTAGGTTGACCTTCATGTTACAAATCAAGTTAATCAATCTACCATCATCCTGTTATATTTGAATCTTGTATTTCAAAATCTTGACTTTTTGGCTTTTATTCCGTAATGATGTAATGTTTTGAGAGGTTTGTTGCACAGAGCTTGGAATAACATTTCAAAGCAATTTAAATCATGCAAATCGAAATTCAAATGAAAAAGATATAGTCGAAACAAACCTAACGAAAAATATTCGAAATGGTGTCATGACAACAAAATTCATCAAATTGGACTCAATTATAGAGTGACCTGTAAACCAATGGAAAAATAACACATTAGAGATATAGATGATCCACAAAACTTATTTTCATAAAATGTTCAAAATTTTGAATAGGTACATATATAGGATTTTCATGCAAAATTTTGGACCAGAATATCCCTTATATAGACACTGTGTCAGTTGACTTACGCTCATGTTGACCATTTATTTATTAGGAATTTTTTTCCATATCTTTCCAGCAGTATTTAAAGTCGGTAAGAGATTTTAATGGATATATTATTAAATTAGAGTTATTATATTTGAAAAGTCTAAATTGGTTAGCATGCCTGTATGACAATTTATTAGAAAAAGTTTCCTATATTTTCGAAGGTTAATTAACGTTGGAAAGAGATTTTGCAAAATATTTTCAGTTCAATATGGTTATTTTTAAACATAACTTAGAACACTGTGTTAGTGTTCAATTGATTTTAAAAGAGGAAAAAATTTGTGACATTCGTCTTTATACATTTAGCTTGAAATTAGTTGATTCTTTGTGATATCTCTTGAATTTATAATGGTATTGCTTACTTTTAAAAGGCACGTCAATAGGAGAAGAAAACGCAAAGTATGTTTGACTTCATGTTTTGAGGGGAGCTTTCATGTGCCTTTACTAATTTTCTTACTTGTCTTTTTTTTATTGATTCCCAAAGGTGGATGGGTAATAAGAAAAATGAAAGCAAGTTGTTATTGAATATCTTTCTTACTATTGAATTGAAAATTCTTATTAATGAAATATCCATTGTTTTCAAGTGAATTAAAATTATGTATGTGTGTTGATTGTGATTCAAGTTTATATTTTGTGTCACATACCACTCTGGATTTTATTTTTCTTAACTTGTTTATCATCATAAAAAAGGGGGAGATTGTTGGCTATTGGTCATTTATCGTAAATTTATTTATTTATTAATTAATATTTTGATGATAATAAACTTGCTTTTATTCACTATCAATTTTAGCGTTTTGAAGTGTCCATTGCGTAAAACTCGGAATAACAATTCCAACACAATTTGAATCATCCAAATCAAACTTCAAACAAAAAAGATATAATTGAAACAAGCGTAATCGAGAAATATCTAAGATGGTAATGTGGCAACTGAATTCATCAAATTGGACTCAATTATAGTGACATGTGGAGCAATAGAGAAGTAATACAGGGTTTTGTTTGATTTTAATATATTATATTATATTTGAGTTTACTCGCTTTAATAATAATAATAATAATAATGAATTCAGCATATGCTCTAATTTTTATTGGCTATACTTTTTCTTTTAAAAAAATTGTTATTATTATTACAACAACTATTAAATCTCCACCAAATTTTACCAACATTTAAAGGTCCAAATCAAAATTAATTTTCACCTACCTCCCTTTCTTTTTAACCCCTTCATCTTCTCTAAATTTTAAAAACAATTTTTATTATTTCATTCCTCCATAATTCACTAAAATTCCATTTATTAGGCTTATGCCCTTAATTCGTAGATGATAAATGTAAATAATTGGTTGTCATCAATAAAGAGTTATCAATGTTATTTCTATAAGTGTTATTGATTGTGTTGTATTCATTTTGTCTTAATAATCCTGAATACAATAAACTAACATTCTAGGTTGTCTTATGAGTCTTGAACTATATGTAAAGACATATAGGGATCAATGTTCAAGATACAACTTAAAGGGTCTATAGTATAGGGGAAAGGTTGGTTACCTTATCCTGGTAACACTATGGATATGACCCACTTTGGATTTGATACAAACGTAGTGATCCAACGCGTTCGTGTAGGAGACAAACTGGTAGGGTATCTTGGACAATGAGTTTGCACAAGACCGGACCGCGAAATAGTAACCACTAGATGTAACTTTGTTGACTAATTATGTTTTTATTTCAATAGGATGACCTAGACACTTAGTTATACTCCTGAGTATATTACGAACTCCTGTTTACGAGGGATTGTTCTTTGATTTGTATGGGTGAGAGTGTCCAGTTCGCTGACCCAATATGCCTACCATTTTGGGGATAAGACCGAGTGGGTAGCTGGAAACATAATCATACCAAATGGATTTCATTCCTTTCCGACTTCAAGGTAAGTAGATGAGTGTTCCCTTAAGTGATGTCTCTGAGACTTGAACAAAGAGCCCAACCCTCTCCCTGGCCCAGAGGGGTTTCTATTTAATGGTTGGACTAGGTTGTTCATTAGAGAAGCATTAGTACTTAAGGATACAGAGGTAATCAAGGGGTAAAACGTTAATTTAACCCAGCTGGTGTTACAAACATTCATGAAGGACTAACTTGTTGTTAATAGTCTATATCCGTGGATACAAAAATATATTTTCAGTGAGAAGAATGCAATCATGATGAAAACACACGACGTCATCGAAATTTGTCTTCAACTTCAATTTGGGACACATGTCAGCTCTTAATTGGTCCCAAATTTGATGATTTAGAATTTCGTCATTAATTTAGTGAATGACATGGTAGTTTGTGATTGGTGCAAATTTTCTCATTCAACACCTATAGCTTTTATATTGTATCAAATACAATATAACCTATAGTTTTTAATTCTCTAAATTATTTGTGGTGTTTAATATAAATTACATTTATACTAAATTTAATTATATGAATCCAATCCATATAATTAATATTTAAATATTTAATTCTTCTAAAAATAAGCTTTAAATGTATCAAATACATTAAATTAATTATGTCGCATATTATTAATTCCCTCAATTAATTTGAACAATTCAAATTAATCTAAAATTAACTCTAAAAAATTCTTGTTGAGCTATAAAGAGGACCTTATGGACTTGTAGATTGAAGCTCCAATGGTACTTGTATAATTAATTAAACTCATTTAATTAAATTATTCAACATCCATTAACTATCGGTCACTCCATTAAAGGCTGGCAGTTGCACTCTTCGCACTACAGATATATTTATATGTCCATTGGATATAACAGTCAATAGTGTGATGACCCTTCAAAAATTGTTCGTAAGTACAGCTAGGCTAGGCCAAAATTATTGTTTTGCCCCTATAGTTACATCTAACTCCTTAAGTATCACTGATCCCTCTAATGAACAATAAGTCATAGTCCAACTATGACCAAACCCCTCTCGAGCCAAGAGAAGATGTGGTGCCACATTGTTCAAGCCCCGAAATTAACCCTTAAGTGAGCAATTTATCTACTTATCCCAACATTAGGAAATGAGTGAATTCCATCTTGTGTAGTTCCTAGCTCTCTAATCAGACGAATCCCCAAAATGGTAGGCTTATTAAGTCGGAGATTTGGCCACTCCCACCCACACAAATCAAATGACGACCTTCATAGGCAAGCGTTCACAATTCACTCAGGCTTCAGGTCATGTCACCTATGGTCATCCTAGTGAAATGTAAATCTTTATTATTAATGGTGTTATATAATGAGACTATTCATTTCGTGGTCAGGTCTTATACAAAATCCTTTGTATAAAATACTTCTGCTCACATGTTTTTACATGAATGATCAAGAGCAGATCATTTGTAGCACTTTACAACAATTGTAACATCTACAAAGCAGGCCTTATTCGTAGTGTCACCAGGATAAGATACCCAACCTTATCCATCTACTACAAACCATTTAGGTTATCACTTAAACATGATCCACCTATATGTCTCTACATACATGTTTAAGCTACAGATGATAACTTTGGATGTTAGTTTATTGGTTTGTGGGTTAATGCTACTAAATGTCAAATAAAATATCTCATATTTTATTAAATAAATAAAAATGTTTGTACATTACAATTACAAACTATAGAACCCACGAGATTCAGAGCATCAACCCCAACAATCTCCCACTTGTACTAAAGCTAGTGAGGTGTACAATATAAAAGTCATACTAATAAAAGTACACACAAAAACAATAAAATAAGGCATAATATGCGCCCAGTACAAAATCTCCCACTTGCCCTAGACTAAATGTGGCCTGTCTCGTAGACCCTCAAACACCTTAGCTATGAAGGCCTTTATAAACGGATCAGCAACTTTGTGCTCCGAAGCTATCTGTGTTACGATCACGTCCCCTCGTTGTACAATCTTTCGAATGAGATGATAGTTCTCCTCTATGTGCTTTCTGCGCTTGTGACTTCTAGGCTCTCGAGAATTAGCCACAACATCACTATTATCACAATAAAGATGGGCTTAGACATGTCTGGAACCACTTCCAGATCAGTCAGAAACTTTCTGAGCCACACAGCTTCCTTATCAACTTCACAAGTCGCCACGTACTCAGCGTCCATACTGAAGTCAGTAATGCCCCTGCTTGGTGCTCCCTTGGACTACTGCCCCTCTGTTAAGAGTGAATACTAATCTTGATGTGGATTTCCTAGAATTCTTATCAGTCTGGAATTCAAAGTTCGTGTATCCTGTAAGGATCAAATCCTTAGAACCATACATAAGCATGTAATTCCTCGTTCTTCGAAGATACTTGATGATGTTTTTAATGGTGTTTCAATGATCATATCCAAGATTAGACTAATAATTACTGACAATTCCCACTACATAGCAGATGTCATGTCTAGTAAATGACATTGCATACATTAGGCTACCGATCGCCGATACATCAGGGATTCGTCTCATTTCCTCAACCTCTTGAGGTGTCTTAGGACACTATTCCTTAGAAAAAGTAGCTCCATGCTTGAAAGGGAGTAAACCCCTCTTTGCGTTCTGCATCAAAAACTTGACAAGCATCTTATTAATGTACGATGCCTAAGACAAGGCTAGCGTTTTGTTCTTTCGATCTCTAAAGATTTAAATGCCTAGAACAAATTGTGCCTCTCCCAAATATTTCATTTGTAATTGGGTCGCTAGCCAACTCTTCTTTTCAATCAGCATGCCTACATCTTTCTCAATGAGTAGGATATCATTTACCTATAACACAAGAAAAGCTACTAAACTATTGATGATTTTCTAGTAAACACAATGCTCATCAATATTCTGATCAAAGCCATAAGATTTTATTGCATTATCAAATCTTGTTTTCCAAGATCGAGAAGCTTTCTTCAATCCATAAATGGACTAATTGAGCTTGCAAACCTTTTTCTCTTGACCTTGGGTTATGAATCTCTCAAGCTGCTCTATATAAATGATCTCCTAAAGATTGCCATTGAGAAAAGTAGTCTTGATGTCCATTTGCCAAATCTTATAGTGATAATATGAGACAATAGACATGAGTATCCGGATAAAGTTCAACATGGCAGCATGTGAGAAAGTCTCCTCATAGTCGACTCCTTCAACTTGGGTATAACCCTTTGCCACAAGTCTAGTCTTGAAGGTTTGCACCTTCCCATCAACACCCCGTTTTCTCTTGTATATCCACTTGCAACCTATAGGTTTTACCTCATCGAGTTGATCTACAATATCTCAAATTGAATTGAAGTACATAGACTCCATTTAGAGATCCATACCTTTGATTCATTCATCTTTGTCAACATCCTCCATTGCCTTCTTGTAAGACAATGAATCCTTAACATCTCCATCAGCTATGATAGCTAGGATTTCTGTTAAACTCATATAACGAATAGGCAGGTTCACAACCCTCCCACTATGTAAAGGTTTCCTCAACACTTGAGGTGGATGTGACCTACTAGATAAACCAACTTCAACAACTATTGTTGAGGTGTTGGGTTTCAACAACTCTTGTTGAAAGTTCAGTAGTTTCACTGGAAAATTCATTAAACACGGTCTTATAGTGGGGATTATGCTCCCTTATGTGGTCCTCTTTTAAGAAGGTAGCATTTGTCGACACAAATATCTTATTATCCTTAGGATCAAAGAAGTAATCACCTCTCGTTCTTTTAGGGTAACCTAAAAATAGGCACAATTTTGAACGAGGTTTCAATTTCTTTGCCTCAATCACATATGCTAGACAACCCCAGATCTTGAAATGACGCAAACTATCTTTACAACCATTCCATAATTCCAAAGGTATTCCAATAATACTTTTGTAAGGAACACAGTTCAAAATGTAAGTTGCAGTCTGTACTGCATAACCTCAAAACGAGTCAGGTAAGGAAGTATAACTCATCATAAACCAAACCATGTCTAACAGGATTCAATTTCTTCTTTCTGATACACCATTCTGCTGAGAGTTGGGATGCAATTCCATGCACTATCAAATAGTCTTGTAATTTTAAATCCAAATACTCTCTACCTCGATTTGATGGAAATGTTTTAGTCGCTTTATTTAATGCATTTTCAACCTCAGTCTTGTACTCCTTGAACTTTTCAAGGATTTTAGACTTATGTTGCATTAAATAAACATATCTATACCTAGAATAATCATCAGTAAAAGTGATGAAATATTGAAACTCTCTTCTTGCTTTAACATTCATCGGACCACAGAGGTCTGAATATACAAGTTCTAATAGTTCTTTGGCCCTATGATCTTTTCCAATAAAAGATCTTTTAGTCATTTTTCCTTCAATGCATGACTCATATACAGGTAAAGAATATTCTTCTAACTTGCTCATACCCCCTCCTGGGTTTACCTCTTAACCAAAAGTAGGCGTGAAGACAACAGATATCACTCTTTCATGACATCCATTGCCCACTCTTACTAGTATGCTTTAAAACAATTAATTATGCAGCGAAAAACTTAACAAAAATCATTGAAAATGCAACTTTGTTTAGGAAACCGGTTTACATGTTTTAAACTATGTTTTATAACAGTAACCCCATCCTGACTACAAATTTTATTAATCTATCTCGTGGCAAACCTTGACCACTTCCTGCAACCCAAACTCTTCTGCTACCTGCAAGGAAGACATAAAAATAAAACATGAGCTTTGAAGTCTAGTGAGTGGAATCATAGTTCTAAGTCAATTTCAACTTATAAACATCTCAACATATCATAACATGAGGTTACTATGCAAACCCTCCATCCTAAATGAAGCTTTTCACAAACCTACCTACACACATGGTAGATAGTTAACATTTCATATTTAAATCATTCACGACCTTATATGCACATAATTCTCCCTCTTATGGGCTTAGAAGCTAGGCCCATCGGCCCTCTGACCATCCTATGCAATGTCTCTCCCACAAGCTCAGGAATTAGACTTCTCGGTCCTTAAACCATCCTGTGAGATTCTATCTCCGGTTCAAGAGCTAGGTTTGTTGACCCCCTGACTATCCCAATCCCATTCTCTCCTCATGGTAACAAGCATTCATTCATAACAATACCATATAATTTAGAATATGCTAAAAGAATAAAATAAGAAACCACTTACAGTGATCTGTTGGGATTGCTTTTCCTTCCCAGTTCATTTGGTTTCCCTTGGCCTCTTGTTGCACCCTATTTTAGATTCATTTTGGAGCTTAGATTTCTCATCATTCCGAACCATATCTCAAGACATTTCCTTCTACAAATATGTTTAGAAATGTCTTAACAAGCTTAACTTAAAGTTTGGCCCTGAGATTCTCTCTCGAGACTTCTGAGTCTCAAGTTTTCTCCACTTGGCCCGGTTGTCTCCTTACTGATGAAAACTTCTCAGTTCCCTTTAATTTTGACAATCTTGTACGTAGAATTTTCTCATAACATTCCTCATACAGAAACTACATTCAATTTAAAAGCTTTTGGTTCAAGAATCACCTAATTTACAAGAGTAGTTTGGAAGAACTTCTCATTTAAACTTAGTACTATTGTCTGTCCATACAATCTACATAGCCCCTGCATCCTTGCTTTGATCAATGCATGGATCAATGCACCTTTCCTCTGTTCGACACAAGGTTCCCTCTAAATTACTCTCAACCTCTCCTCTTAGGTGATTTTTCGAAGTGGAAATATTCTTGTGAAATGAAATGAAGCCCTTTGCCCTATTTATAGGCATTCCTACTTCACCTTATCTTAACACCTTTAGCCTGCTGCATGCCCAGGCATCCCCTTTTTAGGCTGCCAACACCCTTCCTTGCCACCACCAGCTTGAAGTGTCTGCCTCTTCTTCCTCCAACTCAACCTAACCAATTTGAATGCCTTCTCCTTCGCCCAGCTCAAATTGCACGGTCTTCAGACATCCCTTTTGATTGTCATATGTCCGGTTAAGTTCTTTTCAGCCCATACCCCTCGGATGTTCTTGGCTCGTAGCACATTGTATAGCTCTTTCATTTATCGCATGGCTCATCATCTAATAATCTCTCGATGTCGCTTATCACCTAATGATCTCGTTGTCGCTCAACGTTCAGCGCATAGCCTATCGCATAGCTTCTATGCCTATCGTGTAACGTAATCATTTAGCACTTGCATCTATCGCCTAGCGCTCGCACCTACGCTTATCATCTAGCGCCCAAGCTGTAAACCCCATACTCCATTTTTCCTACATAAGTGAGTAACAAGCATGTTAAGTAAAATTATGAAAGGAGGTAAAGAAAGTAGGAAGATAAAGGAAGAAAATTCTAAGTGTTAGAAATACTTAGTCAAGGATGAGTTTTAGATAATATAACAAGTGAAAATTGGCTAATTATGGAGGCAAAGTGTAGGCATGCATTGATGGAGAAGTGTAGACGCATGGGGTTGCGTGTGTAGCAACTAAGGCTTGTAGAGGCTAAGTGTTGAAGGCCAGGATAAACTATGCATTGATACTAAGGATGAACGCATGAGTTGAAAGGTATGATGCTTTGATAAGGCTTGTGGCAGCCAAGGGGCTTGCGAGGTTATTTGGGCGTTGAAGAAAGCCAAAGTGTGGCGAAAAGAAAAGCTATGCGTAGCAAAGCATGCGGCAGCCTCAAGTGTGCGTGAGCATAAGCGCTAGGCGTTGGAGATGTGTATGCTGGATGATCGTGTAGCAAATGAGTAACGCTACACGATGAGGTAGGCGATCGTCTAGCATATGAGTGGCGCTACGCGATAAGGTAGGCGATCGTGTAGCAAATGCATGGAGCTAAACGATGCCGTAGGCGATCGTGCGGTAAAATGCGGCACTAGACGATACAAAGGGTCGTGCTAAGCGATAGCGCTATGCATTGGACGATAGTGTTAAGCGATGAGGCATTGGCACTGCACGATCGACATCAGCGCTAGACGATGAGCTGCACGATAGGTGCTAGACGATAGGCACTGGGTGCTAGACGATGGAGTATGCGATGTGCGCAAGGCATTGAAACTCGATGCATGCTAAATTTATGCTGAGGCGAAGGCCTAACGCTTGGTTGATATGATGAGACTAAGCTATGCATGGGCTAGGACATGTGTTGGCTTAGGAGTATGCAACCAAAGGAGGGACGCAATANCTTGGTTGATATGATGAGACTAAGCTATGCATGGGCTAGGACATGTGTTGGCTTAGGAGTATGCAACCAAAGGAGGGACGCAATAGCCTCTAAGTTAGCTATGCATTAGCCAGATTGGGCGATGCATTATGGAGGAGGCATGCGGCCATGTGATTGCAAGCGTTGGCTTGGGAGATGACCCTTTCGTCGATAACCAAAAGGGAAGGATCATCTTAGTGATTGATCAGCTGAGCCAGCTATCATACTCAGGTGGGATATTATCCCTTAAAGATGAGGTGTCAGCTTGATGTTAAAAGGAGAACATACAGCTGCTAGTTTAAAAGGGAAGCTCGATTTCAAAGAGAGGGTTTGAGAAATGTGCTAGTGAAAATGGAGTAATTCCAGAGCCATTCAAACCCTGAGTATGTCTAAGTGCTGAGGTTGTTGGAAGGAGATTCAAGCGGAATCGAGTTGGAGAATGAAGAATCCGACTGAAGTTCGAATTCTCGGGTAAGTTGAGCCAGTCTTGATGATCTGAGGATTCCGCTCAACCACGAGGAATTCTTAGCTGAAATTTTACATTCAGCTTGATAAGACATTTTAGAGAATGTTTGTAGAAGGAAATTTCTTGAGAAAAAGCCTAGAAAATTAGTTATTGAAATTGTAAGTTAAATCTGAAATCTTGAACAAGTAGACAGTTGCTTGGGTTGAACAAGCAAGCAGCTTTAAGGGCTTGACAATGATGTTGAGCGCATGCGTTGGAGACTGAATTGGCGCAAGGACGCGCTGAGAAGCATTAGACCATGCAACGCACATTGAAGCCATAAGCGCAAGTGTTGTGTGGCCGTTGGATCCTGCAGGCAGGCGCACAAGGTATTAGGGCAAGGTTGCGTTGGAGTTTATGGGTGCAACCAGACGAACGCACGGGGCATGTGTTGATGTGCCATAAGATGGGCGCATGAGCTAAACGATGGGCAGGTTGCTATGCGATTGTCCATGGGCGCGACCAGACAAACGTATGGGGCATGCGTTGATGTGCCACAAGATGGGCGCATGAGCTAAGCGATGGGCGAAAATATTGCTATGCAATGGGCAGTAGGCGTGGGCTGAAAGCTTGGTTGCATAGGAGGCTTGAACGCCTAAAGCAAGGTATGGACGCATGGTAATGAAGTTGCTGCCTAGTTAAGTTAAGGCCTAAGAATTAAATTGCTAATGCTTATGAATGTCTAGCGATGCATGTTTATTGAAAGCTATTTATGACAACTATTCTTAAATAGTTACCAAGTGCATCTCACATTAATGTTATGTTTATGCTATGCTAATGAACATGAGGATGCATTAGTATAGAATGATTTTGAGCAACATAGTCATCAAGAGATAATTCAATATAAGTAGCTCAGTACTGAAGAACTAGATGAGAAGGTACTAAAGCTCAGTCTTAGATTTGAATAGCTCAATACTGAAGGACTAAATGAGAAGGTACTGAAGCTTAGTCTTAGATTTGAATAGCTCGATACTGAAGGGCACGGAGAAGGTATCCGAGCAGCTCGATATTGAAGGACACGGAGAAGGTATCTAAGCAGTAGTACCTAAGGTATGACGGTACTTAAACTAGAATCACACGAATGAAAGAAAAGTTGTTATTGGTAGTGTTGAGATCACTCCACACTAGCTATAGATTGACGTTGAGGAATTGAGTAAAGGTTCTCTCTCAACTAAGGATGCAAATTATGTTTTTAGGAAGTGAACAAAAGGGTTCCTTCCCAGTTAAGTAGTAATGCAATAAAGAATGATAAAGAGTGAGCAAAAGAGCCACTCTAGACTAATGGACTAAGGCATAGCCTAGCAAAGCATGAAAAAGTGCTATGTGATGTTAATGACGACATGAATAATAGTTGCCAAGTTTATGTTTTCAGTTAAACTTTCAGTTTTAATATCAAATTTATGTATGAAAGTTATGCTTTAAATATTAGTCACTCACTGGGCTTCTAGCTCATGTTTTCAAATGTTTTCCTTTCAGGTAGCGGTCCCAAAAGACTTCTCTGCTGTTGCTCTGCCACTCAAAGAGTCAAGTTGAAGGAAGCTTAATTGAAGACCTGCATTAGTTAGTACACATGTGTCTGTCATATAGGGACTAATATTCTAGTTGGGGCTCACTAAGTTATAATATTCATGTTAGAATAATGCTATGAAACCCTGTAATGTAAATGTATTAAGTTATGAGTTAATTTGTTCAGTATATTGATGAAATGTACGTATTCAGGGTTTGAGCAAATTTAACAGGTTAGATAGGCAGTAAGTGCCAGCAAAAGGGTTGGTAACTGCTGCAGTCATCACTGCATCCAGGTTAAGAGGGTAATCTTGAGCGAGGTGTGACAAGTTGGTATCAGAGTAAAAGATTTTGGGAAGAAAGGGAAAAAGTTTATATATAAGTCTGTGTCCTGAGTCCTTAACATGTGTACTACCTAAGTAAAAGGAAGATGTCAAGTAGAAGTGGCAAGCAGACAGACAACGGGAACCTTGACCCTACCTTTAGAAGCTCTAATATTCGAAAGAGCGGAGATTCCAATAAGTGAAAGAGAGAGTTTCAATGGCTCAAGAAGAAAGACTTCGAGAAGGGAAGATGGGAGTCACGCAGGTAAACATAGACTTTTCACTAGAAATAGAATGTTTAGCAGGTTTGCTCAGAGGTTGGTGGCAAACGTGAAGTCTATTCTAGTGAATTCAAGGAAAAGATGTAATCTAGAGGAAGTCCTAGTAAGATTAATCCTAAGAGAAGGAAAAAAAATGAGCAATAGTGAGCTCAAAATCTAGAGGATCGTCTAGTGCCATCGTATATGCCTATGCTTATCGTCTAGCACCGAATCTCATCGTTTAATGCTATCGTCTAGCGCTGCAAGCATCTACGCGATCATCCGCACGCATGCTTCAATGCCTAGTGCCTTACGCTCATCATCTAACCCTCTCGCTCTCACTCACGCAGCCTCTTATCATCCCAATTCATAAGCAACCTTTGGGCAGCGACTCTTTCCAACGTTTCGGCCAACATGCATCCATACCTCGCAAGCTCAATGCATCGTTGTCCTGGCTTCAACACTTAGTTAAATTTCCACCATACTTAATTATCCTTAGGTGAGGGTATCACAATTCCTCCCTCCTTAGAAAAATTTTGTCCTTGAAATTGGATCATTGTTCTAAATATTTCTTTTTTACTTATTTAGAGTATTTATAGGCTACATTTTTATTTAAATAAAACTTATTTACAAGCACCCCTTTTCCACTGTTACCCTAATACTAATAGTCCTTCCATGCTTGATTCTCTCCTAAACCACTGGCAGAACTATTTATTGGGTAGTCTTTATAGTGATGCTCTGGTTGCTCACACTTTAGGCATAACCCTTCTCTTCCCTCTTGATCCTTCCGATGACTTATATGAATTTGCGTTAGGGAAACTACTTACTAGGGTCGAGTGCTGTTTCTCGATGGCTGAGGACACGAAAGAACTATGGGCATTGTTTTCCTTTATGCCCCATTCGTTTGCATACATAACATCTATCTGTTCCCTTCAAGCATTCTCCTAGATGGTATTTCCCACATCTCGCACAGAGAGGATTTTCCTTCTTGCCTTGACCCCATCTGTTAGCTAGCAATTATTCTAGCAAACAAACAGAGATTGTCAAAATATACTTTATTTATCATAATGTAAATAAAACATATGTAAAAGAAAGTAATTTCAACTAAGCATTTATAAATAGAAATAACATAATATGCATTTCTCTATGTCTCCGGGGCTTTTCCCTTCCCTTTGTCCTCTTTTCCCATCTAAGGATAGCTCCGTTTATAATGACTAGATTCTCCGCAATTGTAGCACACATTCGCTCCTCCATAACATCTCCAAAGTGATTCCGCCTACAGTTCGAACACCATGGCCTTTGGGTAACACTCGCTATGGATTCTTTGGGAATATGCACCTCTTCTTGTATAGGTTCCATCTTTGTCTTTTGCTTACCAGAGTTGCTTTTACTTATTTTCTTATTTGAAACCCCTAAGGAAATTTTATGACTTCTCTCTCTCTATTCCTCGGGTTTTGCTTCTATTGGCTCTTCTAGAGTAGCCTCCACCCGCATTGCCGTTTCCACTAATTTTGGAAATTCTCGTCTATTAACACTAGAAGTTACGGGTGCCCGAGCTCGCAGCCCCCTTTCGAACCTTCTACATCTTTCATCTTTGTCCTGAATTATGCTGGTGGCATATTTGCTAAGCTCTATATACTTCTACTCATACTCGGCTACAAATGATAAGCCTTGTATGAGGTCCAAAAATTCATTTCGCTTTGCATCGCAGAATGTTTGGGGATAGAATTGTTCATGGAAGACCTTATCAAATTCCTCCCAAGTAATTTTTTCCCCTGTTCTTCTTCTGCTCTCAAACATACGCCACCAGTCCTCAGCTCTTTTCTGAAATAGAAAGGTAGCTAGTGTTACCTTTCTATCTTCAGGGCATCACATTACCCTGAAACATTTTTCTACTGTCATGAACCAAGCTTCTTCATTTGTTGGGTTTGTTGCTCCTTTAAAGGTTGTGGCTCCCAATGCCTTAAACCGTTCAATGTTGAAACGCTTTTTGGGGTCTACTGACACCCATTCTAAACTTTCTGCCAAATACCGAGCAAATTTCCCCAGCAGTTGCTCGTCCCCTTCCGCTCTTGCTGGCAGATGACTTGATCCACCCTGGTCTTCCTTTGTCACTTTTAAGGTAGCAACATGAGTCTCTACTGGTTGCTTATGCGGTCTGCCATTTTTTCGAGGCATGATTCCTATAATATATCACACATTAGACATATTATAGTATCACCATGCTTCAACCTAATTTACCCTTTCCCAAAATCTTATGCTCTGATACCAACTTGTCACACCCCCTCCCGGGTTTACCTCTTACCCAAAAGAAGGTGTGAAGACAACAAATATCACTCTTTCCTGACAATCATTGCCCACTCTTACTAGTGTCCTTTAAAAAAATTAATTACGCAACGAAAAAATTAACGAAAATAACTGAAAATGCAACTTTGTTTAGGAAATCGGTTTACACATTTTAAATTATGTTTTACAACAGTAGCCCCATCCTAGCTACAAATTTTATTAATCTATCTCGTGGCAGACCTTGACCACTTCCTGCAACCTGGACTCTTCTGCTACCTACAATGCAGACACAAAAATAAACATGAGCTTTAAAGCCCAGTGAGTGGAATCATAGTTCTATAAGTCTATTTCAACTTATAAACATCTCAACATATCATAACATAAGGTTGTTGGGATTGATGTCCTAATTCTCCCGGAGTCTCGTTATTTGTAATATACATATTGTTATGAATAAAATAAGAGTTATTTTATCTGGCATTTACTCATATCCAATAAACAAAGCTCCATGGTTATTGTATGTAAACTTAAGCATGTATATGAGATATACAAGTGGATCATGCCTTAAGTAATAACCTAAATAGGTATGTTGTATAAGGATTAAGGAGGGATTCCTGATCCTAGTGATACTACGGATACGGCCTGCTTTGTAGAGGTTTGCAAATGTTGTGAACTACTACAGATGATAGATCCTGACCATTCATGTCACATGCGAGCGGGGGTGTCCTATACAAAGAGTTTATATAAAACTGAACCACGAGATGATTTATCTCTGTATATAACGCCATTGATACTGGAGACTTACATCTCACCTAAACAACCATAGTGTTGGGGATGATGCCCTAAACTATCGTGTCCTGTAGTTTGTAAACACGGTTTTGAACAAACGCTTGTGATGTATAATATATGATAGTTTCTTCACTTATTGTCTAGAACATTGGATGTTTTATTTTCTTTACCACAAACCAATAAACTAAAATCTCTCGTTGTCATTTGTAACTTAAGCATGTATGTGGAAACATACAAGTGGGTCATGTCTTAAGTGATGACCAAAATGGTCTGTAGTATATGGATAAATGAGGGAAACCTTATCCTGGTAACGCTATGGATGTGGCCCGCTTTGTAGAATAGTTACAAGTGTTGTGACTTGCTACAAATGGTCTAATCCTGATCATTCATATGGGGATATGCGAGCGGGGGCATCCTATACAAAGAAGTTTGTATAAGATCAGACCACGAATAGTCTCGCTATATAACGTCGTTCATGACAGAGACTTCACTTCACTAGGATGACCATAGGTAACATGACCTCAATCCGTAGTGAGTTGGGAACTTCTGCCTTTGAGGGCAGTTCTTTAATTTGCATGGGTGCGAGTGGTCAGATCATCGACTCAAACCTACCACTTTGGGGATTCGATTTGGAAGCTGGGAGATCAGCTACACAAGATGGAATTCACTACTTCCCCGAAGCAGAGGTAAGTAGATAAATTTCTCACTTAAGGGTTGATCCCAAGGCTTGAACGATGTGTCACCACACATCTTCTCATGGCCCGATAGGTGTCCACACATAATAAGACTATGTTGTATTGTTCATTAGAAGGATCAATGGTACCTAAGGAGTTAGATGTAACTACAGGGGCAAAACAGTAAATTGGCCCAACTGTACTTACGAGCATCTGCGAAGAGTTATAGTGATAGAACACGAGACATACACAGCGGAATAAGGACCTAATTACACTCTAATTGCTTTTTATTTAAAATGAAACTAGCTTGCAAATCAAGGGAAAAACAGTAAATTAATAGGATAGGATACAACATTTGTAGCTCTCGAAAATCGCTTTTTCTTGCTGAATCTCGACCCGAATTCTTCCGGACCACCACTAGAGTTGACCTAAAATCCTCTCGACTCAGAACCGAATTGTGGGAACCGGTGGATGAAGAAAACGAGAGAGAGATGGAAAAAGAAATGGGTTTTCCTTTTTTCAGCCCAAATTTTAGAAAACAAATTTGCAAAATGTCAAAAGTTTTTTCATTCAAAATGAAAGCCCAATTTATAGAAAAGGGTCATGCAACAATTGCATGAAATCAATTCATAAAAACCCAACACCTAGAATCCACTATCTAAGTGGGCTTAATGTCTCCACTATAAGCCAACACCTAGCCCACTATTTTGTTAGTGGAATTATCCAAACAACAAGTTTGGATTCCCACTAAACTTTAGTCAAAGGCAAAATAGTCATTTGGTCAAAGTCAAACTTGACCAAAAGTCAACATTTTGTCTTTTTTATGATTTTTTCCGTGTTGACTAATTTTTACCTCCAGAGCATGAATCCGCATTATATTTTCTCGAAATTCAAATCACATTTGAATATAAGGTCGGTCAAAGTTTGACTTTCAAAGTCAAAAGTCAACTCTTTGACTTTTTACATCTTTGACCATTTTCATTATTTCCGAGCTTCTGAATATGAACGTATTCATATTATTGATATTTAAATCACATTAAATATTAAAGCTGTATCTCTAAACTGAAAATCGACCACTATATCAATATACTTGTCGGTTTCTCTCTCTCACCTAATTCGAACAATTTGAATCATTCAATCATACTGTTTCTAAGTTTATTCCATATGAGCTAGTAGGGGAACCTAATGAACCTACAGATCACGAGCTCCAACAATCTTGAGATTAACCGAGAAAACTCTTTAACCTCACTCCACTAAAGTCCCGTAGTTGCACTCCCCTCACTGTAGATATTTGTGTCCATTTGATATATATCATGATTAGTAAGCTAAATCTTTCACAGGTTATTCGTAATCTTGGCTGGTCATAAAACCGTTTTACCCCCAACTACATCTTGTTCCTTAAATTCCACCGATCCTCAATGAATAATTGGCTTAAGGTCTAAACTATAAACTAAATCCTCCTCGGGCCAAGGAGAGGGTGGGGCCCCTTGCTCAAGACCTGGGTTTAGTACTAAAGGAAACAACTATCTACATCCTTAACGAGGAGTGAATTTCGTCTTGCACCCTATGTTCCCAGCTATCCATACCGATCTACCACCTCGACAATGGGAGGCTTATTGGGCCAGCGATGATGAGCTGCCCTCACCTATGCAGATCTAAGGATAATTTCGAGTGAACAGAAGTTCATAGTTAGCTCAGGATTAAGATTAAGTTACCTGGGTCATCAATAAACGAAATAGTCAGTTTCATACATAAAATGGCATTTAGAACGTAAAAAGTGACTATTTCATGGTTCAGTCTTATGCAAACTCATTGCATAGGATGCCCCCACTCACATATCTCTATATGAACGATTCAGGATCATATCGTTTGTACTAACTACAAAGTGGGCCGCATCCATAGTGTCCCCAGAATAAGGCGCCCAACCTTATTCATATACTATAGACCATTTTGGCTATATTTTTGAACTTGATCGACCTTTATGTTACTACATAAAGTTCAAACTACATTAAATAGCCTCAGGACCTTAGTTTATTGGATTCAAGATTACAATTTCAATAACAACTTTATTGAAAAAAAAAAACAGAATATGTTTAATAATTTACAAACTACGAGTTTTAGGACATAAAATCCAACAAACTCTCACTTTCGATTCATGTTTTGTTCGGGAAGGGATCGTCAAAGTTTTGAAATGAATGGAAAGACAATCTACTTTCATTAAGTGATTTATTAGATAATCGAAAACAGAGGATCTTGCAAACAATTCAAAATTCAGAAGAACTCTGTGGGGGGACTAAAACTCCTAGTAGAGTATCTCAATGTTGAATTTAAGTGAGAAACATATGAGTACAATAAACATATGAATACAATAAACTAGGGCATATACCCAAAAGTTTTCCCACTTATCCTAGTTTACAAACTTCGTAGACTTAGACTTTGTAGGTGACTTTCAAACACTTTAGCCATGAGGGCCTTTATAAAAGGATCAGCAATGTTTCGCTCAGAATATATCTGGGTTACTACAACATCTCCACGATGTACAATCTCCTGGATCAGATGGTATTTGCGCTCAATATGCTTGTCGCGCTTGTGGCTTCTTGGTTCTCTTTAATTTGCAATTGCACCACTATTATCACATTATAGGGTGATAGGCAGATGCATATTTGGAACGACTTCCAAATCTGTCAAGAATTTCCTCAACCATACTGATTCCTTTGCTGCTTCACATGTAGCTACGTATTCAGCTTCCATTGTGGAGTCCGCAATACAGTTTTGCTTCACACTTCTCCACACTACTGCTCCTCCATTCAAAATGAACACTGATCCCGATGTAGATTTTCTTGCATCTTTATCGATTTGAAAATCAGAGTCGGTGTATCCAATAAAGATCAAATCCTTAGTACCATACATGAGCATGTAGCTCCTTGTTCTCCTAAAATACTTGAGGATATTTTTAATGGCAGTCCAATGTTCATATCCAAGATTAGACTGATACCTACTGACTATCCCTACTGCGTAGCATATGTTAAGTCTAGTATATAACATATACATCAGGCTCCCTACTGCGAAAGCATAGGGAATGCGTCTCATATCCTCAACCTCTTGAGGTGTCTTAGGACATTGATCCTTTGACAAATGAATTCCATATCTGTAAGGTAACAGACCTCTTTTGGAATTCTGCATCATATACCTAGACAACATTTTCTCTATATAAGTTGCTTGAGATGGCTAATGTTCTGTTCTTAAGGTTCCGAATAATCTGAATCCCTAGAACATACTACGCATTTCCTAAATCTTTCATTTGAAACTGCATTGCTAGCCATTTCTTGATGTCAGTTAGGTAACCTACTTCATTCCCAA
>NC_052356.1:24282446-24314588 GCF_009727055.1 Benincasa hispida
TGAAATTGGTAGATTGGATGTTAAAAGCCTTTCTAAACGGCGACTTTGAGGAGAGTAATCTATATGTCTCAACAAGGTTTATTGCACAAGATCAAGAACGAAAGGCTTTGTTGCTCTGTTCATAAGTTGACATAAGCGAAGAATTTGGGTCTCATTGTTTTGTAATCTCTAAGTTTCAAAAATCCATTTATGGTTAAAAATAGCTCTCTAGATCTGAATAATAGGATTTGATATGCGATACATTATCTTATGGTTCGTACAGATATAGTTGAGAGCCTTGTGCTTTACCATGGAAGATCGTACAATTCATTTACTAATCAGCATTCTTAGTTTTTATATTATTGACGATAGCTCTCTAACTCAATAGCAGAACAAATTTGAATACCTTTTCTGAAATTGAACGCTTTATTAACTTCAAAAGAGATTTTATACATTTGTTCCAATATACATGTGATAGATATTAAATTCCATCTCATTTTAGGAGCATACAAAACATCTTTAAGTATGATATATCTATCATTGAAAAACAACTTCAAGTCTCCCACTGCTTCAGCCGAGACAACCTCTCATGTTCCAACCTTGAGGGTGATCTCGCCTTCTTTAAGCTTTTTCCAGGAACTCGTTTCCTAAAAAGAGAAGAAAATATGATTATTGGCTTCTGAATCCAATATATAGGCTGAGGTATCATACTCCACTAAACATGTTTGAGCAACTAGTAAATCATATTTTCCTTGTGCTTCTTTCGAGGTAGGGGCCTGAGGACATTCCTCAGTTAAGACAAATCTCAGGTCATTTATTACTAGTGTTGAATTCAGATTTGTTTTCCATGTTGAGTAGTTGTTACCGTTAAGTTTTTCGGAAGCTAATAGTTGAACTAAAGAGCTAGACATGCTGAAAAAAAACATATCCTTTTTAGTAAAAAACATTCATCTTTTAAATCCAATCAAGTTTAACAAAAAAAAACTAATAATATACCCTTCATTATTATATTTTGCAACGATATTTCAATGGTTTAGAATAACCTTCACTGAGGAGTGATCGACTATTCCTCCGTTGAACCAAGACTATCTTAACTAGATACTATCACCAGAATAACTCTTATTCCTATAGTAACTCAGTTATCGCTACTTTGGTCAAGAATTTACTAACACTTAGTAATTCTCGTAAGTGTGACCCTCCATTTTTCAGACCTCAAAGATTGGAATCATTATGCTCCCGAAGTTGGAAAGACAAAAATGAAAATGGACCTGAGAGACCCTATCAATTTCTAGAGTTCACAGAGTTCCGAATCCTATAATACAGTCCTCTGAATGGTAAGGTCGCTCCAGGGCAGACATGCATGTGCATTATAGGAATCTCACGGTGCGACCTAATGGAAGAGACCGTAGGATGTGTTGACACACTTCCTTCCCCCACTTACTATGAACAACTTCCCCTATTCACCTTGGTATTAACTCATGCAAACACTCTCCGAATGGAGTTCGCTCCCAAGGCGACCCAAAGCCAAGCATGAATCTCACGGTGTGAACTCTTAGGGACGCTAGAGCTAAAAGTACATTACTTCTCTCCAGCTGAAGTGTTCTAGATGGTTAGGGTATAAAATACTTAGCGATACATTTTGGCTAACTAAACATATCCTAAGTCTAGGTGATTCATCCGAGTATAACTTTTATACTGGATTTTTAACCTACGATGTCTAGATGATAAACAAATTTTATTATCTCACACCGCTCACGCATGCTCATAAAACTGGTTTAACCTAACTTAGACACCGGCTCGATCTCTAGGTAGTAGGTGTTTCGTGAACCGTCAACTTAAAAACCTTTAACCCTAGTCATTTTATCTGACTTTTTGCCAAGATCTTGCCACGTGAGTTTTCTTGTAACTTTAGTTTTACAAGATATCGACCTATTTTCTATGAAAATTGGGATTGCTCGATGGTTAACCTTAAGTGAGCATGCATCTTATCTTTGTTATAGATTTTAGAAGTCTATGTTATTTTATAACAATTATAAAATAAATTATAACAATTATAAACCTAGAGCATTCATCTATAACATGCTTCCTTCAAACAAAGATGTTTTAATATAACACTTATATTAAAACTAAGCATGCATAGTATATATTTTATAACACTTATAACATATAACAAATGCATGTCATATGCTTTTCCTATGGTGGGGTTTTAAAACTATATGCCATACTATATGCACACATAATCAAACAACATTATACATCATATGCATAATAGGTAAACAATACTAAAGTGGACCAATTTTGGCATTAAAAACAAACAAATAACTAATTTATTAAATAAATCAGCAACCAGCTTCCCGGAACCGGCTTCAAACACTTTGAACCATATGGAACCACTTAGAAACCAATCGAACCGGCCCAAAAACACGAAAAACCAAGTTGAACCAGTCAAACCGGCTCAACCAGGTCAAACGGACTGGTCCAGACTGTCTGGACCGTCTGGTCAACGTGCGGTGGCACAGTCAACAGAGGCACGAGGCGAGCCGAGTGAATGAAAATCGCAGGTCGTGAGCAGGCAGGAGGTGCGGGGCGGCGGGTCGGATCCACGAAACGCGCGGGTCGCGAGTAGTAGACAAACGCGAGAGGCAGCTACGAACCAGGTCGAACGGAGCGGGCGGCGGAATCGGGTCAGGTCGCGGAATAGGCTAGACTCTTCATTGATAGCTGCCGCGCATGGGCTACTTCGAACTGAGTCGGATCTCGACTTGGGTCAGGTCTGAGAGCTCTCTTCCGAGTCTGGTGGCTATTTCGGGTCTGTGATCAATTTTTCTTCAATTTTGTTGTTGTCCTCTCTCCCGGAATCAAGCAATTACAGCCTAATTTCAACTTTAATGACTCCAACAAATTTACAGACCCCTTTTCACACATTAATGCTCATAAACATGTGAGCAATTACAAATTTCCACAAGAAATTTAAAGAGAAACAATGCCAAAATCATAATAAATCTACTTTAGTCCATATTTCATTCAACACTTGAATAGAAAGGAAAAAAACACCCACCAAAAGCAATTGAGCGTAATTAAAGTATGCTCTGATACCACATGATAGACACGAGACATACGCAGTGGAATAAGGACCTAATTATACTCTAATTGCTTTTAATTTAAAAGGAAACTAGCATGCAAATCAAGGAAAAAACAGTAAATTAATAGGATAGGATACAACCTTTGTAGCTCCCGAAAACCGTTTTTCCTCGCTGAATCTCGACTCGAACTCTTTCGGACCACCACTAGAGTTGACTTACTATCCTCTGGACTCAGAACTGGATTGTGGGACCCGGTGGATGAAGAAAACGAGAGAGAGAAAGAGATGGAAAAAGAAATGGATTTTCCTTTTTAGTTTTTGGGTTTTCCTTTCTTCAGCACAAATTTTAGAAAAACAATTTTGCAAAATGTTAAAAGTTTTTTCATTCAAAATGAAAGCCCAATTTATAGAAAAGGGCCATGCAACAATTGCATGAAATCAATTCATAAAAACCCAACACATAGAATCCACTATCTAAGTGGGCTTAATGCCTCCACTATAAGCCAACACCTAGCCCACTATTTTGTTAGTGGAATTATCCAACAAAAGTTTTGATTTTCCCACTAATTTAGTCAAAGGGCAAAATAGTCATTTGGTCAAATTCAAACTTTGACCAAAAAGTCAACATTTTGACTTTTTATGATTTTTTCCGTGTTGACTAATTTTGACCTCCCGAGCATGAATCTGCATGCATTTTCTCGAAATTCAAATCACATTTGAATATAAGGTCGGTCAAAGTTTGACTTTTCAAAGTCAAAAGTCAACTCTTTGAATTTTTACATCTTTGACCATTTCCATAATTTTCGAGCTTCCGAATATGAACGTATTCATATTCTTGATATTTAAATCACATTTAAATATTAAAGCTGTATCTTTAAACTAAAAACCGACAACTATATCACATATACTTGTCGGCTTCTCTCTCTTCACCTAATTCGAACAATTCGAATCATTCTATCATACTGTTCTAAGTTTATTCCATATGCGCTAGTAGGGGAACCTAATGGACCTATATATCATGGGCTCCAATAATCCGAGATTAACCGGTAAAACTCTTTAACCTAATTAATCAACATTTGTTAACTAACGGGTTATTCCACTAAAGTCTCATAGTTGCACTCCCCTCACTGTAGATATATTTGTATCCATTTGATATAACCATGATTAGTAAGCTAATCCTTCACAGGTTGTTCGTAATCTCGGTTGGGTCATAAAAACCGTTTTACCCCCAAGACTACATCTTGTTCCTTAAGTTCCACTGATCTTCTAATGAACAATTAGCTTAAGGTCCAACCTATAAACTAAATCCCTCTCGCTACAAGGAGAGGGTGGGGCCCCTTGTTCAAGACCTGGATTCAGTACTAAAGGGAACAACCTATCTACTATCCCTATAACGAGTAGGAGTGAATTTCTTCTTGCACCCTATGTTCCCAACTATCCACCCGATCTTACCCCTGAAATGGGAGGCTTATTGGGCCAGCGATGATGAGCTTCCCTCACCTATGCAGATCTAAGGATAATTTCGAGTGAACAGGAGTTCATAGTTAGCTCAGGATTAAGATTAAGTTACCTAGGTCATCAATTAACGAAATAGTCAGTTTTATACATAAAACGACATTTAGAACGTAAAAAGTGACTATTTCATGGTTCAGTCTTATGCAAACTAGCATAGGATGCCCCCACTCACATATCTCTATATGAACGATTCAGGATCACATCGTTTGTACTAACTACAAAGTGGGTTGCATCCATGGTGTTCCCAGAATAAGGCGCCCAACCTTATTCATATACTATAGACCATTTTGGCTATATATTTGAACTTGATCCACATTTATCTCACTACAGAAAGTTCAAACTACATTAAATAGCCTCAGGACCTTAGTTTATTGGATTCAAGATTACAATTTCAAAAATAATTTTATCGAAAAACAAAACAGAATATGTTTATTAATTTACAAACTACGAGTTTTAGGACATCATGTAGTTTTGTTAAACGATCGCTGGCCCAAGGTAAACGATCGTGTAGTGTCTGTAGGCTACAGACTGAGCTAAACGATAGACTAAACGAACCATAGCTTTTGCTAGACGATCGCATAGCTTTATCTAAACGATTGAGTATCAACCTATACGATAGGTCTCCGCCATCTCTCACTTGCCCAATCGTGTACGCGATCATTGTTTTCTCCTTCTTCTGCCTCATATCAAGTCCAAACAGATCCCACCCTCTTGAATCTCAATCGAGAATACCAAGGTAGCCTTGTTGGTGGTGTCAGACTCAACTCGACACTGTCGAGGTTTTCTGGAGGTCGTTCGTGGTACTGTGGAGGTCGTTCGTGTCACTGAGGTGTTCGTGACCGAGGAGATCGTTGAGGACGAGCGCGAAGTGTTCGTGCTGTGTTCATTGCTGTGTTGCGGTCGTGTAGATCGAGCGTTTAAAGTTGTTGTTGTTCGAGCAGCCATGCGCATCGGAGTGTGGAGACGCATCTGCAAATGTTCATACTTTCTTTTCCTTTGAGCATTTGTAGTTTTACATGCTGTAATTTCTGTATGAATCGCACAATCGTATACACGTGCGCTTCTTTCTAAACGATCGCATAGGATTTGTTAAACGATAGTCTAGATATTTTCCTAAATGATCACGCGTCCGATTGTTTACTAAACGATTGTCTATACGATCGCGACCTATTTACTAAACGATCGTGTATCACTTTCTAAACGATCAAGCATATGTTGGGGTTTGTTCCCTAAAGTCTCGTGTCCTATAGTTTGTAAACAACTTCGTAAGAATACTTGTGATGTATAATATATACGATATTTACTTCACTTCTTGACTTTGCGCATTTAGATATTTTTATTTTACCAGAAACCAATAAACTTAATATCCCTGGTTGTCATTATGTAACTTAAGCATGTATGTAGTGACATACAAGTGGATCATGTCTTAAGTGACAACCAAAATAGTATGTAGTATATGGATATAGGAGAGAAACCTTATCCTGGTAACACTACGGACGTGGCCCGCTTTGTGGAAATGTTATAAATATTGTCACTTGTCATAGATGGTCTGACCCTGATCATTCGTGTAGTGGTCATGCGAGCGGGGGCATCCTATATAAAGAGTTTGTATAAGACCTGACCTCGAAGTGTTAATGTCTCATCATATAACTCCATTCATGACTAAGACTTCACTTCACTAGGATGACCATAGGTAACATGACCTCAATCTTGAGTGAGTTGGGAACTCCTGCCATTGAGGACAGTTCTTTGATTTGCATGGGTGCGAGTGGCCAGAGTGCCGACTCAAACCTACCACTTTGGGGATTCGTCTGATTTGGGAGCTGGGAACTCAGCTTCACAAGATGAAGTTCACTCCTTCCCCAAAACAGGGGCAAGTAGATAGATTGCTCTCTTAAGGGCTGATCCTGGGCTTGAACGATGTGGCACCACGCACCTTCTCATGGCCTGAGAGGTTTTCACACATAGTAGGACTGTGTTGTATTGTTCATATAGGGATCAGTGGTACTTAAGGAGGAAGATTGTAATTACAGGGGCAAAACGGTAAATTGGCCTACTGTAATTATGAGCATCTGTGAAGGGTCATCGTACTGATGATTGGTTATATCCAATGGACATAAAAATATATCTATGGCAAGAAGAGTTCAACTGTCGGTCTTTAGTGGAATGTCTGGTAGTTAACGAATGATAGATATCATGACTAAAGAGTTTAGTTAGTTATTCACGTACCATTGGAGCTTCAAGCCTTAGGTCCACAAGGTCCCCTTGGTAGCTTGAATACAAGTTGAGAGTCAGTTTTTGGGTTAGTTTGAAATATTCAAATTGACAAGAGGGAGTTCGATTATATGTGATATAATTGAACTAGTTAATTATATATGATAAAATTAACTTTATGTATGAGATATATTAATTTGGAGGAAATTTGATATAAATATGATTTATATCTAGTGGAGGAAAATACTATAATAATATATGATATTAATTTATACGTTATGAATATGATGAGATCACATTCATTGGACGGTTAAAAGGGAAATGGGACGACGTCTCTTTTATTTTAATAACGGATGAATGAGTTGAAAGATCACTTTGAGATGCATAAATAGCTCACGATGTGTTAAGCATGAGAGGCGTAGACATTGTGTTAAAGAGTGTGTCATCGCTTAGAAAATCATTGCCTATACGACAGTGCCTGCACGATCGCTTACCTATACGATATTACTAAGCGATCACTTACCGATTACACCCTTGCGCGCTATTTACTAAATGATAGTTTACCTTTTCCTAAGCGATAGTTTAGCTCCTGATATTTACTAAATGATCGTATAGATGATCGCTTAGTTTTTTCTATACGATCGTTTAGACGATCGCCTACCATTTTCCTACATGATCATTTAGACGATCGCTTACCTTTTCTTACACGATCGTATACTTCACCTAAACGATCAAGCATCTTGTCTATATGATAGACGAGCTCATCTCCCACTTTCTTGATCGTTGTGTACGATCTCTCTTCCTCCTCCCCTCTACCAAATCTGCATAAAGCCCACACTTTGGATTCTCACTCTAAGAATACTAAGGGCTCTGAGTGGTGGTGTCATCTTCGTTTCCTTCTGTTCGTGTGGAGATTGTTCGAGGTAGATGATTGGGTTTTAGATTTACTGTGAAGAAGAAGTCTTCAACTGGTATGATCTCTCGATCTTTTTAGCATTATGAATGCATTTTAGTATGTTTGAATGTACATGTGGTAATTCTGTCACAATGAATTGGAAAGATCCGCTTCCGCTCGTAGGTACTCTTGAATAAGAGTTCCTTCAGCATTGTCTATACGATAGACATCAGCCTTCTCTCACTTACTTGGTCGTGGTATACGATCACTTCTTCCTTCCCTCTGTCAAATCCAATAGACCCCACACCTCCTGGATTCTCACACCAAGAATATTGAGGGTTCTAAGTGGTGGTGACCTCCCCATTGCTGTGTTCGTGTGGAGGCCATTTGTGGGTAGACGACCGGTGATTTGGTGAACGATTGCTTTTATTGGGTTTTATGTCCTAAAATTAGTGGTTTGTAAACAATAGAACTTATTCTGAAAATTCAATAAGTTGTTTTTTATTATATTGTTTTTTCTAAATTCAATAAACCTAAAGTCCCTTGACTGTTACATGAGTACTTGAACTTTATGTGGAGACATACAAGTGGATCAGGTTCGAATAAATAGTCAAAATGATCTATAGTATATGAATATGGATGGGTGCCTTGTTTTGGTAACACTATTGGATGAAGCCTACTCTGTAGTTGTTACAAAGAGTTGTAAAGTGCTACAAACGAAATGATCCTAATTCGTTCATGTTGGGACGTCTTGTGCAAATGAGTTTTGTATAAGACCGGACCACGAATCTAGTCACTTTTACTTTATAATATTGTTTACTATTTAAGACTGACTATTTCAAAGCGATGACCTAGGTAACTTGACCTTAATCCTAAGCTAACTATGATTTCCTATTTGTTTGGAATTATCCTTTGATCTGCAAACAATGAGAGTAGACCAAATGTCTCTGCTCAATAAGCCGCCCATTTCGGGAATAAGATCAGATGAATAGCTAGGGACATAGAATGCAGGACGAAATTCACTCCTACCCGATTAGGGTTAGTAGAGAGATTGTTCTCTTCAAGTGCTGATTCTGGGTCTTTAACAAGAGGCCTCACCCTCTCATTAGCCTGAGAAGGATTCAATTTGTTGATTGGATCACAAATCAATTGTTCATTAGGGGATCAGTGGAACTTAAGGAACAAAAGGTAATTTTGGGGGTAAAACAGAGATTCAACCCAACCGTTATTACGAACAACCTGTGAAAGATTAACTTACTAATCATGGTTATATCGAGTGGACATAATATATCTACAGTGAGGGGAGTTCAGCTATGGGCTTTAGTGGAATCACCCATTAGTTAACGAATGGGGGTTAGTTCGGCCTAATGAGTTTAGCTGATTAATCTCGGATCATTGGAGCCCATGATATGTATGTCCGTCCCCCTACTAGCTCGTAAATGGATTATCTCTAGAATAACATGATAAGTTAATTTGAAATGTTCAAATTAGAATTAAATGAAATTGGAGAAATAATATCTAAATATGATTGAAATATTAGAAGAAGGAATTGTGTAAAAATTAATTTAATATTTGATATTAAATTAATTAGAATTGTTTAAATTGTTTAAATAATTATTTATTAATTTTATTAAGATTAATTTTGTAAAATTAATAATATTTTAAATTTTATTAAATAAAATTGTATTTATCAAATAAATTTTGATAAATTGAAAAAGAAAGGAAAAACATAAAATGGAAAATAAGCATTTTCCATTGTCTTCATCAAGTAGCTCACTAACAACCCACTTCTCAAGCTTCATTAACTCCAAGCATGAGCTGCATCTCATGCAGCTAATCTCTTTGCATGAGTGTCTGAAATATATTGAAGAGATTGGAATGTTTTTGAAGTAAGGCAACCGATAGACTTTCTCTGAAAATTCGTGTGAAGAAGTTGTTCTTCCGCTGGTATGTATTTCTTGTTCTCTTGTTGTTTAATTGTTAAAAGCATGCCGGTAATTTGTTGTATATTGCATATCTATTCTGTTAGATTGTAAATGAGGTAACTCTGTCACAATGAGTTTGGAACGATCCGCTTCCACTCAAAGGTACACTTGTATAAGAGTTCCTTCAATTGGTATCAGAGCCAAGTTCTGATATTCCAATTTCATTGATGCAAAGAATAACATTTACTTTCTCAGTGGGTAAAAGCATGTCTACTCTCTGTTTAATCATTAAATAGTTTTGTGGATGAGGGATTAATGGAGTTTCTGGGATGAAGCCTCTAGTTGTTTAAATTCTTTTACATTTGAAGTTAATTGTAAGAGCCCCTACGTTAATGGCATATTAACTTGCTATCGAGTCTATAATTTCAAAGTTGTTTGAGTATGTGAGTCATTCGTGAAGAAGCTTCAAGGCAAGGGTTGCTATTCTTCGAGGATGAAGACGACCAAGCATTGGTCGGGTTGTGTAAACGATGGGGTAGACGATTATAGAGTATCAGATACTCGGGAGCAGGTCAACGTGCGCGTATTAGACGATCATGTAGCTCAGCAAGCTTCATTACTTAATTCCTGACTACACGATCGCGAAGTAAATCATTTACCTATCACTTGTTAAGTGATCATCTAGACTATCGGGCTTCGTAGCTACGTAGTCGTCTAAACGATCATTTAGAACTCGCATGTTTTGTCTTGTGTGTTGAATGATCAGGTACCTCATGCTTCATCGCATAGTTATTGGTACTCAATCGTTGCTTAACGATCGTATACCCAGCCGCGTTTACTAAATGATGGGGAGCTTCACTTGGATGGTTCAAGACCCGATTCGCTTATGAACCGGTTTTCTCGATGGAAAATGTAATAGATATAGCTTTTCTTTCCGATTTTGAGGTGGTTCATTCCGGTCCATTAATCTTTGTGAATGTATATAGGATGTATGTTTATTTATATGTCATATAGTATGCCATATAGAAGAAATCCCACCTTAGGTTATGCACTGGTCATACATCATCTCTTTATTATAAGTGTTATGATTTAGAGAAGCATGATTTAAATTACGTAAGAACATGCTCATGCATCATATAAAATAAGAGTTATATTTATGCATGCATAAAGCATAGACATGCATCATCTTTATATTATAAATGTTATAGTATAAGGGAGTATGGAGCATGTGTGCTTGGTTCATTGCTTGTATATAAAAGTTATGTATAGTAATGAACAGACATTGCATGAAGCATAACACATAGGTTAAATTTATAAGTGTAATAAATATCTAGTTGTGTGGCAATGTGGTTTTAGTTGTTTCTTTTATAAAGGTTATAAGGAAATTAGAACTAAAATCTATAAGAAAGACATGCATGCGAACTTAGGTTTGAATCATGGTTTTAAAAATGTTTTAAAACTTGGTGGAGATAGACCTAAGATCACAGTTCTCATATGATTAGCAACCTTAGGCTTTAATCTTTTAATCAGTTTAATAGGATTAAATTGACTAATAAAAGGTTAAAATGTAACAAATCTATCTATAAGGGACCTTTTGTCTAAGGCGGGTTCTATCTAGGCTGGGGTATTTAAAGTGACGAAAATGGAACACCCCTACCTGGGAACCTACTTGGAAAGGTGAATTAGATAGATTTGATGCATGCATGCAAGATTAAGGACAGTCCATTAAAGAGTTTAATGTGACTACTTGAACTTGTTTAATTTCAAAGATAAGAGTTATTTTTTAGTGGATTAAAATAACTTAGATTAAAATCAGTAGCCAGATTGTCTAGATTAATGAACCCCTAGGTAGAACATTTAGTCGGAGGTACTTGGGGCATTTCATGCTTCATTTAAACCTCTCGCATTTCTCCCTTTATTGTCCACACTATGAGATCTATCCTCGGCCTCATGGCACCCTGGGAGTGTCCCCCTAAAGGATGGTGTTTGGGTAGGTCAATATCAAGGTGGATGGAGAGAATGTTCATAGTAAGTGGGAGCGGGACGTGCGGCAGCATATCCCACGGTCTCTCTCGTTAGGTTGAATAAAGTTTCTATGCATCGCCTCAAGGAACCCTGGGAGTGTCCCCCTATAGGATGGTATTTTTGCACGTTTCTTTATTTGATCTCCTTTATAGGATAAGGTTACTTAGTCTCTTGTCCTAGTCTGCTTTTTCCCTATGGTGGGTGCATTAGGGAGGGAATCTGGGGCCGAAAACGAAGGGTTACACTTACGCGAAATTGTTAAGGGTTAACATTTCTGGACCGAACAAATGGTGACTGTTAGGTGCAGTTCCAAGAGTTGGTTCATTGAGAGTGTATCATCCCAAAGAAGGGGCTTCTGATCATCCCACCGGTGACGTTATTGCACTGTTGATTGGTTAAGATGGACACAAAATATATTTATAGTAAGAAGAGTTCAGTTGTTGATCTTTAGTGGAGTGTCTGGCAGTTAATGGATGGTGGATCCCGTGACTAAAGAGTTTAGTCAGTTATTCACGTACCATTGGAGCTTCGAGCTATAGGTCCATAAGGTCTCCTTGGTAGCTCAATGGATTCAAGTTGATGATCAGTTCTTGGTGTTGATTTGAAATGTTCAAATTGACAAGAGGTAATTCGATTATATATGGTATGATCAGTATGATGTATGAGATACATCTAGTGGAGGATTAATGTAAATGAGATCTACATTAAGGACCATGGAATAGAAAAAGAGCTATGGTTTATATATTTCATGAGATGAAATATTAAAACTATAGGTTATAAATATAGTATGGTAAGTTGGTTATCATTTATATTTATAAGAATATTAATTATTAGATAATTATCTCTTTTTCTCTAATTACCAATTGAGTGGGAGGTTATTGGTGGTTTCATGGTAACCATGAGATAAAAGGAAAAATGTTTTCCTAAATTTGGTAGTTGTTATTTTGAGATTTCCATTCTCGGAAATTACTCACGGAAAGTCTGTAAAGTAAATAAGATTTACTAAACGACAGCTTGAAGAGACTAGACGATTGTGGAGTGTTTCTATACGATAGACACTCAGCTGGCCGATTAGCTAAACAATCGCATAGCATTTGCTAAATGATTGCATAGCTTTTGTTAAATGATTGGGCATCGTCTATACGATAGACATCTGTCGTCTCCCTTTTGCTCAATCGTTTACACAATTGTTCTTCTCCAGTCTCTGCCTCTAGCCAAGTCCACACTTCTGGATTCTCACATCGAGCCCACACTTCTGGATTATCACACCGAGAATACCAAGGTAGCCATTGTGGTGGTTTCCAACTCGACATCAGTCGACGTTTTGTGGAGACCGTTCGCTATGTTCGTGATCTGAGTGATCATTGAGTTCATGGTCACTGTGATTGTGCAGTGTAGCGATCGAAGTGTTCGAGCGTTCATGACTGTTGTGTTGCTATTTGATCGAGCGTTCGTGATCGAGGGATATTGAAGATGAATCTTTAAAGGTATGTTAATTCTATCCCTTGATCTGTAGAAAAGTATGTTGTAATTTTGTTGTATGCATAGCCTGTTGTTTCCGTTTCTTGATTGTAATATTGAATTTTCATATACGAATGAAATTTGGAATGATCCTTCCCTGCTCATGGAAATCCTCATGTTTGATTTCCTTCAGAGATTGCTACACAAACCTCCATCCTGAATGAAGCTTTTCACAAACCTACCTACACATACGATAGATAGTTAACATTTCACATTTAAATCATTCACAACCTTATGTGCACATAATTCTCCCTCTTATGGGCTTAGAAGCTAGGCCCGTTGGCCCTCTGATAATCCCATGCAAGGTCCCTCCCACAGGCTCAAGAACTAGACTTCTCGTTCCTCTGATCATCCTGTGAGATTCTATCTCGGGCTCAGGAGCTAGGTTCGTTGACCCCCTGACTATCCCAATCCCATGCTCTCCTCATAGTAACAAGCATTCATTCATAACAATAGCATATAATTCAAAATATACTAAAAGACTAAAATAAGAAACCACTCACAGTGATCTGTTGGGATTACTCTTCCTTCCCAGTTCACTCGGTTTCCCTTGGCCACCTGTTGCACCCTATTTCAGATTCATTTTGGAGCTTAGATTTCTCATCATTTCAAACCATATCTCAAGACATTTCCTTCTACAAATATGTTTAGAAATGTCTTAAATAGCTTACCATAAAGTTTGGTCCTGAGATTCCCTCTCAAGACTTTGGAGTCTCAAGTTTTCTCCACTTGGCCCGGCCATCTCCTTACTGGTGAACACTTCTTGGTTCCCTTTAATTTTGACAGTCTTACTTAGAATTTTCCATAGCAACCTCATATAGAAACTACATTCAATTTAAAACCTGGTTCAAGAATCCTCTGAGCACGAGTAGTTTGGAAGAACTTCTCGTTTGAACTTAGTACTGCTGTTTGTCCATACAGTCTGCACAGCCCCTGCGTCCTTGTTTTGATCAACGCACGGATCAATGCACCCTTCCTCTATTCGATGCAAGGTTCCCTCTAAATTACTCTCAACCTCTCCTCTTAGGTGATTTCTCGAAGTGGAAATGTTCTTGTAAAGTGAAATGAAGCCTTTTTCCCTATTTATAGGCGTTCTTACTTCACCTTGTCTTGACACCTCCAGCCTGCTGGATGCCCAAGCGTCCTCTTTTCAGGCTGCCAACGCCCTTTCTTGCCACCACCAACTTGAAATGTCTGCCTCTTCTTCCTCCAGCTCAACCTAACCAACTTACATGCCTTATCCTTCGCCCATCTCAAATTGCATGGTCTTCAGACATCCTTTTTTATTACCATATGTTTGGTTAAGTTCTTTTCAGCCCACAGCCCTCGGATGTCCTTGGCTTGTAGCACATCATATAGCTCTTGCGTTTATCGCATGGCTCATCGTCTAATAATCTCTCGCTGTTGCTTATCACTCAACGATCTCATTGTTGCTCATCGTGTAGCGCATAGCCTATTGCATAGCTTCTACGTCTATCGTGTAGCACAACGCCCATCGTCAAGTGTGTCTACTTATCGTGTAGCGCCATCGTCTATCGCCTAGCGCTCGCACCTAACGCATCATCTAGTGCCTAGCTTATTGTCTAGCGCCCAAGCCCATCGTCTAGCGCTGCAAGCAGCTACGCGATCATCTGCACGCATGCTCCAACGCTCAGCACCTTGCGCTCATTGTCTAACCCTCTCACTCTTGCTCATGCAGCCTCTTATCATCCCAACGTACCTCACAAGCTCAATGCATAGTTATCCTTGGCTTCAACACTTAGTTAAATTTCCACCCTACTTAATTATCCTTAGGTGAGGGCATCACACGCTTAGAAGTCCATTCTTGACCAGCCTCTCAATCTTATTAAGATATATGTATCCTAATCTTAAGTGCCAAAGATGAGCATTTTCCTTAGGAGAAATTTTCTGTCTTTTATTTTGAGATATCATAGTTTTAAATAGTTTAGTATTAAGGACTACTTTAGTTGCTAACAGTCTTAGCACATAAAGATTGTCTTCTAGCTTAGCAGAACAAAGGTAAAGTGCTTAAAAGTGCTAGTTTTAATTTCTTGATTACTTTGGATTGAATTTATTTGTATGAAAATCTTGTTCAAATTAATTGTTAGAAAAAAAGTTTTTTAATTTATTTAACTAGATCCATTTTAAGAAAAAAATTTAACTAGTTTTAATAAACATTATTATCCTCTCTAGAACTATCATGCCAATCCTACACAAAATTCATAATATTTCAAGTAATTTAGCAAGTAATTTTCATGATTTCAAGTCAACTTGAGTTTTATGAAGATAATAATCTTAATATAGGATATTTGAAAGATTCTTGTGGGGCTTTTGACCAAACATTGTTTTGAAGTTTTAAAACTATATGATAATCTGCTAGTAGACGTATAATAATCAATTGCTCTTTAAAACTGATTAAAATGAAGAGATCAAGGCGGTTAGAAAGTTAGTTACTTATATGATATTGAAGTTCTTTTTGTATTCTTGTAAGACTATAATATTCCTCCATTCTTTCTCTTTTTAATAATAAAAGTTGAAACTATCAAAAGATCAGTGTTTTAAAAAGTATGAAAGTCCTGTTTATTAAAGGTGTTGAAAGTTTATATGATCATTTTGGTCTTGTTGAAAAAGTATTTGAAAGTTTCAACTTGAAACGTTTAGTTTTAAAGTTTTATTTGCTTGAAAGATTTTGATTTTGAAAGTATCGTTAATAGCAAAGGTTTTACTCAATTGCAATGATTTTTATTTTTGTTGTAGAAATATTAAAGTATCATGTATTTCTCATCTTTGGTAAGTACAAGGGTAGGGTATTTATATACATAAGAATACCCAAAAATAGATTAGAAGAAACTCTCAACAACCCTCAAGAACCCACATATTTCTCACAATTATTAACCAACACCCTTCTTAAACTCAAGGTGGTAGAGTAGCAACCAACTTGAGTTTGCGAAGCAACTGAAGAAAGCGATTGGGTGACAAAGCTTTGGTGAAGATGTCTACTGGTTGCTCTGTAGTGGAGATGGATTGCAAGATGAGTGTATTGCCCAGAAGATGATGGCGAACAAAATGGCAGTCATTTTCAATGTGCTTGGTATGTTCATGAAATACATCATTGTGGAAAATTTGGATGGCACTACGATTGTCACAATAAAGTACAGTGGCAGATTGCCAAGGAACACCCATATCAGCCAGAAGCCAACAAAGCCACAATAACTCAGAGGTAGCATCTGCAAGGGCATGGTATTCGAGTTCGGTGCTAGAATGAGAAACAGCAGTTTGTTTCTTACTTGGTCAAGAAATGAGAGAATCACCTAAGTAAAAATAGTAACTTGTGGTGGAACAACAATTAGTGGAGTCACCAGCCCAATTAGCATCAGAGTAGCTAGATAATACCAAGGACAACTGAGAAGAAAACTGGACTCCATGGCAAAGAGTGCCTTTGACATATCGAAGAATAGGAAGAATAACAGTAAAATGTATAGATGGAGGAGCAGCCATGTGAACTGAAGAGATCGAATCCCAAGCAGAAGCATGTGATCGCTTGCAATTTTATTTTCAATTTTACATAAAAAAAATATGGTCAAAAAATAATAACATAATGGACAAACAATCAAGATTAACAAGTATTTAAGAGAAGAAAAGATGGAAGAGCTAATCCTTACCTTTGTAGATTCCCAAATTCTTCACGATTCCCTCCACGTCTTCTCTGGAACTTCTCTTCAATGATCAAGAGATGCCACCCCAAGTGAAACCTTGTTATTCTCTAGGATCCCAATAATTGGATGTGGTCTCAAAGACTTGGAAGAGGAAGAAGAAGTAGTAGAGAAAAGAAGAGATATTTTGAGAGAAGTAGTAAGAGACCCTCTGTTTTTTATCAAAAATTAATAACTCTTTAGTTATTCTAACTCTTTAGTAATTCTGTAAATTATTATATTTATTTATAATTAAATCAATTATAAGATAATTGATTTTCGGGTTTTATCTCCTAATAACCGCACTAGTGGGAAGTTTTATTCAGTTTTGATAACTGATGGATAAAATGAAAATTGTTTTCATTTTTCAGTAATCCAATGCATTCCAATCGCGTTAAAAGGAAAAACTATACGATAATCTTGAGAGAGTGAACGATCAAGCATCGAGTTTCCTAGACGATAGCTCCTCGCTTCTCAACGATCGATTATCCAAGTATATACGATAGTCATTCTCTTTCTCCCATTTACTCGATCGTTTACTCGATAGTATAGTTCATTCTTCCTTCTTCCAAACCCATACTGAGCCCACAACTCCTAGATTCTCACCCCGAGAATACCAAGGAAACTGAGTGGTGGTGTCGAGTTTCTTATTCGAGAGTTGAGGATCGAGTTTTACTCGATTGTGTTCGATAGTTTTTGGTGAGAAATTACTAACTCTTTAGTAATTCTATAAGTGTAACCCTTTGTTTTCAGACTTCAGAATTCGACCCCAACGATGCTCTCAAAGTTAGAAAGTAAAAGTTGAAACCGACTTTAGAAATCCTATCCATTTCTGGAGTTTGAGTTGTTCCGAATCCTATGTTAAAACTTTTCGAGGGGATAGCCATCGTTAAACGACTAGTGAGTACGACTTAGAGATGACAAGTAGGTGGAATATAGGAATCTCACGGTTCAAACCAACATAAGAGACCGTACACCCACTTACCATGACTACTTCCCCCATTCGCTTTGGTCTTGATCTCATGACGAACACTTTTCAAATGGAGGTCACTTCCAGGGTGACATGAAGTGCTGCACGAATCTCATGGTGGGAATTATCTAGGGACGTGAGAATTGAAATCAATATATCGTATATTTGATTTTCCATTGAACAACTTCCCCTCATTCACCATGATCAATTCACGTAAACACTTTCCGAATGGAGGTCGTTCCCAAGGTGACACAAAGTGTCGCATGAACCTTTCGGTGTGAACATCTTGAGAACGTGAAAATTTAAAATCAAAACATCACATTTGATTTTAAGGTGAACAACTTCCCACATTCGCCAAAATCTCGATTCATGTAAACACTTTTCGAATGGAGGTCACTTCCAGGGTGACACGAAGTGCCACATGAATTTCAATCGTGAACTCTTAGGGACGTGAGAGCTAAAAATAATCATATCAAATATGTTTATTAATCTCCCACTGAAGCGTTCTAACTAAAGGAACTCTTAACAAAGAGAACCATTGAGTAGAAGCAAATCATTCCAAATCCCATTATGAAAGAACAAGAACATATACAATCAAACAACAAGTGTTATGCATCAACGAGTAAATTATAGCATGCTTCAAGGAATAAACAGAAAGGGATCGAATAAACATACATTTGAAGAAATTTTCTTCAAGTATTCCATCGAACAATCAGCACAACGTTCAAGCAAACTCGATCAAGCGAACGAACGCAACGAACAAACCCAACAAACTCGAACTGGTAGATAATCGAATACAATCGAGTAAAACTCGATCCTTGACCCACAAATAAGAAACTCGACACTACCACTTAATTTACTTAGTATTCTCGATGTGAGAATCCAGGAGGTGTGGGCTTTGTATGGGTTTGAAAAAGGGAAGGAGGAACTATGCTATCGAGTAAACGATCGAGTAAGTGGGAGAAAAAGAAAGTGAACCGTATAGACTTAGATACTCGATCATTGAGAAGCGATGAGCTATCATCTAGCAAACTCAATGCTTGATCGTTCACTCTTTCAAGGTTATCGTATAGTTTTTTCTTTTTACGAGATTCGAATGCGTTAGATTACTGAAAAATTTAAACAGTTTTCATTTTATCCATCAGTTATCAAAACTGAATAAAACCTCCCACTAGTGCGGTTATTAGGAGATAAAACCGAAAATTAATTATCTTATAATTGATTTAATTATAAAGAAATATAATAACTAATTTATCATATTATATTTATAACCTATAATTTTAATATCACATCATATGTAACATATAAACTATAGTTCTTTTTCTCCTTTATTGTATTTAATATCAATCATATTTATATTAATTCCTCCAGTTAATGTATCTAATACATCAAATCAATTATATCACATATAATTAAATCATATATAATCAAATTCCCTCTTGTTAATTTCAACACTTCAAACTAACCCAAAAACTGATTCTCAACGTGAATCCATTGAGCTACCAAGGGGATCTTATGGACCTGTAGCTTGAAGCTCCAACGATACTTGAATAACTGACTAAACTCTTTATTCACGATATCCACCATCTGTTAACTGTCGGGCATTCTACTAAAGACTGACAGCTGCACTCTTCATACTCTAGATATATTTATGTGTCCATCAGATATAACCAATCAACTGTACGATGACCCTTCACAAATCGCTCGTAAGTACAACTGGGCCAATTTATCGTTTTGCCCTTATAGTTACATCTAACTCCTTAAGTACCATTGATTCCTCTAATGAACAATACATCATAGTCCCATTATGAGCAAACACTTCTTGGGTCAAGAGAAGGTGTGGCGCCATATTGCTCGAGCCCTGGAATTAGCCCTTAAGGGTACTTACCTCTGCTTCGGGGAAGGAGTTAATTTCGTCTTGTGTAGCTGAGTTCCCAACTTCCCAATCAGACGAATCCCCAAAGTGGTAGGTTTGAGTCAGTGATCTGACCATTTGCACCCATGCAAATCAAAGGACCGCCTTCATAGACAGAAGTTCCCAACTCACTCAGGATTAAGGTCATGTTACCTATGATCATCCTAGTGAAATGAAAGTATCTATCATGAACGACGTTATATAACGAGACTAAACATTTCGTGGTCCAGTCTTATACAAATTCCTTTGTATAGAGTATCCTCGCTCGCTTGTCTAATACATGAATGGTCAGGATCAGACCATTTGTAGCACTTTATAACACTTGTAACATCTACAAAGTGGGCCACACTCGTAGCATCACCAAGATAAGGTTTCCTTCCTTTATCCATATACTACAGACCATTTAGGTTATCACTTAAAGCACAATTCATTTGTATGTCTCCACATACATGCTTAAGTTACAACGATAACTAGGGATCTTAGTTTATTGGTTTGTGGTTAATGCAACCTCAGATTTCATAGACTGTAGTGAATAAAATATCTCATATTATTACATCACAAAGAGTTAGTTCATACAGGTGTTTACAAACTACAGAACCCTATGAGATTTAGGGCATCAACCCCAACAATCTCCCGCTTGTCTTAAAGCTAGTCGGATGTACAAGATAATTACAAGTACAAAATAATAAACTAGGGCACAAAGGCCCAGTATAATAATACTGCCACTTGCACTACTCCAGCCGCGGTCGGTCTCGTAGACCCATGCTCTATAGGTGACTCTTAAATACTGTAGCTGTGAGAGCCTTCATAAATGCATCAGCAACGTTGCGCTCCGAAGTTATCTTCGTGACAATCACGTCCCCTCGATGCACAATCCCTCTAATGAGATGGTATTTTCGCTCTATATGCTTGATGCGCTTGTAACTCAGAGGCTCTCTGGAATTTCCACAAACACCACTATTATCATAATAAAGGGTGATGGGCCTAGACATGTCTAGAACAACTTCATCAGTCAGGAACTTCCTGAGCCAAATGGCCTCTTTAGCATCTTCACAAGCCGCTACATACTCAACCTCTATGGTGGAGTCAACGAGCACTTCTGCTTAGTGTTTCGCCATACTACAGCCCCACCGTTAAGAGTGAACACTGATCCTGAAGTGGATTTCTGAGAATCCTTATCAATCTGAAAAATCAGAGTCCATGTACCTGATAAAGATCAAATCCTTAGAACCATACACAAGCATGTAGTCCCTCATTCTCCAAAGATACTTGAAGATATTCTTGACGGCTGTCTAGTGACCCTGTCCTGGATTAGACTAATATCTATTGACTATCCCTACAGTGTAGCAGATGTCAGGTCTAGTACATAACATCGCATACATCAAACTGCCAACAGCAGATGCATAAGGGACCCGTCTCATTTCCTCAACCTCTTGAGGTGTCTTAGGACACTATTTCTTAGTCAATGTACGATGCCTAAGATAGTGCTAGCACTTTGTTCTTTTGATTCTGAAAGATCTGAATCCTAAGAACAAACTGAACCTCTCCCAAATATTTCATTGGGAATTGGGTCACTAGCTAGTTCTTAACTGAATTCAACAAACCTACATAATTCCCAATGAGTAGGATATCGTCTACATATAACACGAAGAAAACTACTAAATTGTTGATGATCTTCTTGTAGACATAAGACTCATCAACGTTTTGGTCAAAGTCATACAATTTGATCGTAGTATCAAACCTTCTATTCCAAGATCGAGATGTCTAATTCAGTCCATAAATGGACTGATTCAGTTTGCAAACTTTTTGCTCCAGACCTTGGGCTATGAATCCCTCGGGCTGCACCATATAAATGGTCTCCTCAAGATTACCATTAAGAAAGGCAGTCTTGACATCTATTTGCCATATCTCATAGTCATAATATGAGGCAATGGATAGAAGGATGCAGATAGACTTCAACATGGCAACAGGCGAGAAAGTCTCCTCATAGTCAACTCCCTCTACCTAGGGATAACCCTTTGCCACAAGTCTAGCTTTGAAGATTTGCACTTTCCCATCAGCAATGTGTTTCCTCTTGTAGATCCATTTACAACCTATAGGTTTAACCTCATCAGGTTGATCTACAAGATCTCAAACTGAGTTGAAGTACATAGACTCCATCTCGAGATCCATGACTTGGACCCATTCATCTCTATCAACATCCTCCATTGCCTTTTTATAAGACAACGGATCCTCAACCTTGCCATCGGCTACCATAGCCAGGATTTCAGTTAAACCCATGTAGTGAAAAGATGGGTTCGCTACCCTTCCACTACGTTGAAGTTCCCTCAACTCTTGAGGTGGATTCGACCTACTAGATGAACTTCCATCAACAACTCTTGTTGATGTAGCAAGCTCTTCATCAACTCTTGTTGAAGTTTCAGTAGTTTTGTTGGAAAGCTCACACAACACAATTTTACTTCTTGGACTGTGATCCCTTATATGATCCTCCTCAATGAAGGTAGCATTTGTCGATACAAACACCTTGTTTTCCTTAGGATCATAAAAGTAACCCCCTCGTGTCCCTTTGGGGTAGCCTACAAATAGGCACAGCCGTGAATGTGGTTTCAGTTTCTTAGGATTAGCCTCAAGAACATGTGCTCGACAACCCAGATGTGGAAGTGACATAAACTAGCTTTACGCCCATTCCACAACTCCAAAGGTGTTCTTGCAACACTCTTGGAGGGAGTACAATTGAGGATGTATACTGCAGTTTCTACTACATGACCCCAAAATGAGTCTGGTAAGAAAGCGTAACTCATCATCGAACGAACCATGTCTAACAAGGTTCTGTTTCTCCTCTCTGATACACCATTCTGTTGAAGTGTACCAGGTGCTGAGAGTTGCGAAACGATTCCATGTTCTATCAAATAGTTCTGGAACTTAAAATCCAAAAACTTTCCACCCTGATCAGATCGAAGTGTTTTAATCCATTATCTAATGCGTTTTTAACTTTAGCCTTGAACTCTTTGAACTTTTCAGAGGATTTTAACTTATGTTGCATTAAATAAACATACCCATACCTCGAATAATCATCAGTAAAAGTGAGGAAATACTCGTGGCCTCTCATGGCTCGCACATTCATCGGACCACAAAGGTCTGAATGCACTAACTATAGAGGCTCTTTGGCTCAATAACCTTTTCCAATTAAAGGTCTTTTAGTTATCTTGCCTTCAAGGCATGACTCGCACACATGTAAAGAATTTTTCTCTAACTCGTTTAGAAGTTCATTCTTTACCAACCTCTCAATCCTATTGAGATTGATGTGCTCTAATCGAAGTTGCCAAAGTTGGACATTTCTTTAAGAGAAACTTTAAGTCGTTTGTTTTGAGTTAAAGCAGTTTTAAACATCTCTATGTTACGGAGAGAATTTGTTACCAACGACCTTAGCACATACAAATTGTTTTCTAGTTTAGCTGATCATATCTCAACACCATCTTTAAGAATATACTTTATTAACTGAAAAATTAAGAGTGTGTTTACATTCAAGCAAGGACTTCACATCATACAAAATGACAAATCTATTTTGTAAAGTCAACCGAAGGCCTCCCACTGCCACAGCTGAGATGACGTGCCCAGTGCCTACTCGCATCGTCATCTCACCAGTCTCAAGCTACCGCTAGGATCTAATCCCCTAAAAAGAAGAACAAATATGGTTAGTGGCCCCAAAGTCTATAATCCAGGCAGAATCATCATTCTTCACTAAATAAATTTTCAAAACTAGTAAATCACATTTACCTTGATTGGCCCTGGCCTTCTTTTTCTCCTTCAACCAACAAGGGCAGTTCTCCTTCCAGTGCTCATCATGGTTGTGATGGAAACATTTTTCCTTTTCAACTGGCACTAGTCGCCTATCTCACGGAGCAACAGGTTGTGGTTAGAAGGTGCTTTCCCCTTTCCCTTACTACCCTTCTTCTTCTTCCACTTGTTAGTGTTGGAAAAAGAAGGTGCAGACTTAGTTCCTGAGGTCGAACCTCGATGGAACTTCTTAGATAATAAAACAATATTTGCCTCACCAACCTTCTTTTTCTTGCTTTTCAGTAAGGGTTGGATTGTCTGCAACTTGTTGAGGAGAGTTGTAAGGGTGTAATCAACCCTATTCACAATAGCGTTGCTTACGAAGTGCAGGAAGCTTTCTAGCAACGTCTCCAGAATAATGCTAACCTGTATGCCCTTATTGATGTGAGCCCCGTTCATCTTCGCCACATTAAAGTGGACCATTATGTTCAGAACATGTTCTCGAACAAATGTACCCTTTTTCATCTTGGAGTTGAAGATGAACTTTAGAGCTTCATGCTTGAGCTGCCCGGATGGTTGTTCGAACATTCCCTTCAGGGACTCCATGATCTCACGAGCAGAGACCATGGGCTCATGCTTCTTGGCCAATCATTCAGGCTGGCCAAGATTAAGCTTGGGCCTTCTCATTCATCCGTGTCCATTTCTCATAGACCTCTCAAACATTTCGAACGGTGGTTTGAGTTGGAATAGGAGGATACTCCTCCATAAGGACAAACTAGAGCTCATCGATGATAAGTATTGTGTTTATCTTGTTTTTTCAACAAGCGTAGTAATCATCAGTCAATTTTTTGGTGGCTAAAAGAGCTAAAGTAACGGTTTCCATTTTTAAAATTGCTGAAAACAAGAACAAACTTAATAAGTCTATTTGCATTACCACTTTTAACACCAATTTTAGGTTTTAGTAAAATAGTTCTAAAGTACCCTAAGTGAAGTGCATCTATTTTGCAATGATGCCCCAACGAGGCAGGACAAAAGTTACAGTTGGGGTGATCAAGTGCCCCTTCAATGGGATGAGACATTCTCAACTATTAGACAGAAACAACTCTTGTAACAAACTCTAATAGTCACCATTTTTGGGTCCATAATTTGTTAACAACTTTAACAATTCTGCGTAAGTGTAACCCTCATTTTAGGCCCTAGAGTCCCACCCTAATGCGCCAACCGTAGGGAAAAAACAGATTAGGACAAGAGACTAAAGCAACCTTATCCTTTTTAGGGGATCAGATAAAGAGTTGTGCAAATACAACCAATGTTTAGGGGACACTCCCAGGATGCCTCGAGGCAATGCACAAAACGTTATCCAACCTAATGAGAGAGACTGTGGGATATTTTGTCACACGTCTCGCTCCGAGTTACAATGAACATTCTCTCCATTCACCTTGGTATTGACCTACCAATACACCAACCTTTAAGGGGACACTCCCAGGGTGCCTCGAGACCGAGGATAGATCTCACGGTGTGAACTTTTAGGGAGAAACATAGATCATTTTGACTATTTAATCGAACCCGATCTACTCGTATGTCTCCACATAAAGTTCAAGTACTCAAACAATAGTTATGGGTCTTAGTTTATTGGATTTAGACTTTCATACAATTTATGAGATCAATAACAACTATATTGATAATAGAAAATGTTTATCATTTTACAAACTACGAGTTTTAGGACATAAAACCCAACACCAGTGACTATGCGATAAGCATGTTGGCCTACTCGGTCATTTAGTGCGCAGGCCTACCATGCGTCGAGTATCATATACTCAACGATCGTTTACCTCAGCGTGTATGCGATCGAGTAGACAACACTATACGATCAAGTAAACTCTTTACTCGATCGTGTAGCATCAGCCATGCAATTGTTTAGTAAATACTACACGATTGAGTAGAACTTTTCTACACGATCACGTAGCCAAATCTAAACGATCGTTTAGCCTGGGCTATACGATGCGACCAACCCTTCGCCTCCTTCCTTGAAGTGAACATCATCTCCATGCCATGAAGCTTCAACACGAACGACTCTTACAGACTCAAACACTTTGAATACAGACTCGATAGCAAAGTATTTATGCCTAAAAACACAAGGGCCCTTACAAATTAACTTGAAATGTAAAGAAAGCTTTAAAACCAGAGGCAATCATCCCGAAACATCCATCAATTCACATCCACAATTACACTTAACTCTTAGATGCTTTGTAGAACCATAGAACCCACCAAGACTGCAAATGTAATTCAATACATCAATGGAATTTGGAATATCAGAACAACCTAACTCTGATACCAATTGAAGGAACTCTTAACAAAGAAAACCATTGGGTAGAAGCAAATTTTTCCAAATCCCATTATGAAAGAACATGAAAATTTACAATCAAATAATAAGTGTTATGCATCAACGAGTAAATTACAGAATGCTTCGAGGAATAAACAGAAAGGGATCACGTAAACATACCTTTGAAGAAATTTTCTTCAAGTATTCCCTCGAACAATCAGCAAAACGTTCAAGCAAACTCGATCAAGCGCACAAACGCAACGAACAAACCCAACAAACTTGAATTGGTAGATACTCGAACACAATCAAGTAATACTCGATCCTCGACCATCGAATAAGAAACTTGACACCACCACTCAGCTTCCTTGGTATTCTCGATATGAGAATCCAGGAGGTGTGGACTCGGTTTGAAAGAGGGAAGGAGGAACTATACTATCGAGTAAATGATCGAGTAAGTGGGAGAAAGAGAAGGTCTATCCAATAGACTTGGATGCTTAATCATTGAGAAGAGATGAGCTATCATCTAGCAAACTCGATGCTTGATCGTTCACTCTCCCAAGGTTATCGTATAGTTTTTTTCTTTTTACGTGATTGGAATGCATTGGATTACTAAAAAATGAAAAAAAAATCATTTTATCCATCAGTTATCAAAACTGAATAAAACTTCGCATTAGTGCAATTATTAAGAGATAAACTTGAAAATTAATTATCTTATAATTGATTTAATTATAAATAAATATAATAACTAACTTATCATATTATATTTATACCTATAATTTTAATACACATCATATGCAACATATAAACTATAGTTCTTTCTCTCCTTTATTGCATTTAATATAAATCATATTTATATTAATTCCTCCAATTAATGTATCTAATACATCAAGTCAATTATATCACATATAATTTAATCGATTTAATTATATCATATATAATCAAAATTCCCTCTTGTTAATTTGAACACTTAAAATTAACCCAAAAACTGATTCTCAACATGAATCCATTGAGCTACCAAGGGGACCTTATGGACCTATAGCTTAAAGCTCCAACGGTACATGAATAACTGACTAAAGTCTTTAATCACGATGTCCACCATCCGTTAACTGTCGAACATTCCACTAAAGACCGACAATTGTACTCTTCACACTCCAGATATATTTCTGTGTCCATCAGATATAACCAATCAACTATACGATGATTCTTCACAAATCGCACGTAAGTACAACTAGGCCAATTTACCATTTTGCCCCTACAGTTACCTCTAACTCCTTAAGTACCACTGATTCCTCTAATGAACAATACATCATAGTCCCACTATGAGTAAACACTTCTCGGGCCAAGAGAAGGTGTGGCACCACATTGTTCAAGCCCTAGAATTAGCCCTTAAGAGAATAATTTATCTACTTATCCCTGCTTCAAGGAAGGAGTGAATTCCGTCTTGTGTAGCTGAGTTCCCAGCTTCCCAATCAGACGAATCCCCAAAGTGGTAGGTTTGAGTCGACGATCTGGCCACTTGCACCCATGCAAATCAAAGGACCGCCCTCATAGGCAAAAGTTCCCAACTCACTCAGGATTAAAGTCATGTTGCCTATGATCATCCTAGTGAAATGAAAGTCTCTGTCTTGAACGACGTTATATAACGAGACTACACATTTCATGGTTCGGTCTTATACAAACTCCTTTGTATAGAGCATCCCCGCTCGCATGTCTAATACATGAATGGTTAGGATCAGATCATTTGTAGCACTTTACAACACTTGTAACATCTACAAAGCGGGCCACACTTGTAGCGTCATCAGGATAAGGTTTCTCTCCTTTATCCATATACTACAGACCATTTAGGTTATCACTTAAAGCAGATCCACTTATATGTCTCCACATGCATGCTTAAGTTACAACGATAATCAGGGATCTTAGTTTATTGGTTTGTGGTTAATGCAACTAAAATAACTCATATTTCATAGACTGTAGTGAATAAAATATCTCATATTATTACATCACAAAGAGTTTGTTCATACAGGTGTTTACAAACTACAGGACCCTACGAGATTTAGAACATCAACCCCAACATTAACATATCAAATACATTATTTGTTTTCACTGAAGTGTTCTAATAGCATATCATATATGTTATTAAACTCCCACTAAAGTGTTCTAATGTTAAATAGGGTATACGTTTCCTTAGGCTTGTTCTGACTAATTAAACAACCTAAGTCTAGGTGTTTATCCAAGTATAACGTTTATATTTGGATTTAACCTACAATGTCTAGGTGATAAACTAGTTTTAAAACCTTACATCGCTCACGTATTGCTCATAAATCGGTTAACAATGCTCAATTATTCGGCCATAATCCTCAGGTAGGAGTTGTTCCATAGACCGTCAACTTAAATACCCCCAACCTTCGACAGGATTATATACCGATTGAGTTTGTAACCTTACTTTTACAAGTTTAATGACATATTTTAACTATTAAAATGAGTGGTTAACCTACCTAAGCATGTAGTTGTTCTTTGTTATGGATTTTAAATGTCTAACCCAATTTTATAACAGCTTACAAAATTATAGACATGCTAAACATCCACAATATACATTAAAGGCATTCAATATTTAATATAACATTTATATAACATTTATATTCCCTAAACATGCATATTATTTATTATAACATTTTATAACATACTTTCAATGCATGTAACATGCTTCCTATGGTGAGATTTTAAATCTACATGGCATACTGTATGCACATACAAGATTTATTTAATTATAACATACATCACATGTATAAATAATTAAACACAAACTGATATGGTTTTAGTTTTGGCATTTTCAAGCAAAAAAAGGCCTAATTATTACAAAAACAGCAAGAAACAACTCCAAAATGCTTCCGGACCACTTGAATCAGTCCAAACTGGACCCAAACAGCATGAACTAGACATGAACCGCCTGAACCGAACCAGCCAAAACCTTTTTGAAGCTAAACTGGACCGGAACAGAAGAGAACTGGTTGAACCAGCTCAAATCTCGCTCAATCAAATGTCAAACCGGACCAGAACTCGCTTCTTCGCTCGGTCAACGCTCGTCAAGCCGGTCAAAATACGTCTAGTTCAGTTGAAATTCGATACTCGATGGCTGGTAAAAAAGAGAAGAGATAAATTGAGGTGTCCGATTAAGAAGAAATTCTTAAACCCTAAGAATTGTGTTGGATGCGTTTGGGAAGAACACATTGAACCAAGGTGAAGTCCAGCTTACGTTGAAAAGGGGAGGATTAAACATTTGACACATGCAGCAAGTAGGTGGTGTCAACACCATAGGAGTGTTTGGACGCTTATAAATAGAGCCGTTGGGATTTCATTTTCAAATCACAAATCATAAAATTCGTAAAAAAGAGGGGAAAGTAGAGTGCATTGGACAGTGAGGGTGAAAGAGAATGCATCAACTTGAGACGAGGAGATCTCCCAATCTACTCGAGCGTTTGATGTAATTCTAAAGCTATCTGAAATATAAAAGAGCGTAGTTTTTATGGTGAGGCTGCCGGAGAAGAAGCTCTAAGGAATTAGGCTGGAGAATGAGGAAAAGATAGAGGGATTGATCTATCGGTAAGCTGAGCCAGTCTTGATGTTTGGGATGATTCCAGCTAACCATGAAAGATTTATGAGCTAAGATTTTATGGTAAGCTTCTGAGACATTTTAGAATAGTTTTGTAGAAGGAAGTAATCTTAAAATAAGATCTAGAACTATGAGTAATCTAAAGCTGTAAGTTGGAGTGTGAGTGAGAGAGCTCCATTATGGTGAGCGCGCTATGAGAGGCACACTACTTCGACATATTGAGTTATAGATATAATGGTAGCAGAGCACGTCTTCATAGTGGGAGTGATGATCGTTATATTATCGCTCTTATTCGCTCTTATATAACCATTACGATGGAGCTCATAGCGCTATAGCCACTCTCAAAGAGAGACGCTCGGGCTATTTTATGAAGCATTGGATGAAATACGAGAGTCAGTGGTGTATATTCGGGAGAGACTGAGTATGGGCTAGTGACGTCTCTGGACTGAGGTAGGTCATGTGATAAGAGATCCAGAAGTGAGATGATGTTCGAGCGTGCGCGTGGGAGATAGGTCGAGTGATATATTCAGTGCATTACTCACACACCGGGTCATATTTAAGTTAAATATACGCTCGACACGATGTATATGTAGACATTACTCTGTGATAGCTCACAAGTGATTGATAAGCGAGTAGTATGACACTGAAGCGCATAGTAGCGATGATGAGCGGAAATATAACCTCTCGCTCTAAGATATTCGCAGATTGCTGATTGGCTACTCGCATATATAGTTTGTGTTCGCTTGAGTGGCGGAGACACCATAGAGTGTAGTATTAGCATCTGTGTGCTTCGAGATGGATATAATGACCGAGTCCACTGTGAGAGGGAAGAGTGGCGCTATTGGAGGGAGAGCATACACATTTCCTTACTATACTGTAAGATAGAGCTCTAGGCTGCGTGACCGGAGAGAAACACGATCCTGCGCAAGGGATATGGTTGTCAAAGGCCGAAGGGCATGGGCGGCTCCTAGCACGGTGTGAGACACTCTCTGTACAGCGTCGATGATCGCTAGATGTGTGGTCGGAACGCGCACACATCGTAACTACCATTCACAGGATTTTCTAGTTCGTCAGCGTTGCGAATTAAATGCGAGTAGTGTACACGTGCGTCCGCCATTCAGGTGTGGTAGAGAGATTTACGCAGCTGAGAGCCACACACGCACGCACGCGATCGGGAAAGTACTCCATTAGAGAGGTATTAACTAATTTCAGCGATTGGCTTGAGCGGAGTGGTTCCGCGAGTGCTCCACACTCGCGCTCAGCGAACGTTATTGAGTCGCGTCATATAAATTGGCATAATATATATTAATACCGCAGTGCTGATTGATGCACGTACAGGAGAGTGATTGTGTGCGACGTCGTATGGCCATAGTGTTTGATTGTTGGATATTCAAATTATTAGCTGCGTGATCATGCCATTTGATTGCAGCTTAAGTCAGTGTGAGGCCACTAAGAGGCGCTCGGAGTATTTGATTTAACACATTAAGAGTAGCTTAACTTGGTTGGATTGTGAAGAATAGCACTGTGGGATGAGCAGATTATGTGAGAGAAACTAGGAGGTGACTTCCGACGACGATCTAGACGCAGGCCATCAGTGCTGGCTTGGAGCGTGATTGTAGTGACAGTCTCTGTAAGCATGAGCAACTCATTATGTACTTACTAAAGTTAATGTATATCGTCGTAAGTGCGTATACAGAGGTATTGGCCAGGACCACGGTTCTGTCACTCGCAGATCAGTGACCCGCATTCTCCACTAATGACTGTAAGAATGATAGGATTTAAGGCAAGATGTCGGTAGAATATTATGTAACGGATCTTAGCGAGCAGGTCTTACGAGAGTGATGAGTTGCTGGGCGCTACATAATGCTGAATGAGGAGTGGTGCGCTTAGGTTCAAAGCTGCTCGCACGTGCCCCAATTACACTTCCGGAGGGTTTTTACGGTTGTCGTTGTAAACTTTGTTGTTAAGTCCTTAAGTTGTATAAACGTTATATCACTGTCGTAATAAAAGATGGGCCTACTTAATCCGTTATAGTTTATCTCCTTGACTTAATCATTCCGCTGTGTATAAGTTATAATATGGTATCAGAGTTATTTCGCAAGAATCATTAGGCAGTAAGTGTCAGCTCAAGGGTTGGTAATTGCTGCAGTCGCATCCCTCTCCCAGGCTGAGAAGGTGGTCTGGGGGCGGGGTGTTAAGTCATGAAGCCCTCTTATTAGTATATAAGCATGCTTAATTTATAGTCAAAATTAATGAATTAGAATGCTTATTGATCCTTGTTGCTTCTGCTGCATGCTGGTATACTCGAACAATTGGTATCAAAGAACTATTTAAGCATTCAATTTGGTTTAATTTTGGTGTGATGAGTGTTTTTTCATATGATATATGAAAAAGGTGCACTGATATGGTTTTATGAGATTTGGAATATAAATTCTCTTTGATTCTTTAGTTAAATTTGTAATTGACTCTTGTTTGATGAGTTTATATGTGTGCTCAAGAGTCTGTAATTTATTTAGAGTCATTAGAGTTGAAATTAAGTTGTAATTGAAGAAATAAGTGAAGAAGGTCGAGTTGTAGAAAACTAGATCATGAGCTTCTGTCCAGGCAGCGTTGCAACACTGCCCTTGAGCGTCACGACGCTGTTTATACTCGAGCGAGGAACGAGTTTCATTAAGGAGAGAGGATCGATTTTTCAACCT
>NC_052356.1:24318867-24615648 GCF_009727055.1 Benincasa hispida
AAAGCTTGAAGACGTAAGGGCAAACGTCAATTAAAATTGAGGTGTCCGATTAAGAGAAATTCTTAAACCCTAAGAAATTGTGTTGGATGCGTTTGGGAAGAACACATTGAACCAAGGTGAAGTCAGCTTACGTTGAAAAAGGGGAGGATTAAACATTTGACCATGCAGCCAAGTAGGTGGTGTCAACACCATAGGAGGTTTGGACGCTTATAAATAGAGCCGTTGGGATTTCATTTTCAAATCACAAATCATAAAATTCGTAAAAAGAGGGGGAAAGTAGAGTGCATTGGACAGTGAGGGTGAAAGAGAATGCATCAACTTGAGACGAGAGATCTCCCAATCTACTCGAGCTTTGATGTAATTCTAAAGCTATCTGAAATATAAAAGAGCGTAGTTTTTATGGTGAGGCTGCCGGAGAAGAAGCTCTAAGGAATTAGGCTGGAGAATGAGGAAAAGATAGAGGGATTGATCTATCGGGTAAGCTGAGCCAGTCTTGATGTTTGGATGATTCCAGCTAAACCATGAAGATTTATGAGCTAAGATTTTATGGTAAGCTTCTGAGACATTTTAGAATAGTTTTGTAGAAGAAGTATCTTTAAATAAGATCTAGAACTATGAGTAATCTAAGCTGTAAGTTGGATCTGGATTCTAGGGGTAAAAAGGAGCCCGAGGTAGAAAAGGGAACTATTAGAAATGCTCCTAAGCAAATAAGGTGAGTGTTATAGTTTTGATAGTTAGCATATCGTTGAGTGTTATAGCTTTGATAATTAACACATAGTGTGAGTGTTATAGCTTTGATAATTAACACATAGTGTGAGTGTTATAGCGTTATAGGTTCGATATATCGTGAGTGTTATGTTGCATATTGTGTGTTTATACAGTGTTGATAGTAAATGCGTATTATGAGTATTCACTTAGCTTATTACTCTGATATTGGAACATATGCATCTGTGGATACAAGCTACATGCTTTGGTAATATGATGTTGCCATGATATTGCTTGTGTGTGACTATGGAAACTGCGATTATGCCCGGGATATGGTTAGCATGCTTAAAAAAAAGGTGCTTGGCGGGAAAATTGGTCGGCTTCGTTCGGCGGGAAAATTGGTCGGTTTCGTTCGGCGGGAAATTATAGTCGGTGACGACTGACGGGAAATATGGTCAAGTACCTAAGCATGACTAACGGGATAAATAAAATGGTCGATGTGCACATTGGCGGGAATTGGGGTCATAGGAAGGTTTCCATAGATGATTGTATTGATTGATGATAGAGTATTATTGCTATGTGTTGATGTTGGAATTCAAATTAGTAGCTGCGTGATCATGCCATTGATTGCACTTTAGTTCAGTGTGAGTGCCAACTGTGATTGATTTCCCAAAATGATGATTTTCAAAATGATTTTCATCATTAAAAGAACCACTCACTGGGCTTAGTAGCTCACATTCTTCAAAATGTTTTCTTAATTCCCCCCCCCTCCCCAGGTAACGGAAGATGAGGAGTTTCAGGGTGCTGCTTAGGTCAAAGTCTGCCACGTGCCCCAATTACACTTCCGGAGGGTTTTTACGGTTGTCGTTGTAAACTTTGTTGTTAAGTCCTTAAGTTGTATAAACGTTATATCACTGTCGTAATAAAAGATGGGCCTACTTAATCCGTTATAGTTTATCTCCTTGACTTAATCATTCCGCTGTGTATAAGTTATAAATATGGTATCAGAGTTATTTCGCAAGAATCATTAGGCAGTAAGTGTCAGCTCAAGGGTTGGTAATTGCTGCAGTCGCATCCCTCTCCCAGGCTGAGAAGGTGGTCTGGGGGGCGGGTGTTAAGTCATGAAGCCCTCTTATTAGTATATAAGCATGCTTAATTTATAGTCAAAATTAATGAATTAGAATGCTTATTGATCCTTGTTGCTTCTGCTGCATGCTGGTATACTCGAACAATTGGTATCAAAGAACTATTTAAGCATTCAATTTGGTTTAATTTTGGTGTGATGAGTGTTTTTTCATATGATATATGAAAATGGTGCACTGATATGGTTTTATGAGATTTGGAATATAAATTCTCTTTGATTCTTTAGTTAAATTTGTAATTGACTCTTGTTTGATGAGTTTATATGTGTGCTCAAGAGTCTGTAATTTATTTAGAGTCATTAGAGTTGAAATTAAGTTGTAATTGAAGAAATAAGTGAAGAAGGTCGAGTTGTAGAAAATAGATCATGAGCTTCTGTCCAGGCAGCGTTGCAACACTGCCCTTGAGCGTCACGACGCTGTTATACTCGAGCGAGGAACGAGTTTCATTAAGGAGAGAGGATCGATTTTTCAACCTACCAGCCATCGAGTATCGAATTTCAACTGAACTAGACGTATTTTGAACGGCTTGACGAGCGTACCGAGCGAAGAAGCGAGTTCTGGTCCGGTTTGACATTTGATTGAGCGAGATTTGAGCTGGTTCAACCAGTTCTCTTCTGTTCCGGTCCAGTTTAGCTTCAAAAAGGTTTTGGCTGGTTCGGTTCAGGCGGTTCATGTCTAGTTCATGCTGTTTGGGTCCAGTTTGGACTGATTCAAGTGGTCCGGAAGCATTTTGGAGTTGTTTCTTGCTGTTTTTGTAATAATTAGGCCTTTTTTTGCTTGAAAATGCCAAAACTAAAACCATATCAGTTTGTGTTTAATTATTTATACATGTGATGTATGTTATAATTAAATAAATCTTGTATGTGCATACAGTATGCCATGTAGATTTAAAATCTCACCATAGGAAGCATTTTACATGCATTGAAAGTATTGTATAAAATGTTATAATAAATAATATGCATGTTTAGGGAATATAAATGTTATATAAATGTTATATTAAATATTGAATGCCTTTAATGTATATTGTGGATGTTTAGCATGTCTATAATTTTGTAAGCTGTTATAAAATTGGGTTAGACATTTAAAATCCATAACAAAGAACAACTACATGCTTAGGTAGGTTAACCACTCATTTTAATAGTTAAAATATGTCATTAAACTTGTAAAAGTAAGGTTACAAACTCAATCGGTATATAATCCTGTCGAAGGTTGGGGGTATTTAAGTTGACGGTCTATGGAACAACTCCTACCTGAGGATTATGGCCGAATAATTGAGCATTGTTAACCGATTTATGAGCAATACGTGAGCGTGCTGTGATCTGTCATACGTGCGGACTATCATCCACTATAGAAAGAAAAAAAAAGAGCAAATTCGCTTAAATAAATACTAAAATAGGCTTCTACATATTTATTGTTCAAACTAACGATTTGTATCAGCTGTAGCAAAGAAAGAAACTCAATAGAAAGTAGAAATATGAAGAAATAGGTATGGCCTAGATACTTTATCTATGGATAAAGGGATCTAATTGAATAGAAGAAGCACCGTAAAGATCAATTAAAGTCAGGTTTTTGGCCGATACAATAAAAACTGCTTAACTTATATCATATTATAAGATCAAAATGAAGGAATCCACTTTATAGTAATAGGTGGATCCCCTAAGATTATTGAGCAGCGGTGTAAGCATCAGATCCCAAAGACAGTAAGTCCTTTTCTTTCTTATGAAGGAAAGTCTTTTTCAAGGATTCATATATAATTTCTAAGATGAAACCGAGATAGTTATCTTTCAGAAAATTGTAACGATAGTGGATGCCCTATGCTTTATTTCTTCTGTAAGGTGGGAGAAAAGATAAAACTTATTTATTAATCAGCAAAATTGAAGTTTGAAACTTATATAATTTACACCTCTTTTGCTTAAACTCGGAGAAAAAAAATGGGCTTAGATCTATGAAAAATTTCATTCAATTAGTTAGATATGGTAAATTTTTTAAAAATATGGAACAGCAAAAGAATTGATGTTTGAGCCGTATGAGGTAGGAAAACTCTCCTCAAGTACGGTTCTAAGGGAAGGAATTTACCTGCCTATTTCCGACGGGGAGAACAGGCCATTCGAGCAGGGAGATTTCTGAAATTGCGGAAGGTCTTGGGCTTCAATCAATCCGCTGATATTGGAAAAACAAGCTATAGCACTTACTCCCGGTTTGTTTGTATTCAATTTAGGGTTTTCAATGCATAATCTATAAGATCGTGGCCAAATTCAACACATAAATGCCCGGTCGTTCGATGCACAGGCGGTTTCCTTCGATCGCGTGGGCATGACGTTCGAATGAGGCGTTCAGGCTACACTCGCTCTCTCCACTCTCGCTCTCTCCCACTTTCTCGCTGGTCTCGCTCTTTCCACTCTCGCTTTCTCCAACTTTCTCGCTCAAACTCTCGCTTTCTCCAGCCTTCTCGCTAGCTTGGATCTCGACAGTGTCGCTCTCTCCCATTCTCTCGCTCAGCCAGTCTCGCTCTCTCCCATTCTCTCACTCAACAATCTCGCTCCTTCCCATTCTCTCGCTAGCTACTGTGAATGTGGTTTATCTCCGTGCAACTTCCACACGAATTTTCCCAAATAATTTTCTATATTTTCCTCAGTTCTTCAATCCTTTCTTCACTATTCAGGATTTAAGTCTTCAAGGTTTTCTCTTCTTTTTATCCTTTTAGGGTCCTCTCTACTCGTACCCCAGGATCAAATATGGTTATCGTAACTATAATACCTAACTATTATAGTTTACATTCACTCTTACTAATTGTTGATCCACAGAAGGTGACAATTATTACAGTTATTATGACAATTGTAAAATTATTAGATTATTTACATAACATAGGATTTAACTTTCTCCTAATTAACCCCTTAATCACTTACTTAAGTAGGAAAATGGAGATTCGGGTTTCACACATACCTTTGTAGAACCACTTAAATCTCAAATTCAGTTGCAAGTCTTCTCCAAATCTACTTGTAAACCATCTCAAGACCTTCCGTACTATTCTCTTGGAGCCTTAGATTGAGTTGTGGGACTCAAAATAAGCTTGAATAAAGGGAATTTGGAACAAGCACATTGTTGCAACTTGAAGAACACCTTCTTCAACGTCTCAAGCTTTTCAACAAAAACTCATGAAGTGCATCAGTTTTGCATGCTCGATTCTCAGTCCAATCTTCCCTATTTATTGCAAGACTATCATGCAAAATAAATTGCTGCATAAAAAGCAGCTCATGCTTAGAAGATTGACTCAAGCATTTGGTGAGAAATGAATGAGCTTCTTGGAGTAGAAAGTGATCTCTCACTTTTTCTATTTTTATGTTTTCGATTTTGTTTTACAAATTTGATTTCCAAAATCAATTTTGTTTTCAAAATTGATAACTTTATTAATTTTAAAAAATTAATTGATTAATTAATTTTCTAATAAAATTAATAAAATAATTAATTAAACAATTTAATTAATTCTAATTAATTCAATATCAAATATTAAATTAATTTAACATAAATTCTTCCATCATGAATCCTTATTCATGAATTTAATATTTAAATCATATTTAAATATTAATTGATTCTCCAATTTCGTTTAATTCCAAAATTAAACGCGTAATTATATCACATATAATTACTAATTTCCTTAATTCTAATTTAAACGTTTCAAATTAACTTATTACGCTACTCTAGACTAATCCATTTACGAGCTAGTAGAGGGACCTCGTGGATCTACAGACCATGGACTCCAATGATCCGAGATTAATTAGTTGAACTCTTTACATCGAATTAACCCCCATTCGTTAACAATGGTTACAAACTATAGGACCCTGCGAGATTTAGGACATCAACTCCAACAATAGATGAATTTGCTTTAGTGTTCTAACACTTACTAATAGCCACTAGTTGAAGATGGTTGACGACAAAGATGGTGTGCAGTGTGTGGTGGTGCTCATTAGCAAGTAGAGGATAAAGTAGTGGATCTTAAATCACTGATTGACCTATAATATCTAGCATCTACCTCACTTGTGGACTTGAAATATGAAAAGGATCCAACAAGTGAAAATGAATTTTAATTAGAGAGGAAACCAACAATGTAGGGACTTGAACACAGTACCTCTCTGGATCACCTACTCTGAAGCTTAAGCTATTGGGTGAAGACAAATTTAATATAATATCTAACCGGGGATGGAGATGAGTGTTTATGCATGGTATGAAAAGTAAAGCATTTGAACAAAAAAGGAAACTTTGGAGATTGTGGGGGAAGGCATGAAAAGGGGAGGAGAAAATAGATGAAAAGAAAGAAAATTAAAATTATGAGAATGTGAGGATATGGAGAGAGAATCGCAAAAGGAGATAACAGTGCATGACGTTTCGTCTATTAAGATTAGGATTGTTCAAATGACCCGACAATCCAAATAACCCAAACTACCCAATCCAAATTATAAGGGGTGGGTTGGGTTGAATTTTTTATATATTTTTCGGGTTGGGTTGGGTTTAGGTTACATTTTAAAAATTCAAGTTGACCTGTTTCTAATATTATATATATTACAACTTACAGGTTTAAATCCTATTTTGATCCATGAACTTTGAGTTTTATTTTATTTTGGTCCCTAAACTTTTAAAACGTCTATTTTAGTCCCTACACTTTTAAAATATGTTCATTATAATCTTTGCTCTTAATTCTTTGTTAATTAGTTAATAAATTAGTGATGTGACATCGAATTTAAAAAATATATAAAGATTATCCATGTGAATGATTTGTTACCCGAGAAGAGGCGAATTTTATTTATGTGGTTTGAGTTTTGTAATTCCCAATCATGTATTTGAAGGGAATAGTCATAATTTCTCCATCTCCCCAATAATATTTCTGTAAAATTCTGTCATAGTCTCTCCCTCCACCATCTTTCTTGACAGAGAAACCAGAGAGCGCGCACATTTGTGTTTTTGTAAATTCTTGGATAAGTTTTTTTTTTGTCAAACTTCTTAGAGAGAGAAAATATAGAAGGGGGAAGAGTTTGGGATGTTTTCTTCCACTTTTGTGAGAGAGGAGAGAGAGAGAGGGAGAGAAATTTCTCTTCCTGGTAACTTTTTAGAGAGAGAAAGAATGAAGCATATGCTTTAGCAACTTCTAATAGAGATGTTTTTAATTTGAAACTTTTCAGATCTTTTTTGCACCTTTTGAGATATAGGAAGAAATGTTAGAGAGAGAAATGAAAGGGAAATACCGTAATAAAAGGATTTAGAAGAAGAGAACAATTTTTAATCATCAATAACCATACGATGGGAAAGTGGAGAAAATGAGTAGCTAAAGAGCGCCTATTGAATGATTCCAAGATTCATACATGGAGTTTAAGGGAATTATAACTTTGCAGAAGAGTAATGGTTATGAGAAAATAAATAAATCCTCTTTTTTTTTAAAAAAAATAATAATAATTAAACTAGATGTCATATCATCAATTTGTTAACTAATTAATAAAGACTAAAAGTTTGGACATATTTTAAAAGTTTAGAGACTAAAATAGACGTTTTAAAAGTTCAGGGATCAAACTCAAAGTTCTTGAACCAAAATCAGACTTAAACCTAACTTATATATATTGTTATAATGTTTGCTTGAAGTTTCTCATTAATATTTTGGATTTTGATATTTAACATTTGAGTTTTATGATTAATATCTTAGATTTGGATTTTGTATTTTTGAATGAAAAATTATTTCAAATGGTAAAACTATAGTAATCTGCAGAAAGTGAAGGGTGTATTTTCTATAATTTAACCATTTTATAATTAAACCTGTTTACTAGGAAGTCGGAAAAATCGGATATTATTGAAGTTTCTGAATCGAAATGGTCGAAACCCTGTAAGTTTGCCCCTGGCTTGCAATGGCGAATAACGAAGACGATGACCACCAATATGGCGTCCTTTTGTACTACAAGTACGCTCACATACCCGACCTCGACCACCTCGTCTCCTTCTACCAGTCTAATTGCACCTCCCTTGCCCTTGTCGGCCGTGTCCGCCTCGCTTCTCAGGGCGTCAATGTCACTGTAACCTTCTCTTAACTACCTATTTCGTTTCCCTTTCTCTATCTCGTTTCTAAGAATGACATTTAAGATGACTTTTCCGGTACTTCTTCGAGTAGCTGAATCAGCTGGAGCAGTTGTTTATATGGGGTTTTCATTTTCTGACCCAATTTGCTCATTTCTAAGCTCTGTGATGATTCTGCATTTTTCAAGTGTTTTGAACTTTTCCTCTTTATCCATTAGGTCTGTGGGAAGCTATGCTCGTTGAAGAGTCATATTGCTGCAATGAAGTTGAATAGCTTGTTTGATGGGACTGATTTCAAGCTTGCATCGTGTCACCAGCCCTTGAATGACATTGTAGCGAGAGAATGTGGATTCACTTCTCTCTCAGTCCGAGTTGTCCAAGTAAAATATCATCCTTCCTTTCAATTTTAAACCCCAAAATTTCAGCAATTTTAATGTGAAAACTTGCACATTTCACAGGAGTTGGTCACCCTTTGTTCAAATCCTCTATCGAAGTTACCTGAAATTACACAAGCTGGAACGCATCTCTCTGCTACTGAATTTCATTCTGTTCTTGAGAGTGCTGGTTAGATTATTCTCTTCTTCTTCTTCTTCTTCTTCTTCTTCTTCTTCATCTGCTTTATTTGTTACTTTACTGACTTATAACAACAGGTGATGACTTTATGCAGAATAGGGATTTGGAATGATTCCAAATGAAATTCTTTTGACTCGTAATCACATACTTTGCAGGGCTACTTTCGGATGAAGAGACACTGGAAAATAGTAGAGATGTTGTTCTATTGGATGCAAGGAATTTATATGAGACTAGAGTTGGGAAGTTCCAAACACCAAACGTTGAAACACTGGATCCAGAAATTAGGCAGTACAGTGATTTGCCATCTTGGATTGATGATAATTCTGAAAAGTTGAGAGGAAAACACATTCTTATGTTAGTTGTCTCAAACTATATGTTATTCGAATCTGGATGCCTTTTTCTTATTGTTCGTGACATGGCTTAAAAAATTGTGGCACCAATTGCTAATGTTTGGCATGCGACTTACAGTGGTTTAATCTGTTGATTCCTTTGGATGACGAGTACTTTGGGCATTTAAGTTAACACTCATGTTCTTTTGTCTGCATATTGGATGTAAGAGTGTGTGTGGAGCTAAAAGTGCTAGATTTTTATTTTCAAGTTCAGAACTACCATTTTCAGCCGCATAAACCCAAATTTGGTTATTGTGTATATTTGCAAATTCTAACTCCTAGGTAGTTATACACGTGAATAGTGAAACTAGATTGTCCTTGTACAAAAGGGCATCTCTTATGGAGATGGAAGGAGAGAAACAACCACCTATTGAACGAAAAGGGCATCTCTTTTGATAGTTTTTTTGTCCTACTATCTTTCATGCTATAACTTGGTGTAAATGTACATATTTCTTTAGTTTTTACAATCTATCTTCTCTTCTGACCAATTGGAGAAGTCTTTTATAACTCCTTGATTTGGGCTTCGGGTTTCTTTTTTTTTTTTTTTTTTTTGGGTAAATTTTCAATAAAAGAAATTTTTTTTTTTAAAAAAAAAAAAAAAAAAAGATTGTCCTTGTACAAAATGTCTTCCTTGTTGCCAGCCATTTTTCGTCAATGCTTGTGTTAACATGACTAGATTTGTTCAATAACTCAAAAGGCAGATTTTTAGAATAATACGATCATGACTCAATTTTCATCTTCTTCCTATCCAATAGGTATTGCACGGGAGGAATCAGATGTGAGATGGCTTCAGCATATATCAAGTCCAAAGGATCTGGATTTCAGAATGTCTTTCAGGTGCTGTCATATGAAATATTTCTGAATTTTATATCTTCCATATATATGTTGACGTTATTTATAATTTATCTTGGATTTATGGGCATGTTTTCATTTTCCCCAATTTCAAACCTACGGATGTTAATTAATGAATGATAGCTAAAATGTTTCTTTAATCTAGTCTCTAAAGATTTAAGCCATGTCTTGGTGAGTTCATGGTTCATGCATTATTGCTTTAGTTGGTGTTAGTTTTATTGCATTAGAGTCATTTTATATGTTGGTGATGGGGTGCTTTTTGCTGCAGTTATATGGTGGAATACAACGTTATTTGGAACAATTTCCTGATGGTGGATTTTTTGCAGGAAAGAATTTTGTGTTTGATCACAGGTGAAATCTCTAATGCCTTCACATCACTATGGTACTAATTAGGATGTGATAGCTTAGACAAGATTCTGAAGAGGGAGACATCAAACATGATATATTCATTGAAGTATAAAGTATTGAACCAAATAATTTTGTATGAACATAATTTGACCCAAGTAAATTTCCAACTTTTGAAATCCTCGAATATTCTAATAATAGGAATTGGTGACAGCATCTTCATGGGAAACTGGGGAAATAGATGATGTTACAATTTGAGCTGAAATATTCTAATATTCAGTTCTGTGGTTATAGGATATCAGTTGGGAGCTCAACTCAAGATATTATAGGGACTTGCCTTATTTGTGGAAACCCATTTGATGATTATTCTTCTCGCTGTCGGTGTAAATATTGTCGAATGCTTGTGCTGGTGTGTGATAATTGCCAGGTCTGCTATAATAGTAATCTCTTTGTACTCATTCTTATTTGGCTTGCTGTTCCATTATTTTGATTCTTTTTGTAAAAACTTTATTCTAAAATTTGTTTTTCCCGTCCCATTATTCTATCATTTTCTTTTTTTAATTACCTTTAGCTTTCTTGTGATTTGTGGTATTCTGCTTCTGCATCCTGTTATTGCGGCTCAGGAAAAGGAGACCCTATTTGTTTGTGAGCTGTGTCGGAAGCATGGCAAGGAGGGTGAGGTGATTTCACAATTCCAGAGCTCAAAATCCAAAGTAGTCTTGCTGCAAAGTGAACTTGAAATTAGTTCCCAGCAACTTCCGTGGAGTAACGGTAAGGTCTGTGTTAATTCTTCTAGTACTTCTTGCATGTGCAAGGAATATATGTATCTAGTATTTTATGATGTGATTTGAATTATCGTCACATTGTTCAGTTAATATCATCACAAGGACCAACTCCTTGATTTAGAGTTTGTATGAGAATTCTTCTAGAATAACTGTTTATAGCAAAAGCATTTTGATCCCATGAGGTTCTTATCAACAAATAATTTTGACGTCCACTTTTTACACTCTTAAAAGGGCTTTTGAAATCTCTTATTTAAGCACTACAAAAACATTTTGCCATTGCCTTCATAAAGCTCTTTAAATGTTTTTTTGACTTTTTACTAAAGCACTTTTACGTTACTTCTACACAATAGACATGATGGTTTTGAGGGCCAAAAGATGTGATTATTACGGTCTTTCCACACTAAGCCCAACCAGAATCTGTTAGCTCTTTGTGAGCAATAAATTGTTTCTATAGAATCCTCCATGTTGTTCGTTGTTTTCTATCAAATTATATTTCTGATGCTCAGCAATCTAATATGGATTTTAAAGTACTGCCTTGCGTTACTATTTTGAGCCTAAGATTTGAAAGTCAAATCTTTCTTCTTCCTTGACTGATCTGTAATTCAAACTCATATTCAGGTTGTAGGTCACCAAGAAGATTGAGAGTCCTGTGTTTGCATGGATTTAGACAGAATGCTTCAAGCTTTAAAGGAAGAACTGCATCATTAGCAAAGAAACTCAAAACCATGGTGGAGTTTGTGTATGTTGATGCACCTCACGAGTTATCGTTCATATACCATCCTCGGGACAGTGAGCCTCGGGAAACTTGTGTGACTTCTTCAGTACAGCCAAATTGTCCTCCGCCATTAGAGAGTTGCAAGAAGAAGTTTGCTTGGTTAATATCACACAATGCAGGTGAAAGGAGTGAAGAAACTAAATGGGAAGTTGCAGATGCCCCATTTGATCCACTCCAGTACCAGAAACAAACTGATGGGTTTGAAGAATCATTGGAATATTTGAAGACTGTATTTTCCGAGAAAGGACCATTCGATGGGATCTTAGGTTTTTCACAAGGAGCAGCAATGGCTGGCGCAGTTTGTTCGAGAAAAACGAGTCTAAAGGGTGCAGTAGACTTCCGATTTGCAGTGTTGTGTTCTGGGTTTCCTCTTCAAATGCCTGAATTGGACCATGGACTGATCAACTGCCCCTCACTTCACATATTTGGTAGTGATCAGGGAAATGATAGGCAGATTGCTAACAAAATGAGCAGAGACCTTGCTTCTTGTTTCGATGCAGGTTGTTCTGTGATTATTGAACATGACTCTGGTCACATAATTCCTACTCGACCTCCCTACATTGATGAGATAAAAGAGTTCCTTCACCGTTTTCTTTGATTGGATTCATGAGTGTGTAACCTATAACCATTGAAGTTGTTACAAGAGCTTGATCATACAAGGGATTTATCTTTGCTTTCTCGAAGAAAGTTAGTTCACTCTTGGATTGAAATGGGACTTTTTTGCTTCATAGTTTTAGCTCATTGTAGACTTCTTTTACTAACTTGTTAAATTTCTAATTTACCTATAAGTTTTTGACATCAAAAGAATGAAGGATTTACAGAGTTTGCTGTTATAGTTGATCAAAGCTACAAATTTTTTATTATTTATCCGTAAGTTACATAATTTCCTTTTGTAATTTTACTATTTCCTGGGTAGATGCTTATTTTATGGGTTATGCCATATTTTTTGTTCTTAATTTTCATAATCATGCCCATTAGTCAGATCTATAAAAGTTTTTTTTGGACAGTATTGTCTTTGACCTTTTTATATAATATTTACATTATTTTTAAAATTTTAAAAATAAGAATTAAATTAAAAAAGGTTGATTATGATAGTTAAAATTGTAAAAATTAAACCTTCAAATTAGTATGATAGTTAAAATTGTAACATCAAATTTATATTATCGTAAAAATTGGATCTCCAAATATTTAATAGTAAAAATTTTATTCTCAAATTTAAACCATTGTTAAAATTAGGCTCTCGGACTTGTTAATTTAAAAGCATAAATAGAATATCCTCATTAACCTGAACGCTCAAGTTATATCCAGCCTTTTCTTTTCCCTTTTTTTTTCCATTAAAATTGGGTTGGGCTTATTACGTTGGTAGAAATAAAAGGAAAAATTGACAAAAATGATCTGTTGGAATGTTGATTTTGTATTTTTGATCTATTTTTGAAAAATAAGTTTTTTTTTACCCCTTGATGATAAAAATGGGACCTTTAATATTAATATTGTTGTTTTCAAAACTTATTAGAGAAATATTGTTGTTTTGGGAATCCGAGGTTAGAGGTCGAACATTGAGAACTCGACTAATGTGGAGGTCGAACGTTGAGAACTCGACGAACAAAGAAAAACTTGGAAACAATACATAAGCCAAAACTTCAACCCTCGACAAGAGAAATCTCGCAAATCTCGCTTAGGTTGTCGAAGGTTGAAGTTTTGACATACATCCACCCTCGAGATTGCAGGTTTATTACTTTTCTTTTTCCCTCATAGAGGAAATAAAGTAATGAGATGGTATACTATATGTATTTGTGTACTTGAGCTGCTTCTAATAACCTATGCATTTTGTTATCATTTTAAATTAGAAGGAGGCTTGTGGGATTGACGTGAGGGGGTGGGGATGGCTATATTTCTGGGAGCGAACTCTAGGCGAATATGAAACACATGGATATAAGTTATGCCTTGGAATGAAAGAAAATTCCGAATTAGCTTTGTCTACGAACAAAAAAGTAGATCCATAATCAAAAAGTGTTTGTGATTGTTCCAGAAGAAATGAAAGCTAGTAATCATTAATGGAAAAATAACAACAATAACAGAGAGAGCGAGAGTGAGATCTTAGGAGAGAGCGATAGTGAGAGAGCGAGATCTTAAGAGAGCGAGAGTGAGAGAGCCAGATCTTAGGAGAGAGCGAGATTGAGAGAGTGAGATCTTAGAAAAGAGCAAGAGTCTTCACTTTATTTGAACTTTCCATAGAAATATATATAAAAAAAAAAGAAAAAAAAGCTAATAATCATACTATAATTGAATAATCATTACACTATAATTGAATATATTATATTATTATACTATAATTGAATAATCATTAGACAACAAATTGAATATATTAGATTATTATACTATAATTGAATAATCATTAGACAATAAATTGAATATATTAGATTATTATACTATAATTGAATAATCATTAGACAACAAATTGAATATATTAGATTATTAAAAAAAAATTGAATATACTTACAATAAATATATAATAAAAGAATTGAATATATAATATAAAAAAAATATAATTATTTATGTCAATCCTAACTATCTGGAGCCCCGTCTTAGTAGACGAAGGACACTACCTTCGATTCTTGTCCTAACTTGTTTACAAAATCCACGTCGTTGTCGAGTAACTGATTCTGTCCATTCCATCTCGTTGTGATTAAACGTAACTTTCCGGGTGTCAGTTTATGTTTATCGTGTCGGGTGTCAGTTTCAAATTCAGTTAGACTGGCATCTTGATCACAACCTTGGTCGAGAGATGGAGGCCCGAGACGGATACATTCCATATGTCTGTTGGAGAGTGCACTATCACTCTACAAGATATAGAAGTGTTGTTGGGGTTACCTGTTGACGTAGAACCAGTCACTGGAGTGATGTATCGATGACTAGTTAGAAGTTTGTCAATTGTATCCTCGGTGCGGCCCCACCTGCCGACAAGATTAAAGGATCGAGGTTAAGTTTAATATGGTTAGGAAAAAAATTTCGTGAGCTCACAGATGATGCAGACGAGGAAACCGTCATAAGATATGCCGCGAGCATAATATCTACAAATGATGGGTGGAAGTCTGTTTTCAGATAAATTAAATCATTTTGTTCACTCGATGTTCCTGCCATTGTTAGCTAACCTCCATGATGCGGGGCGGTATTTGCGGAGGGTGAGCATGCTTGGCATGGTTGTATAGACAACTAATGCAAAGCAACAAGACCTGAGGTTCGAAGAGATAGCTGGTCTCTCATACTTTTGCAACTATAGGCTTGGAAGCGATTTCCAACAATGGCTCCACAGCTACATCATGTTAATGCAGCTCAGTTAGTTGGACGAGCCTACGGTTTCTCAGTATGTTGTTTTAATTCAATTTAATTTTTATATCACTGATCTAGTTAATTTAAATTCTAAATTATCAATTTAAAATTTTAGGTGGAGAGACAAAATTTGTTTGACTAGGACAGCCACACATGTAGTCAACCAGTATAATTACATGTTTGATCTGCTTCATTCTTGAACATGGTAACATATCACATAAAACCTAATATGATTATTTTATTCACATTTTTATTGTATTTGTCTTTAATATTCTCTAATATAATATTTTGTGTTTCAGGTTATTGGGAGCCGTACAAAATTATTGTGCATACTTTGCCTAATTTTTGTACGATGGTCAAAAACATATGGCGGACGATGAGTCCTCATATTGTTTTCACATTAGTGAGTGGCATCTTTCTGACAGAGTGATGAAACAATTCGGTTTTCAGCAGGATATCCATCGCCTTGTAATACTGAATCTGTACTGTATGATATGATGTGATAAAGACTAGAGATTGGTTTCGAAAAAGTTGCACTTTGATAGTGCGATGGCACTTATCGTGCAAGGTTTATTGTAGTGGGGTTTCTCATTGAACAGTTTGACATAGATGTCACTCCAGAATATATTCATTGGTATAAATATATATCACAAGGCGCTACGTCACTCGTTCGGGAGTATCTGTGGGTCATATGGTAAATGAATGAATATTATCTAATTTTTTAATTTAAAATTTATTTTTAAATATTTGTCTAATTTTTTTATAATTCACAGAGATCGAACAACAGTAGATCCATGAGGTTGCGAATGACTGAACCAGGTTCTTTCTATATGTAGTGACAACCAAAGCTATATGGAGGAAATTTATTATAGTTACGATATACCTATTGTTCCTCCACCAGCTTCTTAGACGTAGAGGACCTGTTCGGGAAAGGATGAGTTGATGAGGTTGCACATAATGTGGAAGAGTTGCCCCCTATGACGCAGACGCAGAGTCAATCGGATTATGTTAGTCCGATGATGAGATGTCAGCATTTGGTTCAGAGCATTATGATCAGAGGCTGGTCCTTCGTTCTTCAAAGTGCATGGACATGGTCGGGGTCGTGGAGAGCATAAAATTTTATATATTATGAAGCGCCTGCAGAGGTACCAGAGCACATCAAAGAAGAACCGAGCAACCTCAAGTTCGAAGTCGACGATGACAACCAGCTCGAAATCGCAGACGTCCGCCTTGTGGGATACATTGATTTTTGTAATTATTTTTTTATATTAATGATATTTATTTACATTTTTTTTTTTTATTTATGAGTTATTATATTTTTTTTCTTTTTAGAGTTTAAATAAATAATAAATATTTTAGATTTTTTTTATAAAATGGAAAATAAAAAAAAAAAGAAGAAGAAAGGATTAGAAAGAAGAAGGTGGAATGTGTAATAATTAAAAAGGAAAAAAGGAAATTTGTACGGTATTCTCGCTCTCTATCAAAATCTCGCTCTCGCTCACAGGCTCACGCTAAAATCTCACTCTCTCAAACTCTCGCTGTCTCTCATAATCTCGCTCTCCAATTTGATTAGCTCGTTAGCTCGTTAGCGGCAAAAAGAGAAGAGTTCATTAGTTCGCTATTTAGTCAGACTTGCTGAGATGACAGAATCGTTTGAAAACAATAATATTTTCCTAAAAAAAAAGGAGGTAAGGGTTCAAAATTCGACTTATCTAGGTGAATTTTCAACCCTCGACTTATTTCAAACAATATTTTACAAATAGTTTGAAGACAACAATATTTTCTCTAAATAGTTTCTAAAAGTACAATATTCTTTTAAATTTTTTGATTATAAACATGGTAAATATTGGTTTAGTTTACTCTTATGTCCTTATTAAATTCTCACTTTCAATTTCAACTACATATATAATTAATTCCCATTCCCATCTAAAATTTATTCACAAATTAATCCAAAAACCATATAACAAAAAATTATTCACCAAAAATTCTATTCTACTTATGCCCCTTATTAATTCTCACTTTCACTTTCAACTACCACCTATACAATTAATTCACAACAAATTCCTCTAATATTTATTCACAAAATTAATTTATCCAAAAATCATTAAACAATTATTCACACAAAATTTCACCAAATTTGATTTATTTACAATCCACACAGTTCTCTTCACCAAATTATTTCTAGAATGAATTTTGTCAAGTCCAAACTTGTATTTTACGAAATTGTAATTATGTATTCAATAGTTCTAATAATTTCTTGAAAAATTTGATAAAAATAAATGACCTTTTTGGAGTTTGATTTATGTTGTTTTTGATTGAAATGGTTCTTATTTTTGTGTATTTTTTTTTTTTAAATTTTTAAATTTTTATAATGCCATGCATTTGATATTTATAAATTTATTAGAAAAACATGAAAAAAAATAGCAAATGTTTTTTGAAGATACTCGGTCGGGCTTCATCGGATAGAAAAGAAATTAATTGAAATTACCTGGTCGGGCTTCATCGGGTACGCACCTGGTAGAAAGAAAATGAGTTGAAATTACCTAGCCAGGCTTCACCGGGTCTTCACCAGGTATAAAATAAATTGATTGAGTTGGTCTTCTAGGGTACAGGATAGGAACCGGGTTGGGACTGGTCTGGGGCCCGGTATAGTTAACCCTAGTCCGATCGGACACACAAAAAGTAAGGATTCTATTTTTTGGGTCGGTGTTGTACCCGGCCGAGTGGATGACCTGGCCAATTTATTTTTCTTTTTAGTTTCTTTTTTTTATATTGCTTTTTCTTTAACTACATTATATTAACACATTTTTGTAATAAATGGTAGGAAAATGCCTCGTGCTTGGATTTGTTTCGATGACGTTTGGAATGCAAAGGAAAAGGATTACAATGGAGGAGAGTTGCAGGGGTTTGACATTGAGGTCCCCACGACCTATAATGAATTCCTTACCAAAGTTTATAGGATAAGTGGTATAATATCAGATGATTATAATCTTGTTATAACATGTATACTTCAATTGAGATCCAAAACCCCAACATTTGTAATTCGGAATGATGAAGTTCTACACACATTCCTCACATGGGAAGAGGTCTCAGTAATACCTGTTTACATATCCACGCTTCCAAAGTGTTCAAGTAATCAAGGATTTCACCCAAAAAATTCATATATCCGACGAACTGAAGAAATCCCTTTAACATCTAGGCTAGTACATTACAAGATGAAGTCAAATAGTCCATTTTCCCCCACATATTTTAATCCATCACTTACTTCATCACCTAGTAATTTGGCAACTCATAACTTAGGGGATGATGTAGACCAAGATCAATATTTTAATGATTGGTCTTGAAGGAGAAGGATGATGGAGAGGAACTGAAGATTAATACCCATCATACACCTCATGTAGAAGAACGAACAATCGAAGACTATGAAGGCTCATCACATGCAACGGGTCATGATTTGTTACATCCATCTAGTAGCACAATCGTCATGCCATGTAAGTCTTATTCTTTTGAAGATGTGCAAGTTGGTGACATATTTATATGTAAGAAGGATTTAAAGATGCGTTTATCTATGTTAACAATTAGAGTTAACTTTCAGTTTAGGGTGAAGAAGTCGACTACAACATTATACAAAGTTATATGCTTAGTTGAAGAATGAAAATGGAGACTTCGAGCCATTAAATTGAAAAAATGTGAAATATTTAAGGTCCCTAAGTATGACAATCCACACATGTAGAAATGAAATATTGACTAACAATCATAGACAAGCTTCTAGTTAGGTTCTCGGACATTTAATTTCGTCAAAGTTTGAAGATGTTAGTCGTTCATATAGACTGAAGGACATTGTGAAAGATATAAAACAAGAGTATGGTATGAGTTTAAGTGACGACAAGGCATGGAGGGCAAGGGAAGAAGCGTTAATGCTTGTTTGGAGGTCACCAAAAGAATCCTACAAGAAGTTACCTAAATTTGGTGAAGTCTTACAAATTGAAAATCCTAATTCAACATTTAAATATGATCTGCTGGAAGATAAATATTTCAAGCACTTCTTAATGGCTCTTGGTGCTTTCATTGAGGGGTTTTTTAACTACATTCACACTGTTTTAATTGTAGATAGAACACATTTAAGGGATAAGTACGTAAATTCCTACTTGTGACTGGGGTCGATGAAAATAATCAAATATACCCAGTCGTGTTCGGTATATCTGGTGGAGAAACTGATGAATCTTGGATATAGTGTTTCAGCAATTAAGATGTGCAATTGGGCAAGTTCGTGATTTGATTATTGTATCAGATAGACACCCAAGCATAGAAAAGGAAATTATCATTGTCTTCCCAGAAGCATTTCATGGTATCTGCATTCATCACTTGAAAGTTAATTTATTAATTAATTTTAAGAATAAAGATATTTTGAATATTTTCGACAAAGCAGCCAAGGCAAGTCATGAATCTGTGTTCAACTACCATTAAAGTCAATTTGTAGGGTATCCAGGTCCACTCAAATACCTAGAAGATATTGGTCTTGAGCAGTGGGTTAGGGTATAACAATGTAACAGAAGGTACAATCAAATGACGACAAACCTCGCAGAGTGCATAAACAGAGTGTTAAAAGATGCATGACAGTTACCAATCATGTCATTTCTAGACCATATTAAAGGTTGGTTACAGGACTTGTATTACAGACGTCGAACGGATGCATCAAACAGTACGTCAAGATTGTTGGACTATGCAATGGCAATAATTCGTGACGTGGAAGACAAAGCAAGCAGACATGAAGTCCAGCAACATCACCATCATTTGTGGGTAGAAGTGGTGCAGGTGGTGCAACTGGAAGGATGGGTGGCTCCATAACATGATTCGTAAACTGAATCTCTTCCTTAGATGGAACAAGTTGCAATGTGATCCTTACCTACAAAAAATTTTAATCATGAATAAATAAACTAAGAAGCTATAATCATGAAAAAAATTCTAACTCAAAAAACTTAAAAAGGAATATACTTCATCGAACCCGAAGACTTCGTCTCTAATCACTCTATATGGAGGAGAATGTGAGCACGACCATCTCAAAATGTATGGTATCGCATTGTCACTCAATCTGTTTGTAACGCGACTGTATAGTGATGAAATCGTTTTGTATGCCCATACCTATATGAAACGTAAGTGTGTATTAGTGGTGTAATTCAATGAATATTCATTAAATCAAATTAACTAAATTACCTGAAAGCATGGGGAAACACGTAAAGACTGTACGTCTGTTGTTTTCCACCTGGATTGCCCTTATACGCTAGTACTTTATCTTTCAATCATTGTTTAAATCGTTTGATTGTATTTCCAAAAATTTTTTTGCTCTAGTCCTCATTATGAAATCTATTCCAGTCATCTATGATTGCTAAATTTTCAAAATCCATTTGTTTTTTCTTATCTCTACCCATCATAGCAAACTCAATAAAATAAAACAATGCAATTTTCACTGCATCAGCATCGTTTTCAAACTCAAGTGTTGGAAAAATAGAGTCCAACTCATATGTCTTCATACCCTCATTGTCATTTAGATACTTAGCTCTTAATCTAACAAAAGAATTTTTCTCCTCTCATAGTTATAGTTTGATATTTTAGTCCTGTAATAAGTTTAAACTTTATTTGGTTGAATGATACCTTATTCCCCATAAGGTTAAAACAAATAACATCTCTCCTAAGTTCCTCTACCTCTAGAAGAAAAATATAATGAATCAATGGTCCATTGAAGATGATGTTTGTGTCAAGGAGAGGACCAAAACATGTTTGTCTAACCATGGCTAATTGTGTCGGAGTTAGTTTTTATCAAATAGATAAATAGAAGTCAACACAACACAACAATTCAAAATACAAGAAAAATAAGTAAATAAATAAATGTAAGCTACTGGTTTTTAGCACAGCCTCATACCCGGTCGGGCCTAGGATCGAGCAAAAAACAAGTAGTTAGCTTTGAAGATTGCCCGGTCTAGCCCTTTCCTAGTCCCGAGTCACCCGGTCCTCGTTCCTATTTTTTGGCCCGACCTTATACTCGGTCGGGCCAAAAAGGAATGTCTCCTCCCATTCTCGCCCGGTCCCACCTCCTTTCCCAAGTGCCCAGCCTCATACCCAACTGGTCCCGAGATCGGGCCAAAAACCGTCCCCTCCCCTTCTCGCCTAGTCCTGCCCCATCTCACACGACCCACCCTTCTTCTTGGTCAAGCCCACTTCCCCCTTCCAGCCCTCTTCCCAGCCCCGCCCCCTTCCCTGTCCCAATTTCCCACAATACGTCTCACCCGGTCAAGATCTAAAGAAACTCGACCAAGCTTCATCGAATTGGAGACATCTTAAAATTTGAAAATCGGAGTTTAAAGCGAAAAAAAATGGTTTCTAATGTACAAATGAACTCATATACTATATATAGACTTTAAAATCATTCTAAAATGCAACGTTTTTTTAACAAAAAAATCTAAAAAATTATGAAACCCCATGAAAACCCATAAAATCAAGAACAATGCCAAAAAATCTAAAAACAAAACCCTCCTAAAATGTGCATAAATACTTACTTGATGAAGATAAACCGATGAACTTGAAGATAATGAACTGAAATGTTGAAGAAAAATGAAAGAATGTGAGGAGTTTTGAAAGAAAATTGAAGGGTTGCAAGAAAACGATCATGAAGGGAGGGATTGGGGTTTTGAATCTTTTTCCTAAAAAAAACAAAGGGTATAATGGTCTTTTCCTACTTATAAGGGGGTAAAAAATACCTTCTTTTTAAAAGGGGCCCTTTTTTCCAAAGAAAAACTTCCAAATGACCATTTTTGTCAATTGTCCAAATAAAATGTTAATGTTACTAGACTTTTATTATTTTCTAAGCCCATTTAACTAAGTCTTTATTATGGGTCGACAAGAGAAATAAAATTTTTTTAAGTTTTGTCAACAAGAGCGTAGCTCAACCGACATAGTGTTCATACTATCAATCTCGTGGTTTGAGGTTCAATTCCCTCACCCCACACTTTAATTACAATACCTTTGCAAAAAAAAAAAAAAAAAGTTTTATTTGAAAAAATGAAATTCAAGAAAGGGTTGTTGAGATTGATAAGGAGAGAACTAATATTTCATAAATATCCTAATATTTAGTAATATTTCATAATTAGATTTTAACAACATTTTTAATCTTTTGATATTCACTTTCATCTTTTAATTCTGTAACATTTTAAAATTAAAAAACATATATATCATTTTTGGATTTACTATTAATTACATAAGGATTTTATTTTTTGAAAGGTTATTATTTACACTATCTCTCCTCATAAAATTTTGAAATATTTAATTTTTAATACAAGATATTTCAAATTAACATCTTCTTCATTTATTTTCTATATTCTTAGCTGAAAATTGATCACCTCTCCATGAGATATGAAGTATAAGTCGAATGTACTAGAAGACGTATACATTTATGCATGATTTATTTTTTGGCATTATATATATATATATATATATATATATATATAACACCAAAATGTATGATTTTAAAGGTCTTCCTTACATGCTATTATTATTTAGTTCCTTTATAATTAATTATATATATATATAATATATATATATAATTATAGAAAAAAGATGCAAAGGAACAACCCTTCTGACCAAGCAAAGTAATAACTTAAAAGAGACGATTCACTTTTAGGTTCCAAATGTACCTCCATTGCACATTTAGCAAGTATATGAACAAAAAAAATTGTGTACAACGTGTCACAATTGCACATCCTTAGGACAACTCACGAAGTAATAGTGTGGTAACTTACTCCCGCCCTTGAGTAAGTCAACCAATTTGAATTCTAATAATCGATAGCACAATAAACATATCTTACCACATATCCATCTCTATTTTAGAGAAAATGGTTAAAGAAAAGGTTTGACAAAATATACAAAAGCATTTTAAGAAATTAATTATAGTAGGTTAGCAAGCAAGAACGGGACAACAACAACTTAGATATATATACAATGGAAGGACTGATAACAAATTTGACTCCTTATGTATTATATTAAATGAATTATTTGGTATGACACCCTTGCACATACAAAGTTAGCGAAGAATCACACATTTACAAAATTACAAAGAAACTAGAACTAACTTGCAAACGAAAATACATCAGATGAAAGTGAAGGACTCGAATGATTTGGTCCTGCAGCAGAAGCATTGGAATCACGTGCTTTGATTTCTTTTAAGAATTAGAAATTTACTAGAACAATAAAAAATAGTTAAGTATAAAGGGAATGTACCTTTGTAGACACGTAGCTGTAACAACATACTCCTCCAAATAATCTTCTCCTCCACAAGATCTTCCTCGCTATCACTTTAGTAACTATCCAGCTTGTAGGAATCTCATTTGAAAGTTATGAATGAATTAGAGAGAGTGAGAGTTCTAGAAAACTTTTCTCTAGGTTTTTTGTGAGAGCCAATTTTGAGAATTCTTTGCAGAATAATTGTAAGGATATGGTCCATGAGGACTCTCTAAAGCCCATTATGTAGGACTTAACTTGGTTAAACATAATCTCATTAGGATAAACCTATTTAATTATAATTATCTATTTTAATAGGGGTATTTTTAAATATGGGAAAATGAATCAAAATATTTGCAAATATAGTAAAATTTCACTGTCTATCTATAATAGGCTGCGATAGACTACTATCTATGTCTATTTATGTCATGATAGACACAGATAGTAGTCTATCATAGTCTATCGTAAATAGAGTGTGATATTTTGTTATTATTTGTAAATATTTTCAGTAACTTTATCTTTTAAAATAATTTTCCATTTTAATATCTCATATTCAAATTATAATTATAATTATATATTTTAAGATCTCATATTAAAATGATTAAATATTTGAATCACATTCAAATATACTAATTCTCTCAATGTATGTATGTGTGTGTATATATATATATATCTTTAATTTGAATCTCATCCAAATTAAAAAAAAAAAAAATTAATTGTTTGAATCATATTCAAATAAATTAATTCTCCTAAATTATATAGTTCTAATTTGAATCTTATTCAAATTATCTTTCTAATAATGTATTTCAATATATCAATAATTATATTTAATACAATAAATATGTTTTCCTACCTAAATTTGAATATTTTAAAATTTTCTTTCCATACATTTGATCCTTGTTGGTTCATGGTGAGCTAGTAATGAGACCTTATAAACCTACATATCATAAGCTCCCATGATCCAAGATTGACAAACTAAACTCTTTAATTAATTAACCTTCATTCATTAACTATAGGGGCAAACCACTATAGACCTAGTTGCACTCTTATACACCACAGAACAAGTTGTGTCCATAGATATAATCATTACAAGCAAGTCGATTCTTTATAAGTTGTTCGTAAGTACTGCTAGGTCGGTCCATTTTACCTCTATAATTATCTCTATCTCCTTAAGTACCATTGATCTTCCAATGAACAATTTATTTATAGTCTAACCATAAACTAAGTTCCTTCCGGGCCAATGAGAAGGTGAGACTCCTTGTTCAAGTCTTACAGCCAATATTTAAAGGGAACTACTCATCTATTTACACTATATGGGAAGAAGTGAATTACATTTTGTGAAGTTATGTTCCCAGCTCCCTATTTGGTCAAGTCCCCAAAATGGTAGACATATTGAGTTGACGACTCATACAAATCAAAAGATGAGCCCTTACGATAGAAGTTCATAACTCACTCAAGATTAAGATCGAGTCATATATGATCATTCTATAAAATATTAATCTCTTTAATTAACGGATTTACAAAGAGAGATTAATTATTCCGTGGTTCGTCTCATACAAACTCTTTGTGTAGGATACCCCACTCACATGTCTCTACATAAACAATCTGAATCAAATCATTTGTAACAATTACAAAGCAGGGGTCGTATCCATAGTATAATAGGATAAGACATCCAACCTTATCCATATATTATAAACTCTTTAGGTTATTACTTGAACATGATCCACCTAGATTACATCGAAGAATCGTTGTTTTTATTGTAATGAATGATTTAGTAGTGCGTATTAATAATTAAAGTAACTAATTAATTTGGAGACTTTATGACACAAATCCCAACCGAAAGTATGATAACAAAATTAAAATAATAATAAAAAAAAATTGATATGGGCATGTGGCCATGAACAACACATCGTGGACAAATATGAACATGATACAACACATGTGTAGAAATCTAGCATTAAATAATGTATGAATCCATTTGGCACAACATAACCAAAGGTAGAAATAAATGAATGGTTTGATGTATAAAGTTTTGGGAAAAAAAATACACTCTTGGTCCTTAGAGTTCGGCTTAGATTGCATATTTAGGTCATTAAGTTTTTACTTTCAATAATTTTACCTTTGAAGTTTGCTTTTGATAGCACCCTAGGTACCCTATCAACTTTCTATTAATTACCAACAAAAGTTGACACTGCACCTATTTTTAAAATTTTAAAATGCTTTTTTTTTCTAATTTTGTATTTTTTATTTATTAAATTCTAAAAGAATGAACAAAAAAACAATTAGGGTTTTTTCAAAAATAGAAAAATATGGATTATAGTTGTAATAGACATTGTTATCAATGTCTATCACAGATAGATGCTAATAGACTTTATTAGCGTCTATCAGTGATAGAAACCGATACAAATCTACTAATAGACGATAAAAGTTTATTAGTGTCTATTAGTGATAGAAACCTATATAAGTGTATCATTGATAGAGACTAATAGAAGTCTATCGGTGTTTATCAGTGATAGAAACTGATAGAAGGTTATCATTGATACTATCAGTGATAGAAACTGATACAAGTCTATCACTATCACTGATAGATGCTAACATAAGTCTATCCGTGTCTAACAGTATTTTTTTTGTTATTTCTGTAAATAATTTGGCATTTTTCCTATATGTGGACATTTCTCTTTTTTTATTCTTTTTTCTCACCCTTTCATCACCCCAAGAAAAGAATAAGAGAAGGAAGAGGAAAACAAAAAGATTACAAGCAATCAACGAAAGTGTTAGAGTGTTGATATAATATTAAATTTATCTTCTCCCATCACCTTAAATTTTTGGGTCAATCTATGATTTAACGTTGTATTAGAGCAACAGGAGGTTTGAATTAAATTGGAGGGAGAAAAAGAAAATAAAAACAAAAAACACAATAAAAATATGTTAATCTTTTTGAATTAAAGTTTAAAAAAGATTATTTTTCATAAATATAACTAAATATGACTATCACATTTTTATTAGTTAATTAACAGAAAAACTAACGACGAATTAGAAGTGCTACTAAAAGAACAAGCAAATTTACGAGTCTTTAATTTAGTGACTCAAATGCAACCTAAATCGAATACAAGGACAATATTTCCTTATTTATATATTTATTTTTAAAAAAATTATGTTGCATTTATCATTTATCAATACGCAGGTCAACGTCGGCTTGTTTAGATCATTCGTATCTTTGGTTGTTCAAATATATATATATATATATATATATATAACGCATAAATTAAGATTTAAATCTTAAGAAGACTTTTTCTTTTTCTGAAATGAATCTCAAAATGACTTTAATATATCTTAACCCGTAAATTCCTCACTTCTCATATTAGAAGTTAATATTATTATAGACTAAAATAGATTCCTTGACTTTAAGATAGAAATTTTTTAATTTGTTTAATGATGTGATTGATATCTTATTACATGTAGTTTACATTACATCTCATACACCGCATAAAATAAATTAAGTTGTCTAAAAAATAAAAATTAATTAGGCCAAAAGGTAGTTGAAACCTCGTCTATTTGGTAGGTAAATTTCAAAACATAAATTTGAAATAAAAGATTTAATAAAAATAAAATTGTATTTTATACTTTCAGATATAAATTGGCAGCATAGACAATTTTTTTTTAAAAAAAGTAAAATATTTAAATTAAAAAATATATATTTTAGATTTTTTAAACCAGTTAACATATTTTATTATTTACATTATATTTATATTTATGATATTTGGTTACTTATTATTATTATTATTAATAATAATGTTTCATGGATTCTTTTACAATATAAGAAAAATATGGATAAATTTGATTTAGAAATAGAAGATAGGAAGAGAACTGAAAACTAAGATGCAGATTTATGTTCAAGTTAGAACGAGAAGCTTAGTTGAAAGACAACATACGACTTTGTTTTTTACCTTTGATATTGTATTTCTATTTATCTAAATTTACATTAACCATAGACATTATAGGTAAATTTATGACTTAGACTCCTAAAGATACTTCATAGAAGGTGAAATAGGTGTTTAAGTTGGAGCCAAAGTTATAATTGCAAGAAAGGTTGCATTCTCCGAGCATGTTTGAAACCCCCATTTATTTTCATTATCTTTTATTCAAAAGCAACAATTTCCCCAACTTTTATAAGTTTTGTTGAGGAAGATCTTTGAGCAATTTATAAGAAACTTGTTACATTTGTAACCTTGAATTCAATACTTGAAATACTAGAGTCTGAAACTTTTCTTTTCTCAGAAGGTCTCAATTTTAAGCACGCATTTTCAATCATGTTTGTTAGTACTTTAAGAATAATTGTCGAACTAGGAGAGGCTAATAGAGTACTAATGTGGATGGTTGCTTTATGCCTTTCATAGCATATATAGTACACATTAGAACCCTTTATGTCATGTCCTATCGTTGGTTCTCAATGACTCTCGGGTTTATCACCTATAATTACGCTTGTAAGTTTTAACCTACATGACTATACAATATAATGAGACACCCTAACTTATACTAAATGACAATAAAAGTCAAGATTTTTTAAGAATTAAATCATTTTCGCAATAATCTAAGTTAGAATAACATACATTCATGTTTGATATTGCTCTTGTAAGTGATTGTTTTTCTTTATCTTGGACTTTCATTTTAGAATTTGGTTAGGCGTTTTCTTGATCATGAAACGAAAAAGCTACTCAATGAAGTTCAGAGATAATCAATCTCTAGGTTTTGATATTTATATATACATTTTCTCCTGTTTAACTAATGAAATAAATTACCTTTTACCTAATTGACTTAGTAAAATAACGGCCTAAAATAATAAAGAAAAAATAATCTGCATGAATCCTATTAATGTTGATATTAAATTAAAATTAAATTTAATAATATGTGTGAACAAGTCAATTCGACATATCTTTTATTTAGGACGGAGGTGACAATGATATTTGCCTTCCTTTCATCTTGATGTCACTACAAGAAATTTGGTTTTCGCTGATGAATATTTTTTTCGATGCTATAAAAACCATTGGAAAAAAGGCTTTTTCCCAACCCTTTATTTAGTGTTGGAAAAAATGGGATCTCTCGACGACTTGTTCCAAATGCTAACTATGGTTTCAGGATAAATGGGTATTGTCGACATGTTTCTCAAATAGTCGGCGTTAAAATTGTAAGAAATATAATTATTGACCTCCCCTTATTAGGATTGATGTCCTAAATCTCGTGAGTTTTGTAGTTTGTAATTGTAATGTACAAACAGTTTATTTATTTAATAAAATCTGAGGTTTTTTATACGACATTTAGTAGCATTAACCCACAAAACTAATAAACTAACATCCAAGGTTATCTTCTATAGCTTAAACATGTACGTAGAGACATACATGTGGATCATGTTTAAGTCATATTCTATATGGTCTGTAGTAGATGGATAAGGTTGGGTACCTTATCCTTGTGACATTACGAATACAGCCTGCTTTGTAGGCATCCCAATTGTTGTAAAATGCTACAAATGATCTGATCTTGATCATTTATGTAGAGACATGTGAGTAAGGATGTTCTATACAAAAAGGATTGTATAAGACTGGACCACGAAATGAATAATCTCATTATATAACGCCGTAATAATAGAGACTTACATTTCACTAGGATGACCATAGGTGACATGACCTGGATCTCGAGTGAGTTGTGAACTCCGGCCTATGAAGGCTGTCCTTTGATATTCATGGGTGAGAGTGACCAGATCGCCGACTCAATATGTCTACCATTTTGGGAATTCATCTTATTGGGGAGCTGGGAACACAACTATACAAGATGAAATTCACTCATTCCCTAATGTCGGGGTAAGTAGATAAATTGCTCTTTTAAGGACTGATTTGGAGGATTGAACAATGTGGTGCCACATCCTCTCTTGGCTTGAGAGCAGTTTGGTCATGTTGGACTATGACTTATTATTCATTAGAGAGATCAGTGGTACTTAAGGAGTTAGATGTAACTACAAGGGCAAAATGATAATTTTGGTCCAGCTGTACTTATGAGCAATTTGTGAAGGGTGATCGCACTGTTAACTGATTATATCTAATGGACACAGAAATATATCGGTAGTGCTAATAGTGTAGTTATTGGTCTTTAGTGGAGTGACCGACAATTAATGGATATTAAGTAATTTAATTAAAAATTGTTGAGTAATTTAATTAAAGAAGTTTAATTAATTATTCAAGAACCATTGGAGCTTCAATCTATAGGTCCATAAGGTCCCTCTGTAGCTCAGCTGAGATTACTGAGAATCAATTTTGGATAATTTGAATTGTTCAAATTAATTGAGGGAATTGATTATATATGATATAATTAATATAATGTATTTGACACATTATAATATAAATTTTATTTTGAGAGAAATTACATACTTGAATATAATTCAAATAATAATTATATAGATTAGATTTATATAATTAATTTTAGTATAAATGTAATATATATTAAATACCATAAATGATTGAGAGAATTCAAACTATAGGTTATATTGTATTTGATACAATATAAAAACTATATGTTATGTGTTATATCCGATATAACATATAGTTTAATATATACTATATGATAAGGTGGTTATTATTAAATTCAATTTTGAATTTAATTTAGGAGGAAGTTATAACTCCCTCCCCCTACTTTCTCTCACAATCAATCGTGGGAAGGGGAGTTTTACGTTTCATCTTCTTCATCTTATTCACAAAAGATTATCACAGAAGGTCTAGTGTGAGATTCTCCCAACGTAATTCTCCTACAAAAATTCTCCACTTAGAAAAATTCCTCTCTCCCAAAAATTAACAAAGCCCACAACTCCGGTTAATTCTCAGCCCCTAAGGAGAATACAGAAGGCTAACTTGTGGTGGTGTCCACATTGGATTTTTTATCCTGTTCAAGATTCCAAAAGGAGGGTTTGAGGCCAGATCGAGGAAGATTTTCGTAAAGATTAATTTGTTCTTCAAGGGTAAGTATCTTCTAACCCTAATTCCCTTCTCTGTTTAATTCTAAATTAGTATGTTGTAAATTCTGTAATATGCATAATGTGTTTCTTTATGTTTTAATTTTTTGTGAAATTGAAATTGAGACAAGATTCGTGCTTTCGCATCAGACCTCACAGTCTCTTCACACTGAGGAAGTATTAAACTTGAACTAGTTTTAAGTTTTGATTGTTTTATTTATTTTTAGTTCTAATGTTCTTAATTTCAAGTAGAAGTTTTGTTATTTTATTTGTATACTTGAGAATAATTTAGTTAATTGGTTTATTTTTGTAGGTGTTAATTTGTTATTGATAATATTGTTATATGAGTGAGGAGATAGGGTAAATGCATAATTATGTTTAAGTTTGAATTTGTTAAAGTTCTTAGGTTGGATTTAAGATTAGTGAATTGAGTTTGAGATTGATGTATGGATAAATGCATTGAATTTACTTAAATTTGTTAATGTTTTTAAGTTTTACATTGAGTTTGAGATTGGTTTATGATATATTGAGTTTGGAATTAAAGTGTGTGCGCGTTTGGGAGGAGGGGAGATTGCATAAAGTTTATTTGAATTTGCTAATGTTCTTAGTTTGGGCTTAAAGTTGGTATAAGGGTAAATGCATTATTATATTTAAGTTTGAATTTGTTAATGTTCTCAGGTTGGGTTCAAGATTAGTAAATTGAGTTTGAGATTGATATATGGATAAATACATTGAGTCGAGATTAAGTTTGAGTTTTAAATCATAGCTCATATACTTATATAATGTTAATTATGTTGTAGCATTGAAATTATTTAAATTTGTATTTCGTAGGTATCTCGAGTTTATGTACGAGATGCATCTTCGGACGAGCAAAGTTATGTTGTAGATTTGTATTTTGTAGGTACTTTGTGGTTTAGGTTTTGTGGATATTAAGTAATGCTATTTCGATGTTGATATTTTGTAATTATAATGTAATTTTAGGTGTTTATGTTTTGTGGGTATTATGTAATCTTAATTTTAATTGTTTAACTATATTTGTAAGAATCAACCATGGTCTGTGGATGTTACATAATATTTTAGAATATTAATTAAACATATCAGCTACTGATTTTAGTTTATTTGAGATTTATAATATTCAAATAGGGTTGATATTTGAGATTTTAGCTGCAGATTTTACGCATTTAAAAAAAAATACCTATTCTCGACGCTAAATTTAAAAGTATCAGGAAAAACGGTCATTTACATAAAATTATGGTAAACCTTTTCCGATGGTAAAATAAATTATCATCGGGAAAAATTACTTTTTTTATGCTAAAATTGTAGATTGAGCGTCGGGATAAGTCATTTTTTCATACAACTATTAACCTTATGCTGATATTAATTTGATTTTTGAGCGTTGAGAGAAGTACCTTCTACTGATGCCACTCTATTAACATCGGCATAAATCCAATCCCATTGTTCCATCGCGAAATCGTTCATTCCTGACGAAGTGATTTTGTTCTATCGGGATAAGGTTTTCCCGATGGGGCTCTACCGACGCCTGTGCCAATAGTGAAAAAAACATCGGGAACTACTTTTCTTAATGTTTTTATGACTTTTTCCAACGATTTTTATGGTCGAAAAAAATCAAATTTCTTATAGTGTGGGGTGGGGTTTGGGAATAGACACATATATTACGGTGGTTAGGCCCATCATAAGTTATAATATAATTGAAATTATAACATTCCTCATTAGGTTGGAACATTTCTATGGAATGATTTCGAAGATTTTATTAATTGAGTTTTGCATGATTATATTAGTTAATTTCTGAGTAATTTTCTAATTTTATTTGAAAGATATCTTATTTTCAGTGTTATCGTAGATCTGCCATAATGTAAACACAATATTAAAACAATCGAAACTAAAATAAAAAAGAAAAAACAAAATATGGCAAAAAAAGTCAATGGTTAGTTATTTGTGTATATAATATGAAGCTATAAATACCCGCAATTACAATATATTCCATCTTTATCTTTTTATTCTTATAAATGACGTATTAGTTGGCCAATCTTAATACACAACAAAGAAACATGCCAACAAGAGCATAACTCAATTGGCATAGTGTTCATATTATCAACCTACACAACAAATGAAAGGTTGTAGATTTGAACTTCTAATTTAGAATTGTATGATGTCAATATTCTCGAAGTTATATATGCTCACTTTGGTCTTAGAGAGCCAACATATACCATCACTCAAAAAGGTCAAATGAATATAACGGTATAATTAATTAAAAATTAATATGTTTAAATACTATTGTGGAAGTAACAGTTTGGAATTTGTACTTTAGTTGGTAATGATTTAGTTCATATATTTTAAAATTTGTAATACTATAAAAAAAAAAAAAAAGTAACAATTTAGTCTTCATACTTTATAATTTTTAATGAAAACCAATTATGAAAAAATTTGTAAGATTTAATAAATAAAATCATACATGTAGACCAATAAAATAATTCAAGAGATCAATTTTCTTATGAACTATATAAATAATAATAAATATTGACATTTAATAATGAGATTTTTCATGATAAAGATTAAATTGTTATAAATTTTAAAATTTAGAGATTGAAATTTGTGGAGTAAAATATTATAAAGTTAAAAATCCAAAATTGTTATTTTCTTTCTCACCGCCTTCCTTATTCGCCCAAACTATCACCACATATTTTTTTGCTTCCTTCATGGTGAGCACTTCTTTGGAGAGATCTAATAAAAAAACAACAACAATAATAAAGAATTAAAGAATTAAATAACCAAATGTGGACAACGAGAGGGGAAAAAAATTTGAGAAAATCGAAAAAAAAATATGGAAACCATCAACTAGGATGAGAGAGAAATTCTAAAAAAAAGAATTGAAAAGAAAAATTGTAGATCTAAGTGACTTGGGAGTGAAAAAAAATGCATAGGGCATTTGGAGCACAAGTTCGGAATCAAAAGCTTGGGAACTAAATGTCTGGAGGATTATTTGAGGGGGGAGTGGATGTCAAAAGTACACCATCTTATTAAACAAATATCAAAACCATGCCTATCATTTTAAATTCAAGAAAACTCATCAACATAGCAATGACCTTAAAGAACTATCCTAAATATAATGAGGGGAGTGGGTTCAAAAGCACAACCATCTTGTATAACAAACACCAAAATCATGCTCGACATTTGAAAATCAAGAAAACTCATCAACATAGCAATGACCTGAAATAAAAAGAAAAAAAAAACAAAAACAAAAACAAAACTCATCAACAAAAAACATGAAAGTAATTCAAACAAAATAAAACCTTCCACAACGACCTCTTAATTCCATACTAAAAGACCGTCAAAGAACTATCAAACCACCCACATTAATTGAAATGGAACTAAAAGTTGAAATCCATCAAACACCCACCTCTTCTTTCGCAGTAGCCTTCCTCATTAACCAAATTCTTGCTTATAAACTTATAAACACAAACAACTCAACGAAAACCATAAACAAACTTATCAACCCAAGCAAGTAAAAGGCATAAAAACTAATAGAAAAGACTAATAGAACCCAAATTCATTTGGCAAAATGCTAAACATAAACAAAAGACAATTATAAACATATAGACACATACAACTCAATGGAAACTATAAACAAAGTTATCAATCTAAGCAAGTAAGCTTATCAAAACTAAGAAAAAAAAGATTAATAGAACTAAATTCACTTGAAAAATGCATAGACATAAACAAAAAAGAAACTTATAACAATTAAACAAAAACAACTCAACTTATTAAAAAAAATAAAGTCAACAAGGTATTGAAACTCATGAACTAAGATGAATTATTCAATAAATACCTTAAACAACTCAATATAAACAACGTATCAAAACTAAGAAAAAGACGACTCAAAAGAAAACTACTTATCTATCCAAGCAAGTCTATCAAACTAAAAAAGAAAAACTAAGAACAACCATTTTCATTTGACAAAATATAGAAACATAAACAAAAAGATTTATAAATGTTTATTCTTTGTCCAGTCTTATACAAACTCTTTATACCGGATACCCCCATTCACATGTCTTCACATGAATGATTTAGATCAAATCGCTTGTATCACTTACAACTCTTGTAACACTTACAAAGTAGGCCGTATCCGTAGTGTCATTAGGATAAGACACCCAACCTTATCCATACACTGCAAACCTTTTAGGTTATTACTTGAATATGATCTACTTATATGTCTACCACATACTGTTCAAACTACATTAAATACCTTGGATCTTAGTTTATTGGATTGAGTTAATATAATCTAAATGTCAAATAAAATACTTCTTATTTTATTAAATAAATAGTTTGTATTTACAAAATACAAACTACGAGATACATGAGATTTAGAACATTAATCCTAGCAAACCGTTGATTCATGGATGCAAATGTATCAACTTCTTGTATTTCAACTATTGTTTTTGTGATAGTAGTGTATTATGTATCTCCCCAATTTTGATTGTTGTTCGCAATTGTCCATAATTTCCTAAGCTTCGTTCACAAATTTTTTAAAGTGAAGATCTTTCCTCTGGTGCATTCACCATTGTTTTTTAGGCTTGATTCAACCCATCATAAAATTGCTCCATCACGATGCATGTTAAAATTTTGTGATGCAGACATTTTCTTACTAACTTCTGAAATCTAATCCATGCTCCATCGACAGATTCAGATGGAGATTTCTTGAAGGATATGTTATCTCCTTTGTATTTGGCATTTTTGTCAAACAGGAAGTGTTTTCCAAGAAATTCATCTGCAATGTTATCCCATAAGGTAACGGAGTTAGGAGGCAATGAGTCAAGCCATGCTTTAGCATCTCTCGACAAAGAATAGGAAAATAGCTTTAGTCTTAATGCATCTTCAGAAACACTATTAACTTTAAAGAAGCAACAGATTCTCATAAAAACTTTGAGATGTTTATGGGGGTCTTCATTAGATAGCCCGAAAAATTGACAAAATGAGTTCAACATTTGAAACATAAGAGGTTTCATTTCAAATGTGAGCATATCAATTGGCAAATCTAGAATTCCAGTGTCCAAGGTTTGAAATGCAGGAACTACGTAGTCTCTAATGGCTCTATCTTTATCATCTGCTATGAAGATAGAACTCTAGGGGTTTGCTTGTTGTAGGCATTGGTCTCCATTCAGTTGTTCCCTGTTCATGAGAGGAATATGAGGATCGTCTCCAAGAGAAGGATCCATTTGAATTTGTCGCATGAATGCGGCTTCACCAATACTCTCTTGTGTGCTCAATTCCTTTTACTCTCGACACTTTCGCCTTTGTTCCTGTCTCCAACATCAAAAGGTCCTTTATATTTCAGGATTTGGTTGAAAAAGGTAGGGCTTTCTTCTCATGTACCAACCCCTCCTTAAAAAATAAACAACAATAAAAAGGAGTTAGATTTTTCCTGAAACAGAGTCAATGCAGTCGCATTAACCAGCTACAATCAATTGTAAAAATTTCGCTAGTCCCGACAACGATACTAAAAACTTGATCAATCATATGTATGAGCAACAAGATAGTATGGATAAGTGAGGTCACAGTACAAGCATAAACTACCGATGAAGTAATAAACTTTGAGTATTCCAAGTATCGAATTCCACAAGACTAGATTAATTTTAAATTGAATATGACTACAAATTAATAAAACCAAGGTAACCAGTAATAAGTTTAGATTGTGATGAGTGAGAAAAAAAAGCTTAAAAACAGTAAACAATAGTAACCGAACAGAAACAAACAATATTTCAAACAGTAAACAATAGTAACTGAACAGAAACAAACAATATTTCAACCTTTCGAGTGTTATGCCTTAAGTGATGCAGCCGCATCACATCTTAACAGTGAATAACACGTGAATAGAAAACTACACATATTTGGCCTTATGTCAAGTTCCTTTAAGAGATCTAAGTAGCTAATACATAATGTTTCCATGGTTAGCTGAATCTTAGATTAATTCAAGTTCAGTTTCTTTATCCTATGGTATCCCTTATTTCTAAGACGGCGTGTCAGTCCTATTTCTAGGCTCGAAGTCCCATATCCCTATGTGACATCTACTTACACCCTAACCTTCTTAACATTGGAACTCTGCTAGATCGTTAAATGAGTGGTCAGTTTAACTTATCGATTTTATCTTTTAATTCAACAAAGAGAATGTGTAAAAATAAAGTAGTGTGATATAATGCATGTCCTAAGCCATAACAACCCTAGGACATCCACATCGCCAAACCCATAGGAAAATTTAGCTCATGATATATGATAAAATAACTAACTTTATTAAATCATAAATCATAGCTACAATATAGATTTCGATCGATGAAAATAAAATAAAAGAACTACAATGAAGAAATAAATATATGTGCTGAAAAATACAACTAAGGGGTCTTGAAACAGATCCCTCAATTCCTTAGTCTTTCCCTAGGTTGATTCCTCCAAGGAAGAATCATTTCTCATCACACACTCTCACGGGATGAGGAAACTTAGAGCTGCTATGCCTTAGAGGAACTTTCATTCTTGAGGCTATTGACTTCATAAAATCAAGAAAATGTCCAAGGGTTGGTTAAATGGCAGAAACAGTGAAAGATGATGATGATTTCAGTGATGGAGAGTTATATGTCGAAATGGATAGCTTCTTCTCTTTTTTTAGGCCTTAAATTGGTTGAGGAGGGCCAAAATTCATGGCTTGAGAGTTTACCAGAAAAAATCGGGGCTGCCCAACTGATTAAAATGTAAAAATAGCACCTGCTTTTGACCGATCCGCAATCTAGAAAATTATGGCTTACTGATGCGGCTGCATCAAACAGAAATCAACAATCTGTCCTCAGTCTCCTACAAAAATCTATAAAATCAACTTCAAATAAGAAAATAACAACTTTTACACTAAATCAAACCCTCATAAACTCATTTAAACTAATTAAGACTAAATTTAGGGGAAAACACATGCATAAGACCATTTTTCTCCATAGAAGTGTACAAATAAATGCCTAACATGTATTTCATGGCATGTATTTGGATGCAAACTTGATATTTTGAGAATCTATTAGACAAAAGATTAAGAATTCAGGGACCAATTAGTAATTTTAAAGTTCAAGGACCATATAAATCTAAAAATTCATGTGCAAATTTGTGCCCCTCATGACATGAACACCTAGATCTGCCACAGTTTGAGTGCTGAATTGATTATTATAGTTAATAATTATTATATAGTCTGTGGATTATAATAGTTTGTGGATTATAATATTTTGTAGATTATAATAGCATTTGGAATGCAAAATATTTTGGTTTGAGTTATAATAGTTTGTATATTTGGAGTGAGACTATTTTAGTTTGGGTAAGTGGGTAAAAAATAGTAAACATTGTAACAAAGAGCCAAAGAGGATAAGTAGGAAAAGGTAAACAGTGTAACAAATAGAAATTTGAAATAGTAATATTATAATTAATTGTATGTTATAATAATTGGTATTATAATTGGAGCATCAAACATGAAATGGACTATTATAGCCTACCTCACCCATTTAAAGTTGGAGCCCCAAACACCCCATATAGAAATATATATAATACTGCCTTCTTTACTCACTATATAAAAGAATATTTAAGAAATAAAATACTATTTTATCTCACGATGTGCTAAATATTGAATGGAAGGATAAATGGATAAATTATTATTATTATTTTAGAAAAAATACAAGTTTAGTCTTTAAACTAACTTATTTTTAACATAAACGTTAACGAGTGTTGAATAGGACATTCAACTTAACTGTCTAATAAGTGACTTTTAATTTTTGTCTAATAAATCTCTAAGCATTTATACGACATTTTTTATAATTCATAAACATGTTAAACATAAAATGGAATTCAAGGTTAATAATAAATGTCCTTTTGGCTACATTGCTAATTTAATAAAGCTAAATTTTCTACTTATTAAAGAAGAAAAATTTTCTTTGCCACGAATTTGGAAAATAATAATTAAAAAAAAGTTGAAATGTCATTCTACTTGATCCAATCGAGGGATTCAAACTACGAACCTTGTGGTTACTAACACATCATATACTAATTGAACTATGATTCGGTTTGGCCAAATGTGTAACTTTAGTCTTTATGCTTTTAATAACACTTCAATTTTATTTTTATTATTATTAATTTTTTTTTTTGCAAAGATATTGGATTAATTGTACGGAATAGGGGAATTAAACCTCTTGATAGTACAAACACTATGTCAATTGAGTCATACTTACTTTGACACATTTTAATAATGCTTAAAATTGGTCTCTACTATTAGTTTAAAAATTAAGTGATATTAGATATAGCATTAAAATTTGTATCTTATAAGCCCTAAACATTCAATTTTGTGTCTTGTAGGTCCATGAATTATATAAAAGATAAAACGTCAAAATATGTCAATGATCTATTACACACAAAACTAAAAATTTAAGGAAATGTTAGACACATAAAATTGAAAATTTTAAAACTTATGAAATACTTTTTAAATTTTATAGACCAAATAGACATAAAATTTGAAGAGGTTGCATTTATTTAAATTTAAGAACTCATATTAAAAGACACAAACATGAAACTTTAGGAATTACACTTCTAATTTAACCCAAGTATTGTTAGTTTAAAAACAGGGAAAAAATAAAGTGGAGAGAGATTGACCGTGATTACAAATATTTTTCTAAACAAAATTATTATATTTATAAATTTAAAGAATAAAGAAGTTACTTTGATTTGTTCGATTTTAAGAAATGTTTGTTTTTAAATTTAAAAACAAGAAATATAAATGGTTATTAAATGAGTCATTACTATAATTTGTTTATACAATAAAGATAAAACAATCAAGACTTGACATCTCTAAATTGATGGATAAAATTTATAGAATAAGAAAGATAATTAGAAACCAACCACTCTAGGAAACTAGAATATCAAGAATACAAAATCATGATAGCCCACGTCTAGCAAGAGAATGAGCAGATAAATTCCAGTCCTGTTGGATGAAGCGAAAAGAAACGGAGAAAAAAAAGGAAGCCAGTTGCTATTAATCATATTTAATCAAAATATGACAATCAGAGAATATCATATAGACCGACACCTGAGACCGTCTAACAAAAAGAAAGCCTCTCAATCGCCACAATTGTCTCGACACTCAAAAGAAAGAAAAAAGAATCATGATTCGTAATCAACAGTTTTAACCCTTGCAATCTCATTAAGTAAAATCAGACCAAAGTCCAAAATATCCACACCCTCCTTACTAGATACATCCACAAATAAAACACAAGAGCCAGACACCCAAAGGGCTCAATAGTGACATCCATCCTAGAGCTCACTGTCAGTCCTTCCGAAACAACGAGGATATAGATAAAATTGTGCTCCCAAAATTTGGAGTAATGGGTTTAAAAGAGATCAAACGTGTAACCCAAGGATCATAAAACAATTTAATTGATCCCCATTCGCCAAACTCCTTACGATTCTTGAACAAAAAAAAACCCTTCAAGAAAAAGGAACTCTGAGATGAACCTCTAGTATCCAACAACTTCACATTAGGAAAATAACGCCATTTCATGATTTTTGCTACAATAGAAGTTGGATTAATGAGCACCCTGTTGGGTTTTACGTCCTAAAACTCGTAAATAGTAATTGTTATTAATTGATCGTCATCAATTAAGAGTTATCGGTGTTAATTCAATAAATGTTATTGATTGTGTTGTATTCTATTTATCTTACTAACCCTAAATCCAATAAGCTAACATCCAAGACTACCTTATGAGTCTTTAACTGTATGTGGAGACATATAAAGATCAATGTTAAAAAAATAGCTTAAAGGGTCTATAGTATAGGGATAAGGCTGGGTACCTTATCCTAGTGATACTATGGATACGACCCACTTTGTATTTGATACAAACACAATGATTTAATATGTTCGTGTAGGTGACATGCGAGTAGGGATATCCTATGCAATGACTTTGCATAAAACTGGACCGCGAAATAGTAACCACTAGATGTAACATTGTTAACTAGTTAGGTTCCTATTTCAATTGGATGACCTAGACAACTTAGTCTTAATCCTGAGTGTATTATGTGAAGGAACCCGATTAAAGGTCCTTGAGTAAAAGCGGATCGTCCTAATTTCCCGATTTTCACAGAATACAAAATTTTAAAGAAGAAGAACATACAATTATGCATCTAGTACAGAAATTACAGCATGCTAAAAAGAAATGCGAAAGAAAAAAATTGGGTTCAAGAACCCTTACCTTTGAAGATGGTTATTCAATGGATTCCCTTGAACAATACAGACACCACCACGATGGCTACATCGGTATTCTCTGGGATGATAACCCAGGAATTGTAGGCTCTGACTATTTTGATAGAGAGAGAAGAATTTTGATAAAAGAGATGAAGAGAAGAAAAGATCTCACAAGAAAATTTCTTTGTTATCTTTTCTCCGTTTTCACACACTACAGAGTAAAAGGAAGGGAGGGAGTTAATAATTAGTTTTTCTAAATAAATTGATGAATTAAATTAAATAAATTTATTTATTTTATAAAAATGTTTAATATATATATATATGATAACTACCTTATCATATAATATATATTAAACTATATGTTATATCAAATATAACATATAACCTATAGTTTCTATATTGTATCAAATATAATATAATCTATAGTTTCAATTCTCTCCAACCAATAGCTTTTAATATAAATCTCATTTATATTAAATTTAATTCTACGAATCCAATTCATATAATTAATATTTGAATCATATTCAAATATTTATTTTGTCTCAAGTATGATTTATATTATAATGTATCAAATACATTATAGTAATTATATCATATATAATTAAAATCAAATTAATTATATCATATATAATTAATTCCCTCAATTAATTTGAACAATTCAAATTAATCCAAAAACTGATTCTCATTTATTCTCGTTGAGTTACTGAGGGGACCTCATGGACCTCTAGCTTGAAGCTCCAACGGTATGTGAATAATTAATTAAAGTCCTTTAATTAAATTATTGGACTTTAATTAATTATTCACCATCCATTAACTGTAGGCACTCAGACCAACAGTTGCACTCTTCGCATTATAGATATATTTCTATGTCCATTGGATATAACCAGTTAATAGTATGATGATCCTTCACAAATTGCTCGTAAGTACATCTGGACCAAAATTACCATTTTGCCTTTGTAGTTACATCTAACTTCTTAAGTACCACTGATCCCTCTAATGAACAATAAATCATAGTCCAACTATGATCAGTGTGGTGCCACATTGTTCAAACCCCGAAATTAGTCCTTAAGGGATGAATTTATCTATTTACCTCGATGTTGGGGAAGGAGTGAATTCCTTCTTGTGTAGTTGTGTTCCCAACTCCCTAATCAGATAAATCTCCAAAATGGTTGGTTTATTGAATCAACAATCTGGTCATTCTCACCCATATAAATCAAACGGTCGCCTTCATAGGTAGGAGTTCACAACTCATCCAAGATTTAGGTCATATTACCTATGGTCATCCTGGTGAAATGTAAGTCTCTATTATGAACGGCGTTATACAATGAGACTAAACATTTTCTGGTCCAGTATTATACAAACTTCTTTGTATAGAATATCCCCGCTCACATGTCTCTACATGAATGATCAGGATCAGATCATTTGTAGCACTTTACAATAATTGTAACATCTACAAAGCGGGCCATACTCGTAGTGTCATAAGGACAAAATATCCAGCCTTATCCATCTACTACAGATTCATAGTGTTCAAATAACCCGACAACCTGAACAACTCGGACTACCCAACCCAAAATGTAAATGTTGGGTTGGGTTGGGTTCATCTTTTTCTATTTTTGTTGGTTTGGGTTGGGTCGTAGGTTAGCCAAAAAAAGTTTGGGTTGACCCAACCCAACCCGAATTTTATATATATTAATAATATATATACATCTTTGTTTAAAGTTTGATTACTCTTTATTGATCACTTTTTTATTTTTTAATATAATTCTTTTAAAATTGTTATGATATTAGTCTTGTTTAAAGTTTGCAATAAATATCATAGATATTTGATATATAACATTTGAATTTTATGAGATTTTAATTATTAGTCATGTGTTGTATATAAATTTACATATTTTTAACTAAAAATAAAAAATAAGTCATAACCTGCCAATCCAGGTTGGGTTGGGTTGGGTTGAGACTTTATTTGGGTCATTTGGGTTGACAACCCAACCAACCTGAATTTTCATGTTGGTCCTAACAACACCTTCAACCTAACCCAACCCAACCCATGTACACCTCTACTACAAACCATTTAGGTTATCACTTAAACATGATCCACTTATATGTCTCTAGTACATGTTTAAGGTACAAGATAACCTTGGATATTAGTTTATTGGTTTGTGGTTAATGCAACTAAAAATGAAATAAAATATCATATGTTTTATTAAATAAATAAGATGTTTGTACATTAAATTACAAACTACAGGACCCTACGAGATTTAAGGCACCAACACCAATATTATGAGTTTATGTTCACGAGGGATTGTCCTTTGATTTGTATAGGTAAGAGTGGCCAGTTCACCAACTCGATATGTCCACCATTTTGGGGACAAGACCAAGTGGGGAGTTGGGAACATAATAATACAATATGAAATTTACTCCTTCCCGACTTCAAAGTAAGTAGATGAGTGTTCCCTTAAGTGGTGACTTCGGGACTTGAACAAAGGGCCATACCCTCTCATTGGCCTCAGAGGGGTTTCTATTTATTAGATGAACCATAAACAAGTTGTTCATTAGAGAAGCACTAGTACTCAAGGAGTCAGAGGTAACCCAAGGATAAAATAGTAATTTAACCCAGTTGGCGTTACAAACACTCGTGAAAGACTAACTTGTTGTTATTGGTCTATATCCATGGACACATAAATATATCTGCAGTGAGAAGAGTGCAACTGTGGGTCTTTAGTGGAGTGTACCCACAGTTAACGAATATTGATTAATTTAGTTCATGAGTTTAGCCAATTAATCTCATATCGCTTGAGCTTCTGATCTGCAGGTCCACTAGGTCCCCTTGTTAGCTCACTAAAGGATATTAAAGAGGAATAATTTGAATTGTTCAAATCAATTTGAGGAAATTGTATATTAATATGATTAATATGTAATTGATTATGGATATGATCTATAATTTAAATTAAGTTGGAATGAAACATTTGAATGAGATTCAAATAATTAATTCAAGTGAATTAGATTCACAAAGAATTAATTAATTAATAGAAAGGTGTTGAACATTAACATACGATGTTTATAGTAATTAAATAGATACGTTAAATTAGATTTAATGTATAAATGGTTATTTAATTAATGTACTAATTAATTAAATAAGTGTTATTTAATTAATTGTGCACAAGGGTAAATTAGAAAAAGACTTGCAAGATTTTTTTTTTCCTTTTTTGCAATTTTTACCCTAGCCACCAAAGAAATCCTCTCTATTCTCACAAGATTTCTCTCATCTTCAACCCTTTTCAATATTTGGATACCACCTATCCTTCTATTGGAATCCTAGAGAATAACAAGGTTATTCTCGTGGTCGTGTTTAATATTGTTCGAGGAGATGTTCATGTTTGAGATCGTGTTCATTGGAAAAGCGAGAGGATTATTTAGAAGCTCGGGAATCTTAAAAAATAAGAATGGTTCTTTCTTCTTATTTTCCTTCTTCTCAAGCATGCTTTTAACATGTTTATTTTTCTATACTCTGTTTAGAACACAGTTTTTTGTTTCTTTAAAAATGAAATTTCAAGATGTAAGACGTTCACATGCTTTTGCTCGAGATTTGATCCCAACACCCCCTCGACGCCAATGTTAAACTTCACCAACTCCTTGAAATCTAGTCTCCAATTCTCCTTAGGGAGACACAATTTGTCCCAATAAGCCCAATATTTTTTTTGCTTATTAGGATAAGTGCCCCACCAAAATCTAGAAAATTGACCCATCACCTCTTTACAGAAACCCACAGGAATCCTGAAGCACCCTAGCAGAAGTGGGGATCACTTGACCCACACATTTTATGTTATACAGAAAGGTGAAAATAACTTCAATCAGTTACAAATCTATTACATTCAAGCTACCTTTAAATACATTGTGTAACTAATTGTAAAGAGAGGGAGTGAATATTGTAATTGAGTGATCAAAACTTATCATGTAGCAATCTTGAATAAAGACTCCCATTAGTTTCTCCGTGGACGTAAGCTTCCCTTGGCTGAACCACGTAAAATCATCGTGTTCATCTTCTTCCTGATCATCTTCCTCTGTCGTGTACCTTTGATCCACCGATCGTGTAGCTTTTAGCAGATGATCGTCTAGCTTTTAGACAACGATCGTTTACTTTTGCAAACCCCATCGTGTAGACGACTATCGTTTAGTCCCCATCGTCTAAACGATCTTCAATAAAGCCTTCATCGTCTAGACGACCTCCAGCTTTACTTCCCTTCGCCTAGACGACCGAAGACTCATCGCCCTCTACGATTTTCGGCAGCCTTCCACTGATCCTCTCTTTTCTTTTCTCTCGTTCTTTCTCTGCAAAAAGAAAAGAAAAGATAGTCATTCGAAGTGTACATTCAGCAGAAGTGTGAAGCTTTTAATCTCAGCCATCAAAGTGTAAGGTCGAGATCTTTCATCACACGGATTGTGCTTTCAACACATTGTTTTGTGTTTGTGTGAAGAAAGAAGGTGGTTTTCGGTATTCGTTTAAGGGCCTGTGTATTGTCAAAGCCCAAAGATCAAGTAAGTATGTGCATTTCCAGCACATTATTCTCATTTCAAGCCCAACAAGTGGTATCAGAGCCTGCAAGAAAGCTTCAAGATTAGTCAAGATTCAAAAGAAGCAAAATCTTGAAGATTTTCAGTTGAAATTTGAAACAGATATGGCAGTAGCAAGGTATGACATTGAGAAATTTGATGGGAAAAGCGATTTTGGTTTGTGGAAAGCCAAAATTAAGGCTATCTTAGGACAACAAAGGGCACATAAAACCCTAAAAGATCCAGCCAAGCTATCAGGCACAGAAACAGAAGAAGAAAAAGAAAACATGGAGCTAATTGCTCATGGAACATTGGTTCTAAACTTGTCTGATAATGTCCTAAGGCAAGTGATTGATCAAGAGACAACTTTTAAGATGTGAAGCAAATTGAATGAGCTATACGAGACCAAAAATCTGCCCAACAAAATTTTCCTAAGGGAAAGGTTCTTTACTTTCAAGATGAGTGCTTCTAAGTCTTTAACAGAGAATCTAGATGATTTCAAGAGAATAACCACTGAATTCAAGACTCATGGAGAAGAGATTGGGGCAGATAATGAAGCATTTGTGCTTCTTAACTCATTGGCTGATTCCTATAGAGAAGTAAAGACTACCTAAAATATGGGAGAGATTCCCTAACTACTGACATCATAATTTATGCTCTAAAAATCATAGAAATGGAACTGATTACAAGCAAAGAAGATAAGCCTAGTGTAGAGGACTTGTTTATAAAGGGTAAGTCAAAACAGAACAATAAGGAAAAAGGAAAATAGAGCTCAAATGAAGAAGGGAAAGAGAAGTCCAAGTTCAGATGCAAATATTGTAAAAAAAACTTAGACATTTAATCAAAGATTGTAGAACATTGAAGTGGAAAAATGAGCAGAAAAATAAGCAATCACAACCATAACCCAAAGTCCAACCTAATCAGTTAGGTGAAGCTTCAGTTTGTGAGGATTCTTACTTTTATTCTAATGCGTTGGCTACCTCTAATTGTAGGGTAGAAGAAGAAGCTAATAAGAACCTAGATTGGGTTCTAGAATCAGGGTGTTCTTTCCACATGACACCACATAAAAGCTGGTTTAGTACCTACAGAGAGTTGGATGGAGGATCTGTTTACATGGGAAATAATAACTCATGTCCAGTGGTTGGGATTGGCTCAGTCTCACTAAAACTAGAAGATGGAACAGTCAAGCTCTTAAGAAATATCAGACATGTGCCTAAGCTGAAGAGAAATCTAATTTCACTAGGCCTGCTTGATTCTATTAACTGTGAATACAGAGGGAAGGAAGGTTACTGTGAAGTTTTGAAGAACAGTAAGCCTATCCTTAAAGGGGTGAAGATTAATGGAGTGTATATAGTTTAAGGAGTTCATAAAGTTCACTCAGCTTTGATTGTACTCAAAATCAGCTGTGAAGTTTTGAAGAACAGTAAGCCTATCCTTAAAGGGGTGAAGATTAATGGAGTGTATATAGTTCAAGGAGTTCATAAAGTTCACTCAGCTTTGATTGTACTCAAAATCAGCCTACTGAAGGAGATCAATAGCACAAAAGACTCTAACACATTAGTGCCAAAGGTCTATAAGCTCTTGCCAACCAAGGTATTCTACCTGGAGTTCATCAGAGCCTATCCTTTTGTGAACATTGTGTAATAGGGAAGGCTACTAGGCAGAGTTTTGTGAAGGCTTAGTACACAACCAAGGCCATCCTTGACTATGTGTATTCAGACCTATGGGGTCCTTCACCTTTTCAATCATTAAGTGGAGCCAGGTATTTCTTAACCTTTGTTGATGACTACTCAAGAAAAAGTTGGATCTATTTCCTTAAATCTAAGGATTTAATCTTTGAAAAATTTAAAGAATGGAAGATCATGGTTGAAAATTTGTCTAACTGTCAAATTAAATGTCTAAGAACTGATAATGGGCTTGAGTACTGTGCAGAGGAGTTTAATGTTTTTTGCAAACAGTATGGTATAACTAGACACAAGACAGTTAGGTATACACCTCAGCAAAATGGGGTGGCAGAGACGTTGAACAGAACAATAATGGAGAAAGTAAGAAACCTATTGTCTGATGCTATACTTCCTGAGAAATTTTGGGTAGAGGTAGCCTTATATACTATCTATACACTGAATAGATGCCCCCATGCATCTCTTAACCTTCTACCCCTGAAGAAAGGTGGACGAAACAACCTCCTAACCTGAATAACCTAAGGGTGTTTGGTTGTATTGGTTTTGTTCATCAGAGTAAAGGGAAATTAGCTACCAGAGCTGTGAAGTGTATGTTTTTGGGCTTCACAGAAGGTGTTAAGGGATTTAGAATGTGGCACCCTACTGAAAAAAGATGCATAACCAGTAGAGATGTTGTTTTCAGGAAAGATGAAATGTATATGCAGAGATCTAATCCTAATGTTTCAGTACCTCAAGAGAAAAATGATAAAATTGAGGTGGAGCAAGTTTTAATTCCTACTTCTGATCCTTCAAGCTCTAAATCATTTTTTGATCAACTACCTCATCTAGAAGAAGAAGTAGAAGATGCTACTATTGATCCCGAGCAAGAAGAACTAGAATTGAGAAGTTACAGTTCAGCTAAAGATAGGCAGAGAAGAAACATTGTGCCACCTTCAAGGTATGAAGACTACTTAGCTTTGAATGCTTCTGATTTAACTAATGATTCAGAACCCTCAACCTTTGAGGAAACAGTGAGTTTTTCTAAAGCTAAGATGTGGATAGAAGTTATGAATGAAGAGATTGATTCACTAGTGAGAAACAACACGTGGGAGTTGACACTTTTGCCAAAAAGATGCAAGCCAATTGCATCCAAATGGGTGTACAAGTTGAAGGAAGGTTTCCCTAATGATCAAGGGCCTCGATTTAAAGCTAGGTTGGTTGTTAAGGGTTTTACACAGAGGCCAGGTGTTGATTTTAATAAGATTTTTTCTCCAGTGGTAAAACAGACTTCTATCAGATTGTTGTTGTCTATTGTGGCTCAAAATAATCTAAAGCTGAAGCAACTAGATGATAAAACAACTTTTCTACATGGCTTCCAAGAATAAGTTATCTATATGAGCCAACCAAAGGGGTATGAGGTCATGGGGAAGGAAGACTATGTGTGCCTACTTAAAAGATCTATCTATGGCCTCAAACAGTCCCCTAGATGCTGGAACAGAAGGTTTAGTGATTTTGTTCAGAAGAATGGTTTTCATAAAAGCTCCTATGACAGTTGTGTTTACATAAATACAAAATCCTATACTCACCCTATCTACCTGTTACTATATGTGGATGACATGCTTCTATCAGGAGAAACTATGAAAGAGTTGAATAAAGTAAAAGATCTACTTAAGTCAGAGTTCGAAATGAAAGACATGGGAAATGCAACAAGAATACTAGGCATTGACATTATTAGAAACAGAAAAACTAGTATTCTAAGCATTGATCAGTCACAATATTGCAGTAAAATATTAAAGAAGTACCAAATGACAGAGGCTAAAGCAGTAACTACTCCTATTGCTAACTATTTCAAACTCTCAGCAGAAAATTCACCCAAAGAATCAGATATTGAACAACAGCAAATAATGTCAACAGTCTCCTATTCCCAAGTTGTGGGAAGTTTGATGTATCTGATAGTGTCTACAAGACCTGACATTGCCTATGCTACTAGCCTAGTGAGTAGATACATGGCTAATCCGGGTAAGAGGCACTGGAAGGCTACAAAGTGGATTATGAGGTATCTTAAAGGTACTTCTAATGCTAAACTAATGTACCAACAGCTACCAGACAGTGAACCAGAGTTGTTTAGTTATGTTGACTCAGATTATGTCAAAGATCTAGACAAGAGAAGGTCATTATCAGGGTATATCTTCCTATTTGGAAGGTGTGTCCTACTCCTTTCTTAATACATGCTAACCTGTATGGATAAACATAACCTTCATGTATCTTTGGGAAAAGGATTGATGTTGAGCGTTGGATGAGGGAGGAAGACACGTGGGGGATGGCGAGCATAGGGGTGATGCATGTCGTGCACAAATGCTAGTGTAAGGGTGGGTGGGTGGTCATCGGTGGGCATGGCGTGCAGGGTCTCCTAGAAGGCTACTTTACAATCAGTAGTAGCCCTTTCTACTACTGAAGCAGAGTTCATTACACTTTCAGAGGCTGTGAAGGAGGGCCTATGGCTAAAGGGTCTCCTATGTGACTTCGGAATTAAACAGAATGCAGTGAAGATATTTTGTGATAGTACAATTCATTTATCTAAGCATCCTCAATACCATAACAGAACTAAACATATAGATGTTAAATATCATTTCATTCGACAGCAAATAGAAGCTAAACAGATTGAAGTTCTGAAAGTTCATAACTCAGAGAATGCCTCCGAAATGTTGACAAAGACAGTCACTCAGCTCAAACTCCAGAAGTGCCTTGATATAATAGGGTTTGTGCTGAGGGATAAAGGTTAAAGAAGAAGACAGTCAGATCAGAGAAGCTGAAGTAAACTTGAAGTTCATTTCAAGGTGGAGATTGTTATACAGAAAGGTGAAAATAACTTTAATCAGTTACAAATCTGTTATATTCAAGCTACCTTTAAATACATTGTGTGAATATTGTAATTAAGTGATCAAAACTTATCTTGTAGTAATCTTGAATAAAGACTCCCGTCAGCTTCTCCGTGGACGTAGGCCTCCCTTGGCCAAACCACGTAAAACCATCGTGTTCATCTTCTTCCTGATCGTCTTCCTCTATCGTGTACCTTTGATCCATCGATCGTGTAGCTTTTAGCAAACCATCGTCTAGCTTTTAGCCAATGATCATTTACTTCTGCAAACCCTATCGTGTAGACGACCATCGTTTAGGCCCCATCGTCTAGACGATCTTCAGTAAAGCCTTCATCGTCTAGACGACTTCCAACTTTACATCCCATCGCCCAAACGACTGAAGCCTTATTACCCCTATGACTGTCTCTTATACACATCTAGATGTGTATAAGAGACAGCCTTTCCGGTTCTCTCTTTTCTTTTCTCATTCTTTCTCTGCAAAAAGAAAAGAAAAGATAGTCATTCGAAGTGTACATTTAGCAGAAGTGTGAAGCTCTAATCTCAGCCATCAAAGTGTAAGGTCAAGATCCTTCATCACACAAATTGTGTTTTCAGCACATTGTTTTGTGTTTGTGTGAAGAAATAAGGTGGTTTCCAGTATTCGTTTAAGGGCCTGTGTATTGTCAAAGCCCAAAGATCAAGTAAGTCTGTGCATTTCTAGCCCATTATTCTCATTTCAAGCCCAACATTTTATATGGACCTCCTTATCTCTACAAGAGAACAAACGACCTTTCCAGTCCTGAAGAGTTTTCCACACCCTTTCCTTCAAGTACCGAAGATCCCTCCCTTTACTTCTTGAAAAGGCTAACAATATACCCATGTATAAGCTAAAGGAATCCACCAAATTAATCTTTAGGACTCTTTGTAAGAAAAGATTATTCTCATGGCCAATATTTGGTGAAAAAAGCATACAAGATTTTCAGAAATTTATGCTTTGGCTCGATGATAAACCCCAAGGATCTTTTTTGAAACCTAAAATTCCTCCATTGATGCTTTAAGAAAAATCAAATTGTCATTGACAAAAAACAAATGAGAAACGTGAGGAAAATTTCTAGCAAGATAAAAATCCGAAAAATCTCTCCTAGCCAGAATCAAAGAAATCAATGTCGATAACCCCTTCATAACGAATAGGAACAAATATGGAGATGGAGGATCCCTTTGTCTAAGACCGCAAGATGGAGTGAACAAACTTGTGAGCCTACCAATTGAACAATATGGGAAATGAGGGAACCGAATAACATTCCATAACCAAATCCACGCATTTAATAAATTTTAAATAATGATTTGGACATAAAATTTATGGGTTTAGGAGGCTTATGTTTATTGAAATCAGTATGTTAAGAGATTTATTCATTGGTCCTACATTGATTTGTTAGGACTTGATCATCTTGGTTGATATTAATATTGTGTTAGCATAATGTATATTAGCCATATTTCATAATTATTTGGACCTCATTTGGTATCCATTTTGTTTTATGTTTTGGTTTTTTAAAATTAAACTTAAACCAAAAATCAAATAGTTATCAAACGGAGCTTTGGTTTTTTGTTTTTAGTTTTTGAAAATTAAGCCTATAAACTATTAGATTATTTAATATTAAATTTACTTTCATCTATCAACTTAAGCTTTTGAGTCAACAAATGATTTCTCATGATATCAAAGTAGATAGTCTAAGGAATCATATGTTTAAACCCTTACAATGTTTATTTTCTTATCAATTGAGAATGGTTTCTACTTATTTCTATCTCAGATAGCTTTTAGTAGAGATTAATAGGTACTTGTAGAGAAGCCTAACAAAATGGTACTCGTCATAATAATAATTAAGAAAAATGTCATTTAAGTCTAAGGGAGTGTTTGATAACCCAAGGAGAATTGGGTTAAGTTGGTATTTTTTATCAACTCAATGTTTGATAACCAACTTTAAATGTTGGTGGGATTGAGTTGGTTATTTTACCAACTCACCCCAACTCATCCTAACTCTCCCCAATTCTCTCTCCCTCTAATGTTTTGAATGGTTCCACCCACCGGTCTCCGTTATTGATTACCGTTACCACACTCTAGTGACATATCTGATGACCACCTTCGGATGGCCAACTCCAATGACCAATTCCAAGCTCTGACAACCATTTCCGACGACACTCTGGCAACCAATTCTGACAACCACCTTGGTACAAAACAACTCAAACTTCCACATTCGTATGATCAACTTCGACAAAGAACTCTGGGCTCCACCAACCACCTCTGATGACAACTCTAGCGACTAACTCCAACGACTACCTCCGCACAAGCAACTTCGGGACATGGTTCAACTACCATCTTCGTGTGCCTAACTTCGACGACCACTGATAAAAATAAAACAGTGGATTTAATTATCCATCATTTTATCATTCTCACTCTCACCCATTTTCCCACGCATTTTCATTACTCTCCCAACTCTCTCAATTACTTTGTCATTTCTCTTTCTCTCATGCATCTCTTCACGTTTACTCCCCTTCTTCCATCTTCTCTCTTCTTTTGCCTTCTGGTTTGTCTTTCTCATTTTTTCTCTTCTTTCTCTGTCTAGCTCATATGGGTTTTATTTTCTCATCTCTTTCTCAACTCCTCCTTTCTCTTTTTTTATTTTTTTCTATGGTTGTTCTTTCAAATTTAATTATTCTTCTTCTATTTCATTTTTTTCTTAGATCTAAAAAATATTACATATGATGACCTATTATTATTTCACTAAACAAAAGTTCAACGATATATTTTAAACAACCTATCTCTTGATGTTTTCATATATTACATAATTTTAATGAAATAGTGGAATTTAAAATTATGGCTCAAGCTTTTTTTAAAAAAAAAAAAATAGTTTGCAACTGATGCAACATAATAGTAGAAAAAATAGACATTAATATTTCTAAAATCATTTCGTTGGTTTTAGAAAAAGGTAAATTCATATTTCACAAATTTGTCAAAAAAAACAAAAAAAAAAGACTATCTAATAGTTGGTTTTGTGATTTAAATTGTAAGATTTTGGTTCTTTTAAGATTAAGATTTAAGTGTCACCCCTTCTATCTAAAACAATGCTAATAATTAATGATTAAGTTAGGTTTTTGAATGGAATAATTACCTTTATTTGAGTGTTTAAAAAATTGAATTCAAAATTTTGTGTTCTGTATATAAATATTTTGTAGAGAATTTGTTATGTTTTGATAACAGAAAAGAATTCAAAGGTTTTTTTTTATCTTAAAAAAGTTAGGAAAATATGTGTATAGTTGAAAATTAAAATCAACAATAGTAAAAAAGGAAAAAAAAAAAAAAGACAAAATCAATTTCATTTGCAAAAATATCACCAGATACTCCAACTCAACTCTACCTCAAACACAGACAATAATTACCAACTCAACTCAACTCAACTCAACTCAACTCTGCACACCAAACACAGATAATGTAACTCTCCAAATAATAATTACCAACTCAACTCTCTGTTTTTAACGCGCATCAAATGCCCCTAAAGATTAATATTGATGAAACTTAAACTTTCGAGGAAAAAATTACAAATTTAGTTTAATATTTTTTTTACTTAAGAAACGTCTAAAAAAATTCCTGAATAAATTTTGTATCTAATAAGTAATTAAACTTTAACAACTAAATAAATCTAAAGCTTTTAATTATATGTCTATGAATTTTTAATTTTATATCTAATTAATTATTGACGCATTGGACAATTTTTAAACTTCAAATATATATTATATACTATAAAATTCTTAAACACGTGTAAAAGTATAATAGCTAATAATAAATATGTATAAAAATAGTTGGGTAGGTAGTTTGCAGGTTGGGGGCTTCAGCTATTTACAGTGTCGCATTAATAAAAATAAATATATTATNTATTATAAATTTTTTTTTTTTAAAAAAAAACCCCTCATCAACACAAAATGTGCACCGACTTTGTTTCTTCATTGTCCTAATAAATACCTCAGCCTTCCTACCTATATTTGACGTGTCACAATCCCATTGGCTATCATCCTCCAACCTCTTTTAATCTTTGCAATAAATCCTCTCAACTACTTTAAATGGCATACATCTTCCTCCAATCCTTTTTTTCCTACTAAATTACTATTTTATCCTTCTCCTACATCACGCCAAATTACAATTTTAATCCCTACGGTTTGGGGTTGCTTTTAGTGTCAACAAAGATAGCTCAGCTAGCCTATAATATATATTAACGACTAATAGGTATCTGGTTTCAACTTCCCTCATCTCCATTGTACTAAATAAAAAGGTTTTGAATTTATTGCCTTGGTTTGGTTCAGTTGGAAAAATTTGCAGTAATACATAATTGTTTTATTCAACATTTGACACGTCATTAGATGATATATTATTTTATTTTCTAATCCCTACTTTATTCGTAAATATTTTTTATGGCGAACAATAAACGGAAGTAACTAAAGTATTACTTAAAAAAAATTCCAAACTTTTAGACCATGGCTAGATATGGATTGTTTACCTAAGAATTTTTCTTTTGGCAAAGAGTAATGATGAGTTAGTACTTATTATTAGGTGTGTGAAAACTAAATTAGTTGATCATATGGGGATGAATGCATTAAAAGTTTCGACTCATCAAATTTTAATATAATCAAGCTAAATAACTCACACATTCATCTCTCTTTTTAATTAAAAATCTAAAAATTTCAATTATAGTATAGTCAAATTAATTTACCTTTTGTATATATGAAGAAAATATGTTCCACAAAAAAATGTTAATATTTTGTAAAAAGGGACATTTTGGGAGATTTGATAAACTATATTGACCAAATTAAGAATTTTAAAACCAAATAGATTCAACTTCTAATTCAACTCCTAGAATAATTCTTATTTTAAAAGGAAAAAAGAATTTATTATTATTATTTTTTTATTTGAATTTCCATGGAGAGGTGTAAAAGGTGCTTTGCCAGACCAACTAATTGTGCCTGCATGTGGGCCCATACCATACATAGCTTGTGAAGTCTCTGTCCTTTGTTGGTTCATGTATTTCACTTTATGAATGTCATTTTGGTAATTTTAATGACAATAAAGGGCAAATTAGAAAGCAAAGGGCTATATGAATCCCACTTCATCATCCATTTCCTTGGCTATACCATACTTTCATATCAAAGAAACAACAATCAGAACCAAAAGAGAGAGATGTCTGCTGTGGCAGAGGAAATCAAAGGCAAAGCAGATGAAGTATACCATGGAGATGAGATATGCCAAGAGAAATCAAAAGAATTACTCAAAGAAATAGGGCTTCCAAATGGTCTTTTGCCATTGAAAGACATAGAAGAATGTGGGATTGTAAGAGAAACAGGGTTTGTTTGGTTGAAGCAGAAAAAAAGCACAACCCACAAGTTTGAGAAGATTGGGAAGCTTGTTTCTTATGCCACTGAAGTCACAGCCATTGTAGAGAAAAACAAAATCAAGAAACTCACTGGGGTTAAGACAAAAGAGCTTCTGCTTTGGGTTTCACTCAGTGATATCTATGTTGATGATCCACCCACTGGAAAAATCACCTTTCAAACACCAGCAGGCTTATTTAGGACTTTCCCAGTCTCGGCTTTTCAAGTTGAAGAACCAGTAAAGGCAGTGACTGAGAAGAAGGAACAAGGGGTGGGAACTGTTGAAGTCAAGGAGGTCTAGAAGTAAATCTATTCTCTAGCTATGTATTTTTTCTGATTTTAAGTTTTAAAACCTTTGTTTTCTGCTTTCTGTTGTCTTTTACTTCTTACATAGTCATAGTGGTACCAAGATGAGATGATAAATTTTAATTGTTCTCTTTTTCTTTTTTATTTGACTACTAAACCTAAACTCAAAGCTTATGCATCATATTGAATAGCCTCATTCATTTAGAAGTAGAGAGAATAATCAATGATATGATCAAACATAAACATTATTATCAAAGGAATTAACCACAACCTCAGATAATAATTAAATATAGTGGACTTTTCTTTGCTTCCCACTTCTGTTGACTGGATGAGGAGGACTCTACTCAAAAAATTAGTGGGATGCTTTTTTTTGGGTCTCTGAATTTGGGATCATCCCATCCATGTTTTCTATTGAGCCTTGGCAGGGCTTGGCCGGACCTTTCAGCTTCAACCCTGTTGATGAGGCTGACATTTACATTTCTGCACTTTGCATCCATGTTGATAAGTGTCTTGATCAATCCTACACTTTTGTCTAACAATTCTATTGGAAATGGGATCAAAGTCTCGCATCGGTTAAATAAGGAGATGATCATGGGTTAATAAGGGAGGACAACTATCTCCAATGATATGAAGCCTTGTGAATATAAAGCAATTCGGTTCATAGCCTATTAGGAAAAATAAACTTAGAGACTCACTGGAATCTGACCTTTTATATCCCGGTATCATGGTGTTCCATGTAATTAACTTCTTTTAGGTCATTTCACCACAGCATCATTTTTCTTACATAAATAGTTACACCTGCAATACATGTCAAGTATTGAATTCATTGGTGGAACATCAGAAAGGAAAAGCTAGATGAGTTTGGTTCAACATCTTCCTGTTGGCCAAAGCATTCATTATTACATAAAAATAAACAAATTATGATAATATTAAGGTTAAACTAGAATTTTGGTCCTCAACCCTTTGGGTCTTCTATTTACTTCCTATAGTTGGTAGTTTCTGAAAAGTTTTCTAAGCTACTAGTTTTGTGTTTGATAAGTTTATATCACTAAATTAGTCTAACGCTTCTGTGGTGCGGTGACTATATTATTTCAGGGATTATGTTTAAACTTAGCCCACCTATGATCCTTTAACTAACACTTAGTTAGTGTGTCATAAATGCTAAAAATACTATTAAAAAAAATTTGGAGTGCAAGGATTAAATAGATACAATCATGAAAGATTAAAAGTTCATTAGAAAGTTTTAGAAGTATATGGACGAAATTAACACAAGTATAAAAGTTTATGACTCAAAAAAGAAAATTATAAGAGTTTACAGACCTATTGACCTAACATTTTAAAATTCAATGACTAAATAGACACATCTTAAAAGGTTAGGGACCATGCAACTTCTAAATCAACCCAACTTAAAAGCTCAAAATTCAAACTTGTAATATAATCTAATAATATTAACAACTCAAGTAACCTTTGTATGGTGTGCCGGAGAAATCGACTCTGGTACTTCCTATAACTATAAAATGGCTATACCAGTGTCATTTGCCTGAAAGCTTGAAGTCAGTTGTAGCCATCTCCTCTGTGAGTCAACCCTGGAATTAAAGTAGTCCATGACACAACAGTCTTCAGAGGTGTATCATTAAACACAGTCAATGCATCATCCATAGTAGCACAGCAAGTGCAATACAGGTCCAAGTGTGCATTCTGGACGTACATCGACCCGTCAATACCGTGCTTTGTGGCCAGACTATGAGCCAAAGCTCCACATGAAAGAGCTTTCATGCCTTTGCAAGCCTTGAGAACACTAGACATAGTGAAGGCATATGGGTCAATTTGACAACTCAAAATCTAACAGAACACAAACCACGCTTGAGGGTAGTGATTGCAAAAAGTAAAGCCAACAACCATGGCAGTCCAGGCGACCGCATCCTTTTCAGGCATTTCATCGAACAAGTTATGAGCTTCTTTGGTTAGGCCTTTGTTGAAGTATGGTTTGATGGGATTTGTGGCCCAAATGGATGGTCCTTTTAGCCTGAAAGATGGGTTTGATTATAATGAGAAGTTGCTTTTTAAGTGAAGAGAGTTTCTGTTGGATGTATACAATGAAAGAAAGTGAGTTTGTTGAAGATTCGAAACATAAAACGAATTTAATTGTGTAGAATGTTTAGAAACTTTCAAATTGAATTGAAACTTCAAATTAAAATGATGTTTCATGTACAATTTTAATATGTATGAAAGTTAAATTTATAGTTTTTTCAATTTGAATGAGTTATATTTGATTTTTGTCAAGTAACAACTCAATTGAGTTAAATTCGACAATTGTTTCAATTTTTTGTATTTATTTTATTTTATTTTGTAATTTAGAGAGTTATCAAGTTGCTAGCCTATATATAGCAATTTGGTTCTTCATTTATAGCGTCCCATTCCAAATTAAAGAGTTTTCTCCTTTCTTTCTTTCTTTTGTTCTTGAGTTGTATTGAGAGCAAGTATTCAAGAGTTCTGCCAAATCCGAGTAGTTCGAGGTTATAGTTCTACCAGAGTTAGTCATTGTATCCTGCTGAGACGATCAGTAGTCTGCTTGCAGCCGTGTAGAGCGAATAATTGTCTTTAGGATCTCGCTTATCAGAGGTATGCCTCGACTATGTTTTAAGTCTCCAAAGTTTACTAGTCTATTCAGTTCTATATATACCATTTTCCCTCAACAATTTAAAGACAATTAGTATATGTGAACTGATGACTGCAAACTCCTCCATCAATGTCGCTAATTCTATCATCATTTGATCGCCCATTGTCAAACCTCATGTTGAAAAACCAGAAAAATCCAAGGGAGACAATTTCAAAAGATGGCAACAGAAGATGATCTTCTATCTCACCACACTAAATCTTGCTCATATTTTGAAAGAAAATTGCCCAATTACCCCGTTGGAAGCTGTAACTCCTGAAATAGAAGCTGCAAAGCAAGCATGGATGCATTCGGACTTCTTGTACCGTAATTATATACTTAATGGTCTTGAGGACACTTCATATAATGTCTATTGCAATGTCTATAATATATCAAAACCATTGTGGGAGACATTAAACAAGAAGTACAAGCTAGAAGATGTTGGTACTAAGAAATTCCTTGTGGAAAAATTCTTCGATTATAAGATGATCGATACTAAGTTGGTAGTCAATCAAATGGAAGAATTGCAAATTATCCTCAGTGATTTGTAAAATGAAGATTGGACATCAGTGAGCCATTCCAAGTTGCTACTGTGATTGAGAAGTTGCCTCTTTCTTAGGACTTCAAATTCTATCTCAAACACAAGCGAAAGGAGTTATCCATAGAGAACCTCGCGGTAAAACTCCGTATAGAAGAGGATAACAAAAAAGAAGATAAAATTTCACTAGAAATTGAAGCCAAGGCTCACATTGCTGAAGCTTCAAAACATAAACCTAAGAAGTAGAATTTCAAAAAGAAAAATGTGTATCATGTGTCAAGAAATGATGCTAGCAAGCGCATTCAAGGCAATTGTTGTGTTTGTGGTAAGAATGGACATTCTGCTGCAATGTGCAAGCACAAGAAAGGACAAAGTTCCAACAATCAAGCCAATATCGTGAAAAATGACGATTTGGTTGATGCCATTTCTAAGGTAAATATGACTTCAGACATCAAAGGTTGGCGGATTGATACTGGTGCTATTAGACACTTGTAAGGATAAGTCATTGTTCATTACATATGAGAAGCTAGATGGCAGCAATAAGTTGTACATGCTTCAACTGAGTCAGTGGAAGTCAAGGTAAAGGTCTTGTTGAAATGGACTTCTGGAAAGATACTTATCCTTAATGGCGTATGGCATGTGCCAGAGATAGAAAGAATCTATTGTCAGAAACCATACTTAACAAAAATGGGTTTAAGCTTATATTTGAGTTAGATAAATTTATTATGACAAAAGGAGGTATGTATGTGAGAAAAGGCTAGTGATGGCATGTTCCAACTAAATATATTGGCACAAATGCCAAAGAATAATAATATATCAACTCTTATGCATATATTGTTAAGTTATGTGATGTATTGTGGCGTGTCAATTATCGTTCTTTAAATAGAATGGTAAGTTTAGGACTATTGCCAAATTTTAACATTGATAATAGACACAAATGTGAAATTTTTGTTGAATCGAAGTCTACTAGAAAATCATTTTCATCTGTGGAAATAAGTAATGGGTTACTTGATTTAATCCACAATGATGTATGTGACATGAAAAGTACTCTCAGGCGAGGTGGTAAGAGATACTTTGTCACATTCCTTGATAATTATAGTAAATATTGCTATGTATATTTATTACATAGTAAAGATGAAACTTTTAATGTTTTTAAAACATATAAGGCAGAAGTTGTAAATCAACTTGAGAAGAAAGTAAAGGTGCTCAGATCAGATAGAGGTAGTGAATATGAATCATCATCACTTTATGAATTATGTAAAGTTAATGGTATAATCCATCAAACTACAGCACCTTATACACCACAACAAAATGGTGTAGGTGAAAGAAAGAACTAGACTTTAAAGGACGTGATTAATTGCATGATAAATAGTTCAGGTTTACCTCACAAATTGTGGAGGGAAGCTTTGCTGACAGCAAGTTTTATACTAAATAGAATTCCACATAAGAAGATTAAGAAGTCGCCTTATGAAGTGTGGAATGGAAAGTTACCCTCATATAAAATGCTGAAAGTGTGAAGGTGTTTGGTAAAGGTACAAGTTCCTTTACCAAAACGGATCAAACTTAGGCCTAAAACAATTGATTGTGTCTTTATAGGCTATGCAATGCTTATTGCTGCTTATAGATTCATGGTGATTAAATAAAAAATATCTGATATCAATACTAATACCATAACGAAATCTATTGAAGCTGAATTCTTTGAGGATATTTTTCCTTTAAAGGAGGAAGGACATAAAATTATTGGTACCAAAAGAAATAATGAGGCTAGCTCTTTGAAAGGTCAAGACAATCAGAATAATGAGTCTATACCTAGAAGAAGCAAAAGAGCTAACAAAGCTACTTCTTTTAGACCTAATTTCATAGCTTATATGATAGAACGTGAGCCTCAGACTTTTCAAGAAGCTGTATCATCTCCTGATGCACCTTATTGGAAGGAAGCTATCAATAGTGAGCTAAAATCTATTTTACAGAACAATACATGGGTATAGGTAGATTTACCTCCCGAAAGTAAACCATTGGGAGTAAATGGACTTTAAGAGAAAGCTAAAGGCTGACGACACTATTGATAAAAACAAAGCCCGGTTGGTAGCTAAAGGCTTTCGCTAGAAAGAAGGGCTGGATTTCTTCGATACCTATTCTTCAGTGACGAGGATTACATCTATAAGGATGCTAATCGCAATAGCAGCTTCATAAAATTTGAAAATACACCAAATGGATATAAAAACTACATTTTTAAATGAAAATTTAGATGAAGAAATTTATATGGAACAACCTGAAGGGTTTGTTGTTAAAGGACTTGAAGACAAAGTTCTTAAACTTATTAAGTTTCTTTATGGGTTGAAACAAGCACCTAAACAATGGCATGAAAAGTTTTTTCACACTATGTTATCAAATGGACTTAAGATAAATGAGTGTGATAAGTGTGTGTCTATATTAAAAACATATATCAAGAGTATGTCATTGTTTGCTTGTATGTGGATGATATTAATAATGGGTATAAATAGAAATGTTATTGATTTCACTAAAAGGATGTTGAAATCAAACTTTGATATGAAAGACCTTGGTCTTGCTGATGTTATCCTTGGAATTCAAATAACAAGAAATCCAAGTGGATACATACTTTCTCAATCTCATTATATAAAGATGAAGCCGGTTGTTACTCCATTTGATTCAAATTGTAATTTGAAGAAAAATAATCATGAAAGTGTGTCTTCTCTAGAATGTTCTAGAATTATTGGTAACTTAATGTACATAATGAATTGTACAAGACCTAATATTGCCTATTCAATAGGAAGTTAGCAAGATACTCCAGGAATCCTAGGCATGATCATTGGAATGCATTAGTTAGAGTTCTAAGGTACTTGAAGTACACTCTAGACTATGGATTGCATTATATGAGGTATCCATACATACTGGAAGGATTTAGTAATGGTAATTGGATTTCTGATATCATGGAGACTAAATCAACCAGTAGGCATATTTTTACCTTGGGTAGAGAAGCTGTATCATGGAAATCTTCAAAACATATGTATATAGCACGTTCTACTATGGAATTAGAGTTTATAGCTCTTGATAAAGTAGGAGAAGAAGCTAAATGGCTCCAAAAAATTTCTTCAAAATATTCCACTGTGGTTAAAGCCTATAAGTGCAGTATGTATTTATTGTGACAATTTGGCAGCTTCTATTAGAGCCAAGAATAATGTCTATAATGGCAGGTCACGACATATTAGACGCAGACATAATTCGATAAGGCAATGGCTCTCTAATGGAATAATTTTCATTGGTTATGTGAATTTGAAAGAGAATACTATAAATCCTTTGACGAAAGGATTGTCAAGAGAGCAAGTCACATATACATTGAGGGAAATGGAGCTAAAGCCTATGAAATGAGTTATCTGGTGGTAACTTAACCTAGTTGACTAGAGATCCCAAGATCTAGGTTCAATAGACAAACTAGTTGGATAATTCATAGTTGAACAAACTTATAATTTCTACCTATTTTTATGATATTCTAGAGTGTGTGATCTATTGATATTAAGGTTATATTTATATCTTGTTTTACAAGAGAAGTAGTGATAGGATGCTCTTAATCAATATTACCTATATGAGAGTAAAAGTGGGGTCTCTTCTATGAGAACTTTTCAAAGGTCTTATGTTCTCTAAGCTCTCATGAATTCATCCAAGGCCAAAGTGGACACAAACATATAAAATTAAAAGATACAAGACGGGTTGTGTGTGATATTTGTTGTCTCAATTCACCAATGAGAAGGGTACTTTCAGAGCTTAGTCTCACTATTTCTTCGGTGAATTTAATGGATATTCACTAAGGAAGGTTCAAGTTCAGAAAACACTTCTCTTGATGCATAGTTTGTTTGTTTGCTCTCAACAGGTTTGTTTGATTTTTCTCACTTTCCTTCATGTGGGGGATTATTGGATTATATAGTGAAAGAAGGTGAAAGTTTGGTGAAAATTTGAAACATAAAATGAATTTAATTGTATAGATTAAATTCATTGTTTAGAAACTTTCAAACCGAATTGAAACTTCAAATTAAAATGATGTTTCATGTACAAGTTTAATATGTATGAAAATTAAATTTGTAGTTTTTTCAATTGAATGAGTTATGTCTGATTTTTGTCAAGTAACAACTCATTTGAGTTAAATTTGACAAATGTTTCAATTTTCTATATTTATTTTATTTTATTTTGTAATTTGGAGAGTTACCAAGTTGTTAGCCTATAAATAGCAACTTGATTCTTCACTTGTAGCATCCCATTCCAAATTGAAGAGTTCTCTTCTTTCTTTCTTTCTTTCTTTCATTTGTTCTTGAGTTGAGAGCAAGTATCCAAGAGTTCTGTAGATCCAAGTAGTTAGAGGTTGTAGTTCTACTGGAGTTGGTCATTGTATCCTACTAAGACAATTGTTTTAGTCTGCTTGCAGGTCATGCAGAGTGAATAATTGTCTTTAGGACAGTGCTTACCAGAAGCTTGCCTCGACTATGTTTTGAGTCTCCAAAGTTTGCTAGTATATTTAGTTCTATATATATCATTTTCCCCCAACACTTCTAACTGTCAATGAAATTGGCTCGAAATGAGTGGGAGATGCCAGTTTGTTAATTAGCACGCATCCCTGGTTTTCTTTTGATCAAACCCAAGAGCTTCAATTTATTGCGCTTGTATTTCTCATGCCAAAGTATAGCCCACTGATGATCTTATTCTCTTTTCCCTAAAAAGTGTTTTTGGGCATTGACTTGGGTTAAGTTATTTTTTTTTAACTCAACTTAATGTTTGACCCACGAACTACATAAATCTGTGTTAAATAACTCTTCATCAACTTTAACGATGTCCATATTTAGGAAGAACTCTATCTTCCCCTATTTTTCTCTCTTCCAAGCTTTAACTTTTTTAATGAATCCACTAGTTGGCCACCACCAATGACCAACTCCAGTGATAATCATCGCCAGTGGCATGCTCAAATAACTACCTCTTAAGGACTAACTCCGACAACAACCATCATCACAGGTTATTTCCACCTCACTTCAATGACATGCTTCAACAATCACCTCCATTTGCAAACTTGAAAAACCACCTTCGACATCCAACTTCACATGACTACTATTTCTGGCAGCCAAGTTTGAAAATCACATATGGTGACAAACCCTGATGACCATTAACTCCATTGATCAAATACAAAATTAAAATTATTAGTTCATAGTGTTTAATATTCCTTTTATATAGAATTTTCCATGAATATAAACATTTTGAGCATGTAGCCAAATCAAACAAAATTGTGTATAAGAACACTTTTAAGAAAATTCAATGAAATATATTTGAATTTTAAAAAAAAAATAAACCATTTTTATAAAAGGTTTATAAATGCGAATGAATTTTTTAAAAACATTTCACCACATGTCTGAAAGCTCAACTACAGATGAATACTTATCATGGCTGTATCTTCTAAGTCTCTCCACTTCTATGTTTGAAAATTGAGGATTCAACTAACATGCTAAGTGAGGGTCTGGTGTCGCTTTGTGATCAACCAAATGTGCATGAATGATAAAAAAAAAATATAAATGAATATGGTCTAGTACAAGTACATACTGTCAATAAGTATTAAACTTGAGAGGATTCTAAGTATCATATCTCAAGAGACTAGATGTACTTCAATTTGTATTATGAAAAATATGAACAATGCAAACCAATGGTAACAAGGGAAAATAAATGAGAGTTCGGTTGTATGATGAGTAATAAAGTAAACTATAGATGATAACAGGGATTTACCATCAAGTTTCAACATGTAGTTTTATGTCATGAGCTATGCAACCGCATCACATTGACATTAACTCAACATGGGCAGAAAACTACTCCTATTCAGTCTTTTTTACAAGCTCCTTTAGGAGCCTAAGTAGCTAAACCTATATTTCCATGGCTAGCTAAGTCTTAGATTAATTCGTACAATTTCTAAGTTCTATGGTGTATCTTATGTCTATAGAACCTATGTCTAGGTTTATCTTTTGTGAAATTTGTCTTTATCTTAACCTTCTCAGTATTAAGACTCGACTAACATGCTAAATTAAATGGTCGGTTTAACTTAACAAGATATCTTTTTACTTAACAAATGAAATAGAAAAGTGAATTGATGTGATAGCATTGGTTCAAGTCATATCATTTTAGAGTATTCACATGACCGAATCCCTTACAAAATTAGCCCATAACTAAAGAAGAATGAATAAAGTTCATTAATGCACAAGCCATGAGTTACAATTCTTGAGTTCAAAGAATAAAAGTAAAGAGATGGAAAAACAATTAAAGAATGAAAAGAACAAGGGTGGGAAAAAAGTAACAAATACTCCTTGTATCAAAATCTCACTTTGAAGGGTCTCTCTACACACTTTTTCACGAGCAGGGAAGACCTTAAAACTAAAGTTCTTCATAGGAACTCTTGTTCTTGAAGATTTTCTTAATGTAGCTTATGAGATATTTAAAGGAACTCTTATTCAAGAGTACCTATTAGCAGAAGCAGACCTTTCCAATTCATTGTGACAGAATTTCCACATATACATTCAAACAGACTAAAATGCATTCATAATGCTAAAATATTGACAAGCTCAAAAGAACAGTAAATAAGAGATCGAGAGATCGTACCAGTTGAAGAATTCTTCTTCATAGCAAATCTCGTTTTTGCTGAGACGGTAAGCTATTACTCAGCAAAACCCAATCGTCTACCACGAACAGAAGGAAATGGAGATGACACCACCACTCAGAGCCCTCAGTATTCTTGGAGTGAGAATCCAAAGGGTGGACTTTGTTTAGATTTGGTAGAGGAAAGGAGGAAGAGAGATCGTATACAACGATCAAGCAAGTGGGAGATAGGCTCGTCTATCGTATAGACAAAATACTTGATCGTTTAGGTGAAGTATATGATCATGTAGGAAAAAGATAAGCGATCATCTAAATGATCGTGTAGGAAAGGTAAGCGATCGTCTAAACGATCATTTAGAAAAAACTAAGCGATCATCTATACGATCATTTAGTAAATATCGGGCGTTAAACGATCGTTTAGTAAATAACGCACGCGGGTGTAATCGTTAAACGATTGCTTAGCACTACCGTATAAGTAAGCGATCGTGTAGGCACTATCGTATAGGCACAGATTTTCTAAGCGATGACACACTTCAACATAATGTTTGCGTCCTTCATGCTTAACACACCGTGAGCTATTTATGCATCTCAAAGTGATCTCTCAACTTACTCATCCGTTATTAAAACAGAAGAGACGTCGTCCCATTACCCTTTTAATCGTTCAATTAATAGACAATGAATCTGATCACATCATATTTATAATTTATGAATTAATATCATATATTAATCATAGTGTTTTTCCTCCACTAGATATAAATCATATTTATATCCAACTTCCTCCAAATTAATGTATCTCATACATAAAGTTAATTATATCATATATAATTGAACTCCCTCTTGTCAATTTGAACATTTCAAACTGACCCAAAAATTGACTCTCAACTTGTATCCAAGCTACCAAGGAACTTTATGGACCTATGGCTCGAAGCTCCAACAGTACGTGTATAACTGACTAAACTCTTTAGTCACGATATCCACCATCTGTTAACTGTCAGGCATTCCACTAAAGACCGACAGTTGAACTCTTCTTTCCATAGATATATTTCTATGTCCATTGGATATAACCAATAATCAGTACGATAATCCTTCACAAATGCTCGTAATTACAGCAGGCCAATTTACCATTTTGCCCCTATAGTTACATCTTTCTCCTTAAGTACCACTGAACCCTCTAATGAACAATACAACATAGTTCTACTATGTGTGAATACCTCTCGAGCCATGAGAAGGTGTGTGGCGCCACATCGTTCAAGCCCCGGAATCAGCCCTTAAGAGAGCAATCTATCTACTTACCCCTACTTCGGGGAAGGAGTGAACTCCATCTTGTGAAGCTGAGTTCCCAACTCCCTAATCAGACGAATCCACAAAGTGGTAGGTTTGAGTCGGCGCTCTGGCCACTCGCACCCATGCAAATCAAAGGACTGCCCTCAATGGCAAGAGTTCCCAACTCACTCAGGATTGAGGTCATGTTACCTATGGTCATCCCAGTGAAGTGAAGTCTCAGTCATGAACGGAGTTATATGACGAGATGTTAACACTTCGAGGTCAGGTCTTATACAAACTCTTTATATAGGATGCCTCCGCTCACATGTCCGCTACACGAATGATCAGGATCAGACCATCTATGACAAATCACAACACTTGTAACAATTCCACAAAGCGGGTTGCATTCATAGTGATATCAAGATAAGGTTTCCCTCCTATATCCATATACTACAGATTATTTTGGTTGTCACTTAAGACATGATCCACTTGTATGTCACTACATACATGCTTAAGTTACATAAAGACAACCAGAGATATTAAATTTATTGATTTGTGTAAAATAAAAACATCTAAATGTGTAAAGTCAAGCAATGAAGTAAATATCATATATATTATATATCACAAGCGTTCTTACAAAGTTGTTTACAAACTACATGACACGAGACTTTAGGGCACAAACCCCAACAAAAAATTTTAAGGAGTAATGATTCCTTGAAGAAAAAGGATTCCAATCCTTTACATAGGCTAAGGTAGGTGAAGGATGGTTGAAATCCATGCTTTGAATGACCTCAGGCAGTTTCGAAGTCGCTAAACGATTGAAGATTAAGAATTAAGCGAGTTTCTTGACTGTGCATGTTTTCGAAAAAATTATGGTTTCTGATGCAGGTGCATAGGCTCCTTGATGCAGGTGTTGTTAGGGTTGATTGTCCTAAATCTCGTGGGTTCCATAGTTTGTAAATTTTGTACACTAATTATTTATCTATAAAATAAGATGTTATTTTATTCAACATTTAATTTGCATTAACTCAATCCAATAAACTAAAATCCAAGGCTGTTTTATGTAGCTTAAACATATATATGGTTGACAGACAAATGGATCATGTTTAACTAATAGCCTAAATGGTTTATAGTATATGAATAGGTTGGGTACCTTATCAAGATGGAATTCATTCATTCCCATTTTTAGGGTAAGTAGATGAATTACTCTCTTAAGAGCTTATTCCGGGTCATGAACAATGAGGCACCTCACCCTCTCACTAGCTAGAGAAGGGTTTAATTTATAGTTGGACTACTACTAATTGTTCATTAGTAGGATCAATGGTACTTAAAAAGTTAGATGTAACTACAGGGGTAAATTCGTGATTTAACCCAGTTATAGTTACAAGAAATTCGTTAAGGTTCGACTTACTGTTGATTGGTTATATCCATGGACACAAAAATATATCTATAGTGCGAAGAGTGCAGTTATTGGTCTTTAATGGAGTCGCTGACAAAAATATATTTGCATGGTAGTATCTCTCGGGTTGGTGTTTGCAGTATTCTTGTGTTTGGCAAGAGTTCTTACTATTCGTGTAGAGAAGAGATCTTGATCTCAAGGAGAGAAAAATTTGTGAAGAAAAATGATCCACAAGGGTGAGTTTTCTCTCCCTTTTCAACTCTAGTAAAAGTATGTTATAAGTGTAATTGTTTATCCTGTAATTCTATATGTTTATTTCTCTATATTTTTTGTGTTTTTCAAAATTGAATGTCAATGATACAACATTCACATGCTTCTGGGAGGAATTTGATTCCTTCAATTAGTATTGGAGACAGGTTGGGCCTCTGATTTTCATTTTTTAAACAAAAATCAGAGAAATCAGTGTGTATGTTCTGCATTTTGAATGTTGGTTTGCAAAATGGATGTTTACGTTTTTTAGCATCTTAGATTTACTTATGCGACCAAAATGTATAAGGCCTGTTGTTTTGGGCATTTCATTCTGCTATCGAGTCTATAAGTCTGTGTTCTCAAGTTTGGTAAGAGTTGCTGAGGATGGAAATAAAAAAATAGAGAAATTCAGACGAAGAACAAAGCATAGGATAACATTCTGTGTGAAAGTGTAACACATAGCGTAGCTACATCGTGGTTTACACCGCAACAAAAAAGGCCCAACATAGCTATGCTATGCGACAACGATACGACGTTGATGCCTATTGTAGTAACGCTATGAGGCAACGTAGTGTTACGCTTCGACAACAAAAGCCAGCATAGCTTTGCTTCTCAAAGTGTTGTGTCGCTACGCTCCGAGGTTGAGACGTGCGCATAGGCGGTTGCCAGTTCATGGGTTCAAATCCTGGCAGGAGTAGTTTGCAACAGTTTTTTGTATTATTTTAATTTTATGTAATTTTATTATTTTAATTAATTAAAGTAATATAATTTGATTATATTAATTTAATTAATTCTTAAAGGTGCCAGAATTCAGTTTATTTTGCTATTTATTTAATTTATGCATTTGATGTATGGTTAAATATTGTATGTTACATAATGTATGTTATATAGTTTTAAAATTTCACTTTAGGATAAAGATTATTCATCCATCATTTTAATATAATTGTTATATTACATAATTGCATGATTTTATAAGCATACATATATATCATATTTAATATGAATCTTATATTATATAGTTGCATGTTTTCATAAAGCATATTCATGCACCATACTTTAATATAAATGTTATATTGCATGATAAGATATGTATGATTTCCATTAATGATTAATATAATCGTTATATTATATGATGAAAATGGAAATGCATTGAGCATGACATTACCTAGTAAATATAATTGTTATCTCATTAGATGCATTGTAAAACTTGCACCTTACTTTCCCTTTTTAATTATGTTTATTGATTGAGTTTGCAAAGTAATGGGGTTAAATATTTAAGTTAGATTGAAATTGTGGATTTTGGGGTAAAGGATAAGTTTGAAGAAGAAAAAATATCTAAGTATGGGAAACTTGGCTCTCGGATGCTTATTAAACTAGCCTTACAAAAAGGAAATTCTGGCTGAGAAGTCGTGAAGAGTGGTGGCTGAGCATCGAGTAAGCATAAGGCATGTATCAAGTAAATGTTGTCAAACATCGAGTATGAGCAATTGAGGAAGGATCGAGCATCGAGTATGAGCGATCGAGGAAGGGTCGAGCGTCTAGTATGAGCAATTGAGGAAGGGTCCGAGTATCCCATCGAGCATCAAGTTCTTCCCGTCGAGTATTCAACAAAGAACCATTAAATTTTTCATCGAGTAATGACCCTTCTCCGTCGAGTTTTTCCATTGAGGATCGAGTTTTCTTGAAACGTTCAGCTTTAAACTTTTCTTTTAGTTATCCAAACAGATGGCTTAATTCGAGTCCTTAATCTCCACTAGTGGATGAGGTGACTTCAAGAGATTTCATACAAAAGGATTGGACGGTAGTATAAAAAGGGAAGAAAAATTCAAGAGCTCGTTTTGGGCGATTCCCTCGAGCAAATCAGATGATCTTGGTACTGTTGGAAAGCTCTATGAGTCTAATTCCTAAAGTCGAGCCTTTAGAAGGGATTTCTCATTGGAAAGAGGGCCGGAGAAGGAAGGAAGAGACCAAGGTTCGTTTTCGAGTGTTTTCGAGCACTCGACAAAGAATAATAAATCTAGGTCGAACCACTTGAAATTTCAAGCTGAAATTTTAAGGTAATATTGTTATCATTATTTCAAGCAAGTTTGTAGAAGGAAATTTTGTAAGATAAGGTCTAGAGTTTGAGTTACATATTTTAGAATTTAAACCTATAATCTTTGTTCAAGCAAGGAGTTGCAGTTTAGGGCCATCAAGAAATATTTAAATGCCCAGGTCAAACCACAAGGAGTTTTACACTGAAATGTTGAGGTAACATTGTTAACAAAATTCTGAGCATGTTTGAATAAGAAACTTTCTTAAAATGAGTTCTGGTTTTCAAGTTATTGACGTTAGAAGCTAAATCTAGAATTTGTGGACGAACAGGCAATTTCTTGCTAAGTGTGAGCTTGGTTTAAAAAGAGTGGTCTCAAAAGGGAGACCAAAGTAGTAACTGAAATTCTTATTCTTATGTGTAGGAGCGACATCCATTGGGGAAGTCTACCAAGCCTAGGAAAAGCAAGCCTAAAGACCCATGAGTGACTAATTATCTTAAATATATATATATATATATATATATATATAAGGAGCATGCATTTCAAATGAATTTCATGCTAAGGTCTATGGGTTTTTCCAAGCAACCAAAGTCTATACTTATGATTTTAAAGATTTCATGGCATTTCTTAAGCATGATGTTTTAAACTATTTAATTAAGTTTTACTAATTCTAGCGCATGTCAAGGTTGAATGCCAAATTATTGCAAAACTAAATGTTTATAATTCGTGAAGCATGCATGTTGAATTGTGATAATGCTCTCATGGTGAAAGGTAGGTAAATGCTATGCCTAAAGCTTATTGTACTCAAATCTTCTATGAATGTTACGATTCTAATAAACCGGATGCCGAAGTTATAGAAGGTATCCGAGGAAGCACCTCAGGTATTGACGGTACTTAGTATACTCCATGTGCACGTAGGTAGTCCTATATGAAAGGCCGAAGTATGGGTCTCCTGGCCACAGGCTTTATAATGGGACCGAAGTATGGATCTCACGGCTATGAATGGACGTTGGGAGCTTTAGTTACGAATGCTCGTTCTCCACTAAATTTTGATAGTATGTTTGATTATGATGTTATGATCAATGTATGATACTACATAAGTTGCTTGTGATTATTTCCAACATGTTTATATGTTTAAAATAATATGTGTATGAAAGGCTTGAGACGAATTGTTTTCTATGAGTCACTCACTGAGCAACCAGCTCACCGTTTTCAAATGTTTTCCTTTTTCCCAGGTAACGGTCAAATTCCTCGCAGTTGAACCCACTGCTGCTTTCCACTCAAAGCTCGGTTAGGAAGGATGAAGCTTAGGTTAAGCTTATTTTCGATGCACACATATTTTGAGAGAAGTCTGGGACTTGTGCATTTCATTTTAGGACCCATGTTTTCGTTCTTGTGTTGTTTTGTTGGACATATGTTTGTCATCATTTCTGAATTGTATTTAAGTTACTTTGCTGGTTAAAGTTATGGTTGTTTTACCGCTAAGTCATTTTTGCATATAAAATTTTTAAGCAAGTCTTACTTAAGTTAGGCAGTAAGTGCTGGCAAGTAGGTCGGTAACTATTGCCGTCATATCCCCTTTCGATTTTAAAGGGTAAACTGGGAGGAGGTGTGATATGCATTCTATAGGTTTTAATATTTCATTAATCTATGAGACTTATATTTTTTATGAAATAAATCAAAATCTATAATCAAGAGTTGCATGCAAACTAGGTCTTAATTATTTTTAAATAGTTTAAAATTAATTCACCCAGACTTATATTAAAAATATTTCTAATATGATTAGAAATAAGTTAATCTTTTATTTTTTTTAATATGATTAATTTAAAAGAATAAAATATTAGATTTATAAAATAGTTATCTATAAGGGACCTTTGTCTAAGGAATGTTCTGTCTAGGATTTTGGTATGTAAGCTTACGAAAATGAAATACATCTACCTGGGAACCAACCTGGAAGGTAGTTAGACAAACATTTTATAAGCATTCAATACATAATTAAATTTATTAAAGTGTTTAATAATTAGTAATCAATATTGTTAATTTATTTAATATAGGAGTTATATGAGGCGAATTTAACAATAGACTTAGATAAATTATTAGCCGGATTTATCTAAGTAATAAACCTTAGGTTTAAAACATTTAATAGGTTGAAAAAGATATATATGATATGTTGATTTCTTTTCATGTTCTTCATAAAAGTTCACATCGTGGGATCTATGCTCGGCCTCGTGGCATCATTTTCTTGTGTCCTCTTTAGGAAGGTATTTGCATAGGTCAATAATAAAGTGAATGGAGCAAATCCTTACAGTAAGTGAAAGAGGGACATGTGTCAACACATCCCACGGTCTCTTTCATTAGTTAATAATGAGATTTCATGCTCAACCTAGTGGCAACATTTGCTTGTGTTCTCTTTTGGAAGGTGTTAGCATGAAATTGATCTCGAACTCTAGCAATGGATAGGATCTCTTTAGTTTTTTTCCCAATCAGTTTTTCCCTTCGGTTAGCTCATTGGAGCGGAATTTTAGGATCTAAAACGAGGGTCTAAAATGAAGGGTAACACTTACAAGAAATTATTGAGCAAGTTAATAATTTCTTGATCGAATCAATGCTAACTAATTATTATAGGAATAAGAGTTATTCTAGTGTAATAATTAGTTGAATATGTCTCAATTCATTGAATGGGTAACTAACCACTCTTCAGTGGCTTTTATCCTAAATTGCTAAAGCATCATTGCAAAATTAGATGTCAGTATATTAAAATTTTGCTAAACTTGATTGGATTTAAAGGGTTATGCATGTAGCTAATATAAATAATTTGTTTGGTTTAAAAAAACTTCATAATGACTAGCGCTACAATTAATCTTCTAAGTGCTAATAAGTTAACTGGAGATAACTATACAACATAAAAAAAATACGATAAACATTATACTTATCATTGACAACCTTAAGGTTTGTCTTACTGGAGGAGTTTTCTCAGGTCCTTGCTTCTAATGCACCTCAAAATCTTCGGGATGCATATGAGAGGTGGATAAAGGAAAATGAGAAGGCTAGAGCATATATTCTTGCCAACTTAACTGAAATCTTGGCAAGAAAACATGAATCCATGGCCACTGCACTAGAAATTATGGATTTCTGCGAGAGATGTTTGGACAACTGTCCAAACAGATCAAGTATGATGCTCTAAAGTTCATTTTTAATACCCATATGGATGAGAAGGCCTCAGTACAAGAACACGTTCTCAATATGATGATCCACTTCAACATGGCGAAAATGAACAAGGTCATCATTGATGAGGTCAGTCAAGTTAGCTTTATTATGGAATCTCTGTCAGAGAGTTTCCTTCAGTTTTATAGTAATTTTGTTATGAACAAGCTAGACTACACCCTCACCACCCTTCTTAACGAGCTACAGACTTTCAAGTCCTTGATGAAAGTTAAAGGACAAAAAGAAGATGCAAATGTTGCCACTTCTAGAAAGTTCCACAAAAGTTTGACCTCTAGAAAAAAGTTTGTATCTTCTTCTTCTGGCACCAAGAAAATGAAAAAGAAGAAGATAAGTCAAGGGAATAAAGCTAACCCTACTGCAGCTCAGAAGGGAAAGAAGGCAAAGGTTGCAAAAGAAACTTTTTACATTGCGACTAGGAGGGGCACTGGAAATGCAAGTACCCTAAGTATTTGGTAGAGAAAAAGAAGGCCAAGCAAGGTAAATATGATTTACTAGTTTTGGAAAATTTTTTAGTGAAAAATGATGGTTCGGCCTGGATAATTGATTCATAGGCCACTAATCACGTTTGCTCTTCTTTTTAGGAAATTAGTTAATGGTTGTAGCTCGAGACTAGTGGATGACCATGTGGGTTGGAATAAGGTAGGTCGTCTCAGCAGTGGCAGTGAAAGGCATGAAATTACTCTTCAAGAAATCTTTTCTTTTACTAAAGAATATTTATGTGGTTCCTGGTTTGAAAAGGATCCTCATTTTTGTAAAGTGTTTGTTGGAACAATCTTATACTACATTTTTTATATAAATAAACTTTTTATTTATAAAAATGAGGTTCAAATTTGTTTTATAGACGTAGAGAGCAATTTATACATGCTAAAGTTGTTAGCATCTAAAAGTGCTTCTAGATATTGAAATGTTCAAAATTATAACAACTCAACATAAAAGACAAAAGATTTCTCCTTAAGAAAATGCTCATTTTTGGCATCTAAGATTAGGTCATATAAATCTTAATAGGATTGAGAGATTGGTTAAGAGTGAACTTCTAAGCGAGTTAGAAGAAAACTCTTTACCTGTATATAAGTCATGTCTTGAAGGCAAAATGACAAAAAGAACTTTTACTGGAAAAGGTTATAGAGCCAAAGAGCCCTTATACATTCAAGCCTATGTGGTTCGATGAATGTTAAAGCAAGATGAGGTTTGAATATTTCATCTCTTTCATATATGAATATTCAAGATATAAGTACCTTTATCTAATGCAACATAGATTTGAAGCTCTTGAAAAGTTTAAAGAGTATAAGGCTGAAGATGAGAAATCATCAGATAAAACCAATCAAACATTTCGATCAAATCAAGGTGGAGAGTATATTGATTTACGATTCTAAAACTATATGATGGAACATGGAGTTGTATCTCAACTCTCAGCACCTGGTACATCTCAACAAAATGGTGTATCAGAAAGGAGAAATAGAACTTTGTTGGACATGGTTCGGTGTATGATGAGTTATATTCAATTATCTTATTTGTTTTGGGGTTATGCAATAATGACTACAAGTTATATTTTGACAATGTTCCGTCCAAAAGTGTTTCTGAAACTCCTTTGGAATTATGGAGAGGTCATAAAGGTAGTTTACGACACTTTTGGATTTGGGGTTGTCTAGTACATGTGCTTGAGACAAATCCCAAAAAAATGGAATAGCGTTCAAAATTGTGCCTATTTGTAGACTATCCCAAGGAAATGAGAGGCGGTTACTTCTTTGATCCTTAAGAAAATAAAGTATTTGTATTGAAAAATACTATATTTTTGGAAGAAGACCACATCAAGAAGCATAAGTTGTTGATGTTGCTTCATCTGGTCGAGCACATCCACCTCAAGAGTTGAGGATACCTCAACGTAGTAGAAGGATTCTGGACCAACCTGCTCGCTATATGATTTTAACAAAAACCTTAATTGTCATATCAAATGAAGATGTTGCTCGCTATATGGTTTTAACAAAAACCCTAGTTGTCATATCAAAGGAAGACGTTGAGGATCCATTGACTTATAACCAGGCAATGAATGATGTGGATCAAGATGAATGAGTTAAGGCTATAGATCTTGAAATTGAGTATATGTACTTCAATTCTATCTGGGATCTTGTAGATCAACCTGATGGGGTAAAACCTATAGGTTGCAAAGGGATCTACAAGAGGAAGAGGGATGTAGATGGTAAGGTGTAAACCTTTAAGGCTAGACTGTGACAAAGAGTTATACCCAGGTTGAGGGAGTGGACTATGAAGAAACTTTCTCACCTATTGCAATGCTGAAGTCTATACAAATTCTCTTGTTCATTGTCACATATTATGACTATGAAATATGGCAAATGAATGTCAAGACTTATTTTTGAATGGTAATCTTGAAGAGACCAGTTACATACAACAACTAGAGGGATTCATTAACCAAGGTCAAGAGCAAATGGTTTACAAGCTTAATTGGTCCATTTATGGATTAAAACAGGCCTTTCGATCTTGAAATATAAGATTTGATACTGCGATCAAGTCTTATGGCTTAGACCAGAATGTTGATGAACCTTGTGTTTACGAGAAGATCAGCAATAGTTTAGTAGCTTTCTTAATGTTGTATGTGGATGATATCCTACTCATTGGAAACGATGTAGGTCTACTAACAAATGTAAACGAATGGCTAGTCGTCCAATTCCAAATGAAAGATTTGGGTGAGGTGTAATTTGTTCTACGAATCTAGATCATCAAATATTGTATGCACAAAACGCTAGCCTTGTCTCAGGCATCGTATATTGACAAGTTCCTTGTCAGGTATTCAATGTGCACTTTCAAGAGGCGTTTATTACTTTTCAGGCATGAAATTGTATTTTCTAAGGAATGGTGTTCTAAGACTTCTCAAGAGGTTGAGGAAATTAGACGACTTCCCTATGCAAACTGTTGGCAGTCTTATGTATGCCACGTTGTCTATAAGACCTGACATTTGCTATGAAGCAGAGGTTGTCAGTAGATATCAGTCCAATAGGATTTGATTACTGGACTGCAGTTAGAGATGTCCACGGGGCGAGGCGGGGCCGGGGATGCCATTCCTCATCCCTATCCCTACTCCTCATTTCATTCCTCATCCCCATGAGATTCCCCATGGGGATCGGAGCGGGGATTCCCCGCGGGGAATTCGTGGGGATCGGGTTCCCCGTGGGAAATTTTTTCCCGTTACCTTTTTTTTGTAAAAAGCCAATTAATTTAAATCACTAATGTGAGTAAATTTTAATTAAATAATTAACTTTATCACGAAATTGTTTATTATGGTTAGTTTTATATGACAATTTGAATTTAAGATAAATTACTCAAATTTTGGCCTAAAAAAGCTAATTGATTTTATTTAGTAGAAATAAATAAATGTAAATCAAATTATTCACATATATAATCTAAATTTAAACATTCAATTTAAATATATTCATTATCTTTCCCAAAAAATAATCAAATTTGAAATTTAAATGTAATATTTATAAATAATAATAATAATAACATAATATTAGATAACTATACTAAATAAATATGTAAAAGCTATCGGGTCGGGGACGGGGACGGGGCGGGCCGTGGGCGGGGACGGGACGGGGAATGCCCGTCCCCGTGGGGAATACATTCCCCGTCTCGTCCCTATTTAACTCACGGGGAAAACTTTTTCCCCACTCCCTCCCTCATTCCTCGCCTAATCAAGGAATCCTCGTCCCCGTAGGGAAATTAGACATCTCTAACTGCAGTTAAGGTCATTCTCAAGTATATTCAGAGAACGAGGGACTACATGCTTGTGTATGGGGGCTAAGGATTCGATCCTTAAAGGATATACTAACTTTGATTTTATGAGCAATAGAGATTCTAGAAAATCTACATCAGGATCAGTGTTCATTCTTAACGTAGGGGTTGTAGTCTAGCGAAGGATAAATCAAGGCTACATTGTTGACTCTACCATGGAGGTAGAGTATGTAACTGCTTGTGAAGCTGCTAAGGAAGCAGTTTGGTTTAGGAAGTTTTGACAAACTTGGAAGTTGTTCTTGACATGTCAAAGCTCATCACCCTTTATTGTGATAATAGTAGTGTTGTGGCAAATTTCAATGAGCCTAGGAGCCACAAGAGAGGAAAACATATTGAGCACAAATATCATTTCATCTAGGAGATTATGTATCGAGGAGACATAATTGTTTCAAAGATCGCTTCAGAGCGCAATGTTGCTGATTCATTTACAAAGGCTCTTCGACTAAAGTCTTTTAGGGTCATTTAAAGAGTATGGGTCTATGGTACATGCATCATCTTGTCTAAAGCAAGTAGAAGATGTTACTGAGTATAGTGTATGCCCTTTATCGTATTGTGTACTTTACTTTGTTTTACACTTTGTATTGTATACCCCACTAGCTTTAAGACAAATGGGAGATTGTTGGGATTGCTACTCTAAATCTCATGGGTTTCGTAGTTTGTAGATTTTGTACATGAATTATTTATTTAATAAAATAAGATGATATTTTGATTTTTAGTTTTCATTAACCTAATCCAATAAACTAAGATCCAAGATTATTTTATATAACTTAAACATGTATATAGTTAACATATAAGTAAATCATGTTTAAGTAATAACCTAAATGGTCTATAGTATACGGATAAGGTTGAGTACCTTATCCTTGTAAAGTGTTATAAACGAAGTGATCCTAATCGCTCATATAGAGACATGTGAGTAAAGGTATCCTATACAAAAAGTTTGTATAAGACCAGACTGTGAAATGATTAGTTTCTCTTTATAACGTTGTTTCTTGAAGAGATTTAACATTTCACTAGGATGAGCATAGGTGACTTGACCATAATCTTAAGTGAGTTGTAAACTTCTGTCTATAAAGGCAATCCTTTGAACTATATGGGTGAGAGTGGCCAAATTGATCGACTCAATAAGCCTACCATTTTGAAGATTTGTCTGAGTAGGGAGCTGGGAATATAGCTACACAAGATTAATCACTCCTTCTCGATTTTAGATTAAGTAGATAATTGTTCCCTAGGGTTGATTCCAAGTCTTGAACAATGAGGCATCTCACTCTCTCATGGTCAAAAAGGGTCTAGTTTATAGTTAAACTATTACTGATTGTTCATTAGAGAGACTAATGGTACTTAAGAAGTTAGATATAACTGTAGGGATAAAATGGTAATTTGACCCAACTGTAATTACGAACAATTCATGAAGGATCGACTTACTGTTGATTGGTTATATTCGTGGACATAAAAATATATCTACAGTGTGAAAAGTACAATTATCGGTCCTTAGTGAAGTGACTGGCATTTAACTAAAGAGTTTAATTAATTAATCTCGTATCATTGGAGCTTTTAATCTGTAGGTTCATAAGGTCCTCTTACTAGCTGATTAAGAATAAAATAATGAATAATTATTTTTGGAATAATTTGACTTGTTCAAATTATTTAAGGGAGTTAAAGGTACTAATTATATTAATGTGATGAATATAAAGTATAGTGTATATCGATACATCATAGTATATAGTTAATTATAAATATAATTTATAACTAAAACTATATGATATGTGAGATATAAGTATTTGAATAAGATTCAAATATTAATTATATGAGTGAGATTCATATAAATACTATAGGTTAAAAAATTAATGTGAATAAGATTCATATTAAAACTATAGGTTATAAGAGAAAGTTGCATCTTAATATGATTAAGATGCATAATATAATGGTTAATTAATTAATGGTTAGTTAGGGGAGTTATTTTTTGTAGGTGGGAGGGAGTTATCGTAACTTCCTTCTGTAATTATCTTTATCTGTGTGTTTGTGAAAACATGGATGAAAAGGTGAGAAAAACGTAGAACATGGAAGAATCTCTCTAACACTGTTATTCTCTCATTAACAAAAAAAAAAAAAAAAAAAAAAAAAAAAAAAAAAAACTCTCTGAAAATTTACCTTCCCTCTACCAAAACTTTAAAGAAATCCCACCATTTCATTCCTTGTTGGAGAATAACAAGATCAATGCGCAGTGGTGTCTTTCGAATCATTATTTATGGTGTTCGTGTGTTCAGGAAGAGTTCTTGTTGTTCGTGCAAGGGAGATTGTGATCTCGATGAGAGGAAAATCCGTGAACGAGAAGTGATCTTCAAATGTGAGCGTTCTCTCCATTTTTCCCCTCTAGTAAAAGCATGATAAAAGCATAATTATTTATCATGTAATTCTGTATGTTTACTTTTCTATATTTTCTATGTTTTTAAAAATTGAATGTCAATGGCACGGCGTTCACACACTTCCATAAGGAATTCGACTTGACTACCAAATCCTGCAATAGTAGTTAAATCATCCGTAAAAGCTTATAAAATCAATACAAAATCGTAAAAACTAACTTAGGACTATTCCAAGACACGTGTTTGCTATTTTTTCCCCTCATTTTAGCCCATTCAGGGTTCAAAATATCATGTGAAGTCCTACTTTTACTAAAGAAAGGTAATAAAATAGATATCAAAATCATGCACTTTATGACATTTATCTCACCCTCGAGCTTAAATCTTTACTTGTTCTCAGGCAAATAAACTATATAACATATCATGAAAGCTAATGTACATGCTTGGTCAAGTGTAAGTGCAAAGTAAACAACTTTTTGGAGATGTCTCAAACTTTAGTGTCTTGCTTGTTCAAATTTCAAAAAGACCCTCACAAAAGTTTTATTGACATAAGGCTCAACTTCCCTCAACTAACTAGCCAGCATGCCAAACTAACCAGGTTACCAATCATCCAACCTCGTGTACTCAGTAATGGTTCACAAGTTTCACCAAAGCTCCATGCCAAAGTGGAAATACACCCTCCTCCAAACTTTTGCTTTTGCTAGGCCTTAAAGTTTCTATTTTGCAAGCCTTTATTAATTTCTTTTCTTGTTCTTGCCTAGGACAAATTCTTAGTGTCACCCACACCTTTTTTTCAGCTTACGCACATGAGGTGTTATGCCAAACATCTGACTACGAGCAAGGGTCATAATTAAAGCAAACACTCACTTTCCTTGTCAACCATTTTTCTACAAAAGAAAGTACGGGTTACTTGCTCGCCTTTGGCTACTTTAGTTAACTCAAAAAAGAGAAGTTTCATCCTAGCATTTATTCTCTTTTTTTTCCTCAAGGTTTAACACACAAACAAATATTTTATACATGATTAGTACATATTTTTGCTAATGAAAAAATAAGATAATAGAAATTTTCCCCCCAAATTTGATAGAGACAGTGTTCTCATTGGCTAAAAAAGGAGAGAGAAAAAAAATAGGATGTTAGTCTGGCTAGACTACAGAGCAAAAGAGTTAGGTTCTCCTAGTATGCTAGGTTGGGTGAACATGTAGAAGAATAGCCTAAGGGAGTTTTGCACTCAAAGCCTGGATTCGAAAATTAGTCAAGCTAGTAAGAGGTAAGCTTTAGATATCATCATTAAACATATTGATGATATCAAAATATTTTTGCAATTTACCCAAATATATTTAAACATTTCAAAATCATTCTCAAATTTTTACTTTATTTTTAAAAAATCTATGACCTCTTAATCTCTTTTTAGTAATACAAAAAAGAACAAAACTAACTAGATATCAAATCATTAGACACCACAACATCGATCCATGGGAGATGATCTTCAAGTCATGCACCAGAGACGTTGGTTCGTGGTGCATTACATTCCAAAATATGAGCAACGGTATTACAGATTTTTAGACAAAAAGAGAAGACCGAAACAATGTCTTGTCAATGAATACCTCTAATGTCATTAACAAATGCTTGGACTTCATTATTGAAAGAGTCCCGACCTTAAAGTAAGTTCCAAATAATCATCCAATTTGATCCAACTCATAAAAAACAAATCCATGCTTCTTCAATTGTAATAGTATCGTTTAAGAGAATAACAGTCTTGTGAAGCTCAACAATACCGATGAACTTTAGATCTTTTTTGCATGGGTATGACCTCTTAGTCGAGGGTTTAAATTTTATGTTTATTGATAAATCACTCCAAAACATGCTTTAAATAGATTGAATCCTAAGTTAGTCTCTTTTATCATTCTCTCAAGTCTAGTCCTGAAAATTGTCAGATATAAATAACTCATCTACAGTTATATTCGAGGTCAGAGATTCAGTTCTACTGATGATGATGATGATGATGATAATAATAACAATAAATAAATAATTTTTAAAAAAAAAAAAAAAAAAAAAAAAAAAAAAACCTTATCCTAAAAATCTGGAAACAGAAGTTAGTGCTCTCTTTGGAGAGATTCCTGAAAATGGCGGTAATCCTCAACTCCTTCTTACCTCCAATTCACACACTGATTTCTTCAATTCGGCAAAGGATTCCGTGCACTTCTCCTTCGCCGCGGTGGCCTATGGATTCATCCCCCAAATGTCGCTCTGAATCTCAATCGGTAATTCTCCCAAAATCACTGTAATCAATCTGGAACTTGTCACTTGCATTTTATGGCTATAGCTTTCTAATATGTAATCAGATTAAAAAAGGCGTTGCAGTTCCGAGGAGGAGTGCAATGGCGTTGATGTTGTCCACTTATATTTTCTCGAATTCTGCGTTGGCTGAGCCATCTCCATCTGTTGGATTATTGGAGTACATTGACACTTTTGATGGCTATTCGTTCAAATACCCTAAGAATTGGATTCAAGTTCGAGGAGCGGGGTCTGACATATTCTTTAGGGATCCGTTTGTTCTTGATGAGAATCTTTTGGTGGAGTTCTCGTCACCGTCTTCATCTAGGTATAACAGCGTTCAGGATTTAGGACCTCCTGAAGAAGCTGGGAAGAGAGTGCTGAAGCAATATTTGACAGAGTTCATGTCCACCAGGCTTGGGGTTAGAAGGGAATCCAACATTCTTTCAACTTCTTCCAGAATGGCTGATGATGGGAAAACTTACTACCAAGTTGAGGTAATATGCAAATTTGATACAATTCTACTCTTATCCTTTTGTGCTTCAACTCTATCCATTTTGCTGAACAACTTGTTCTTCATCTGTTCATTTATGGTTATGATATTCAAGATGATTAGTTTCTCAACTTCAACTTTCACCTTGTGTATGTTAGATGATATAATGTTAAAATTTATCTTCACCTGTCGGCTTAAGTTTTTGGAGGTTAATCGGTGTGATACAAGGAAGGAAAGTGATAGATGATATAATATTAAATTTAACTTCACTTATCAACTTGAGCTTTTGGATCAATCAGGAAGTTAAGAGTGTGATTTAAGAGTGTCATATAGGTTCTAGACTTTGAGAAGTGTCTAAAAGGTTCTTGAACTTTCAATCAATTTAGAGACCTAGTTGTCATTTTTGAAGTATTTCTACCTATTTAATACAAAATTGAAAGTTTAAGGGGTAGAGGGCTAATAGATACTTTTTAAATCTCAAAGATCTATGAGACAAACACAAGAACAAAATTTGAAACTTGTAATCTCACCTATTAAAAACCTTCTCTAATTTTTCAAAACAAAAATTGTGTTTGGTCCAGTGTAATTACTGGCTCTTCCCTTAATCCATTTAAAACAACCCTGTTGAGTGTTTTCAACCACAGAACTCACTAGCCATGAAGCTTGGTGATATACAACAGAAAACCATAATGGTGTAAGAGTAACGTTCCAAAGATTGTTGTGAGTTGTGACATTCTAGCTTTGACACTTGAAAGTTACATTTCATTTGAAATTTATTCGAGACAAAAAATGAGGTTTAAACCTAAAGTATTTCATATTTTTCTCTGCAATTCTAAATGGAACTAACACGTAGGTTAAAGTGTAAGTTAATCATAATATGTCATTTAGCTTATATGATCATTTCTTCAAATGCATCATAACGATCTGCAATCATGTGGGTATCAGGTAAACATAAAGTCATATGCGAACAACAATGAATTGGCAGTGATGCCGCAGGATCGGGTGGTTCGTTTGGAATGGGATCGAAGATATCTCTCAGTTCTTGGAGTTGAAAACAATCGGCTATACGAGTTGAGATTACAAACTCCAGAAAATGTGTTTGTAGAAGAAGAAAATGAACTGCGTCAAGTTATGGATTCTTTCAGAGTCAACAAAGTGAATGCATGAAATGAATTGTAGCAGCCAAGGGTTTTCAGATGTAATAGCTGAAAAATATTGTACTTTTCATTATCAAAGCAAATTGCTTCTGCATTTTACAGTTTGATATTGGAGTCCTGTCTCACTAATCTCATATTTCTTGATTCCTTGATTTAGTAAAAGGGCACCAAAGATTGACAAAGTATCAATTTCACTGAAACAGGAATCACTTCCGAGCTGCTAAAAGGCATTAAACAAACTTTACAAATGGGCAGATATTTTTAGTCTGTTTTCACCTATCATGAGATTGTGCTATGGTTCACAGGATTTAACAGAAGATCATGCACTCAAGATCATCACAAATTCACTGCAAGTTGCTGCTATTGTTTATGACCGAACTTCAAACTTCCCTGCTCGTGTTAGAGCTCGAAAGCCTTTGTAAGGATGATTTGGCAAGTTCTTCACATCAAGTTTATCAACTTGCAGGCCAGAGAGGACTACACCCATGATCTTAAAACGCACTTGAAATGTTGGAAATACATGAAGCTGTTGTAATCCTGTCTCAAGTGTTAATGTTCCAGACATTGAAGGAGTTTTATCTTTTGGCATCTTTCCAATTGTCCAAGAGCAGATCTGTAGAAATAAATTCCATCCTTTTTAGCTTATCAATTGCCAAATACCAAATTAAAGACACTGCAACGAAAATCAACTTAAAAAGGCATTTAGAAGAACTCTTCGGGTTGACTAGCAAGTAGGGCTGAATATAACTCCCTTTCTTCAGTTTAACGATATACATAATATATCAGTTTTTTGGAATAAAAAGTGATGCAACTATCACCTTGCTAGATAAGATGTTCACTGTTCCATAATTTGAAGTAAGGTCAGCTGATAAAACACATGAGGGCAATTGAAACTGCACATCTATTGCGTCAATCGGCTTTCCGGGATCATGTCGAATTCCTACCAACACACTGACTCGACATATCCCTGCATCTGATGTAAACTGAGGCTTTACATACATAGGAGTATTCTTCAACTTTCTCACCCTGAATGGAAGTAAAATTGATATGGTAAAAGAGGGAATACAAATAGTTAACGCACTATAACCTGGAAAAGTAGATACTTTCCAGTTTCCAGTATCTATGTTCTTCATGTTAAACTTATTCATACCTGTAACTCACGAGCTTAAACTGTCCATCAGGAGGCACAAATGACAGGATTTGATGTGATTCCCATGGGCGGAACCGAACACAGGGATGGAATCTCACATCATCAAGGATTGAAGGATTTGTAAATGAAAGGGTCAAATCAGGAAGACCAGATAGATGAGAATTTACTTGGACCTCACCATAAATTTCACACTTGACCAGGTGGCCATCCCTGGACAAGACAATTCAACAGCAAGATTGAATACAACATGTTTACTATTCTCATGCGCTTGCTATTCATTAGAACTTTAATTGAGCTGCATTACTGAAATGTTTATATATTAAAGGTCACAAAATTTTGTATACTGTAGGTTTTCAGAAACCAAACTGAAATTTCTCAATACTAAAAAATTAATTAAAAAACCTAATTTAATGGCAAAACTTAAAAGTATAGTTGGTGGATTGAATAAGTACTGATATTCATTATAAAAATAAAAACTAAAGGAAAGCTTTTAGGACCTGTTTAGAATGGCGTCCATCTCCTCAACAAGATCAACATTAACTTCATTTTTAGCATATTTTGGATCTGTAGTTCTCCATGGAACATGAGATGCGATTGCACCTGGAATGGTGTCGCTCACATTCGAACTGTTACCAGTCACCACGCTCAATACTTTGCTTACAAGGTTTGGTGGAGCTATGATTTCTCTCAGGATGTTAGGTTCTGTAGTGAGGGGGAACCCGTTGTCTATCATCTCATCCAGAAGCTACAAATTGCAACTAACAATTACTTTTCGGTTGAGGGAAATTAAATTAACAATCTAAGAATGAGTTATTTGGCATAATAGTGTCTGATATCCTCTTCTTTAGTGCACACAGGCTGTTTAATTCACGCAGAACTGATGCAACCAAGCTTCAAAGGAGAAAATCTCCCAGATCCCTCAAAGGAGTCTTTTATTATTATTCAAATTTCAAAATGTCTATCAGTACAAGAGATTAAACCACTATACATGAAGGATTAATGGGTTATCCTATCAGGCTACCACCTTCTAACTAAGTAAAAAGCTATATAACAACAAACTTAAATAAATAAATCAAACTACTGCAAAGTATAGTTCACTTAGTTGACGCATTACTTACCTCCCTATAGGCGGGAGATCCGAATCCCCCCACCCCATATTCAACTCCAATAATAATGATAAAAGATAACTAAAAATGAATAAATAAAGACTAAAAACTACAACAATTAACAATTAACAATTCAAATTAAGAACTACAAAACTACTGCTAATGATACATCAAGAACTTACATAAATAGGGAACAAATCTAACCATTCATTTTCCTGTGAAAGTTTCTAGAACTAAAGTAGTAGGTACTCCCTTAATCAAAAATTAGCATGTACGTGAATAGGTTTGGGCATTACCTCGTATACAATGACAAAATTATCCTTGACTAAATCTTCATTCAATTCCCCAAGATAATCTGTGAGAACATCAGCCACTCTGCAGAGGAACTAAGGATGAAAAGTTAAGGACTCAAATATCCAACCTGATTTCTTACTCATTCTAGAGAAGAAATTTTTACCTCAATGCCCATTAAAGGCGGCATTTCGACTTGGGTGCAGGCCAAGAAAGTGATTCCCGCGCGAACAACTTGGAAAAGATAATGGGTTGGAGAAGCAATCACCGGCTGCATCTAGAAATAGATGAAAAAACAAAACAAAGAATCAAAATCAAGCCAGCATAACGGAGTTTCAAGTGTGTTCACAGCTTAACTTTGAACAAATACTTCAAAATCAAAGACCCAGATGTCAAAATCTAAAAGCAAAACCAAGAATTCACAACAAAATAGAGCAGTTACGAATGGAAAATTTGCAATTTTAGGGGTACCTTGAAGGAATCACCTTGAGATAGGGATTGGTCCCAGAACCAAGTGCATATAGATCGGTCGACACGATGCCCAGTGAGCTGTTTCTCCAGCATAATCTCTCTGCAAATGTTAAACAGTTGAATTGGAAGACAGGATTCAAGGGGGGAAACTGTGATTGAATATGGGAAGATGAATTACAGTTGATAGAGAATGGAAGGAGTGAATGTGAAGTAGGATTATCTCTTACCCTGAATCGGATAGCAGAAATATGCATTGCAACATCGGTTAATCGGAGTCTGAAAGTGACAAATGACGAAGATCGATCGATGAGCTACGGATCAGAGAAGAGGTCTCTACCCTTGGGTGGAGAGTGAGATTTTGGTAGAAATTGTGTATTTCATCCGAATCTCTCTCATCAATCACTATGAATGTATATGCAAGGAAATATTGTGAAAATATCAATTTCGACAAAATTTTAATCTATCATTTTTAGAAAGGAAGACAATATTTAGATATATAGTAAATATAAGTACGAGACCAAATTTTTTAAAAAAAATAAAAAATAATTATGAAATAATATCAATTATTAAAAATTAATTACAAAATTAAACGATATGAAATAATCGTAAATTTTTTATTATAAAATAAATTTGATACAGAAATGAAATATCATAGCATCAAACTAATATAACATAATAAGAATAAAAAAAAATTATAACATTAAACATAACACAGCATAATAGAAAAGAAAGAATAATAAAAAAACTCTACAAGTATATAGAACTTGAGAAAAAATGAAAAAAATATTAGAGAATTCACGTTAAATTTGATTTAAGATGAAATGATGTGAAAATTCAATGAAAACTATTTGAATGAAAATATGTGGTTTATTGAAAATAATGATTTTGTATGATAAACAAGAAAAAAAAATCCTTCATTTGCACTTCCATTGAGCTAGGCATAATTAATTGCTAAAAACACTAGAAATTTCAAGAAATTGGAGGAAAATTAAAACCCCACTAAAATTTTCATTGAAATTTCAAATTTTGAACTGAAATTTTGAACTATGCTTCTAACAAATAATAAAAGTATAACTAATATTCTCCTAATATTCTCTTTTTAATGTTTTGCTCTTTCTAAATATTTTTCCTTCATATTTCTAAACTTATCAGGTTTAACTTCTCTCTCTTAGAGTTGGAGCATTAAGTTGGGTTCACATGTAGAATTTATATGTTTATGCTTCGGATGAGAGTTGTTTATATGAGTTAGAAAGAATGTGTTTGGGATGATATATTGAATTCATATGTCAGGAATATTTTTTACAATTTTTTTTACATAAATAATCTACTTTTATGGTGATTATTTTTATTTGGAGACTTTTTTGTTTGATAATTTTACAATTTTTAATAAACTATATATTTTTTTTTTTTCTTAAGTACACATCTATAGTTCAGAGTTTTGGAAATTGAGGTTTAGGGTTTTATTTTTGGATCATGCATTCCAATTTTTTTTAAAAAAAATAAGCAATCATTTTACAAATTTGTGCATGTAACGTTTCTAGTTAATTTGAACAAAATTATATTGAATTCATTGGAATAAAATAAATTTGGATGTATATTGTAAGTGGAATATCTTCAAAATGTAATTGTTCTATAATGACCATATTAATAGTCATGTTACATGGTTAGCACAAAAAATATGTAACAAATGGCCACAATCTCCGAGCTGGTTATATGATATTGTTGGGGTTGATACTTTAAATCTCATGGGTTCTGTAATTTGTAATTGTAATGTACAAACAATTTATTTATCTAATAAAATTTTAGACATTTTATTTGACATTTAGTAGTATTAACCTACAAAACTAATAAACTAAGATCTAAAGTTATCTTTGTAACTTAAACATGTATGTGAAGACATATAGGTGGATCGTGTTTAAGTGATAGCCTAAATGATTTGCAATAGATGTATAAGGTTGGACACCTTATCCTAGTGACACTACAAATACGGCTCGCTTTGTAGTTATTACAATTGTTGTAAATTGCTACAAATGATCTGATCTTGATCATTCATGTAAAGACATGTGAGCAAAAGTGTTCTATGCAATGGGTTTGTATAAGACCGGACCAAAAAAATAAATAGTCTCATTATATAATACCGTTAATATAAGAGACTTACATTTCACCAAGATGATCATAAGTGACTTACTTGGATCTTGACTAAGTTGTGAACTCTTGCCTATGAAGGTGGTCCTTTGATCTGCATGGGTGAGAGTGGTCAGTTCGCCAACTCAATATTCCTACCATTTCGGGGATTTGTCTGATTGGAAGTTGAGAACGCAACTACACAATAAGGAATTTCTTCATTCCCTGGTGCTAGGGTTGAAGGATCTCATATCTAAGTGTTTTATGAGTGTGTTTGGATCACTCGAATCTCACAGTGACCGAAATGCAAATATATACATTCAACAGATACGGTTATGCAAACAAATCTTAATTAACGGCATGTTTGGAACAAGATAAACAACAAGGGAGAAAGTTCCATACCAGTTGAAGACAATCTTCACACTTTGGAACTCCAACGCAGCGGAAAACCTCCACGCGATCTACCAACGCCCAACGGAAACGTCGACTACAGCAGCACGAACAACGCGAACTCACGACCACAACAGGGACGACACCACCACTAAATAGCCCTGAATATTCTCGAAGTAAAAACTCAAAGGGTGGTCTTTGGTGAATTTGGTAGAGGAAAGAGGAATACGAATCGTGTAGGCGATAAGCAAGTGGGAGGGAAGCAAACGCTATCACATAGCAAAATTTCTTATCATTTAGAAGGACTGAACGATTGTTTAGAAAAAGGTATACGGCCGTTTAGTAAAACCGGCACACTATAGGATCGTTTAGAGAAGCTATCCAATCATGTAGGCGACAGTGTCAATCGTTTAGCGCGAGGTGGACAATCATTTAGGCGGAGAAGAGCTATCGTATAGTCTCTCGAAGCGATCATTTTGCTTTCTACCAACACGCGCTCTCTTTCTTTTCTTTGGGACAACGATTCAAAATGAAACGATTTCATTTTTATTTTATCAGTTACAATAACCGATGGTTTCCCACTAACCCATGTCCGAACGTGAAATTTGGCTTAATTATCAAATTAACCAATTAATTAATTAATTAATATAATCATATTATATTTTTATTCTATAGTTTGATATCACATATCTACTATAGTATTTTCTCCTCTACTTGATATAAATCATATTTATATCTAATTTCCTCCAAAATAATGTATCTCATACATTTAGCCAATTATATCATATATAATTAACCAATCCAATTATATCACATATAATTAAACTTTCTCTTATCAATTTGAACATTTCAAATTAATCAAAATACTTGTTCTCGACTTTATCCAAGCTACCCAGGGGACCTAATGGACCTATGGCTCGAAGCTCCAACGGTCCGTGAATAGCTGACTAAACTCTTTAGCCACGAGATCCACCATCCGTTAACTGTCAGGTATTCCACTAAAGACCAACAGCTGAACTCTTCTTACCACAGATATATTTTTGTGTCCATCGGATATAACCAATCATGAGTATGATGACTCTTCACAGATGCTCATAAGTACAACTGAGCCAAATTACCGTTATGTCCCTGTAGTTACATCTCACTTCTTAAGTACCACTGACTATGTGTGAACACCTCTCCAGCCAAGAGAAGGTGTGTGGCGCCACATCGTTCAAGCCCCAGAATCAGCCCTTAAGGGAGTTATCTATCTACTTACCCCTGCCTCGAGGAAGGAGTGAATTCCATCTTGTGTAGCTGAGTTCCCAGCTCTCAAATCAGATGAATCCCCAAAATGGTAGGTTTGAATCAGCGACCTGACCACTCGCACCCATACAAATCAAAGGACCGCCCTCAATAATAGAAGTTTCCAACTCACTCAGGATTGAGGTCATGTTACCTATGGTCATCCTAGTGAAGTGAACTCTCTGTCATGAACGGTGTTATATAATGAGACGTTAACACTTCGTGGTCAGGTCTTATACAACTATTTGTATAGGACGCCCCCGCTCGTATGTTCCCAACACGAATGATCAGGATCAGATCATATGTGATAAGTCATAACACTTGTGACCATTCTACAAAGCGAGCCGTATCCATATCATTACAGGATGAGGTTTCCCTCATATATCCATATACTACAGACAATTTTGGTTATCACTCAAGACATGATCCACTTGTATGTCACCACATACATGCTTAAGTCACATACAGATAACCAGAGATTTTATGTTTATTGGTTTGTGGTAAAGCAAATAAAACAAGCAACTTAGCAAAAATACAAGATGTGAAGTAAATATCATATATTAATAACACAAGCGTTCGTACAAACTGTTTACAAACTACAGGACACAAGACTTTAGGGCATCAACCCCAACAAGGGTAAGTAGAGAAATTGATCCTTTAAGGGCTAATTCCGAGATTGGAACAATGTGGCGCCACACCCTTTCCTGGCCCAATAGGGGTTGGTCATGGTTGGACTATAACTTATTGTTCATTAGAGGGACCAGTGGTACTTAAGGAGTTAGATGTAATTACATAGGCAAAATGATAATTTTGGTCTAACTGTACTTATGAGCAATTTATGAAGGGTTATCGCACCATTGATTGGTTATATCCAATGAATACAGAAATATACTTGTAGTGCGAAGAGTGCAGTTGTTGGTCTTCGGTAGAGTGACAGACAATTAATGAAAGTTTGTTAATTTAATTAAAAAGTTTAATTAATTAATCAAGTACCATTGGAGTTTCAATCTATAAGTTCATAAGGTCTCCTCAGTAGTTCAACTGGGAGTAATGAGAATCCAATTAATTTTGGATTAATTTGAAAATTTCAAATTAGTTGAGAAAATTAATTATATATATGATATAATTAATATAAATTAATTATATGTGATATTATTAAAATAAGATATTTGATATATTATAATATGAAGTTTTATTTGAGAGAGAATAAATATTTGAATTTCATCCAAATATTAATTTTATGAATATGATTCATATATATACTATAGGTTAAATTTAATATGAATTTGATTTATATTAAGTACTATAGAGTAAATGAGAGAATATTAAACTATATGTTATATTATATTTGATATAATATAAACTATAAGTTATATATTGTATTGGATATAACATATAGTGTATATATGCATATAGTAAGTTGGTTATTATATATTTATATATATTATATTATTTTAGTATTAAAATTATTTTAATATTAAAATTATTTTAATTTAAAATTAAAGGAGGGAGTTATTTTTGCCTTCTTCCTTCCGTTTTCATGAAAAAAAAAAAAAAATATAGTAGACACACAAAACTCCCCTCCAATGAAAATCTCTTCTGCAAAAATCCTATCTCAATTTTCTCCATATCCCTCTGCCAATTTTAATACAAAGCTCACCCTTCACATGGATTCTCACCCAAAAGAGAATATAGAGGTTTTTACTTGTTGGTATCCAAGTCTTGTTCTAGTATTGCTGTGTTTTGGTGTTCGTGTTCGAAGGAGATCCATGAGATTGTGATTGGAGAGGATTACATGAAGAATTTTGTGACTTCAAGGGTATGTAATTCAAAACCCTTATTTCCTCTTTTCTACAATTAAAGTATGCTGTAAATTTAATGCATGATGTTTCCGTCTCTGAATTATTTTGTTTCTATAAAATAAATGAAACTGGGATCTGATCCACTTCCACTGCGAATGATCGCTCACCCTTCAGATACAAAATAATTTATTTATGATATGGGCCAACAAATGATAAAGTCAACTTACACAAAAAATTACATAAATGTCCATCCAAATCCTCTATCTAATAGATATGTAGGACAACTTCCTTCCACCTCCCAAACCTAGTTTATACTTATCTGTCATGCTACAAGCTTATGTTTAGATTAACTTGAAAAAAATGTTTTTCAAAAAACTATTTTCATTCAGACACTTTTGATAAAAATAAATATTTAAAATAAAAACAATCATGTGTTTGACAATACTTTCTCAAAAGTGTTTTTTAAATATAAGTTTGTTTTTGTTTGTTGTATGCTAAAAATGTTTTTATTAATGAAAAATTACTATTAAAAACGACAATAAAATACTATGAACTAATAATTTAAAATAATAGTTATCGAAGTTGGCGGAGGTAGTCGCCGACGGAGGTTGTCGGAATTGGCCTCCAACGGTAATGCTCAAATGTGGCCGGAGTTGGCTACCAGTGGAAGTTGCCCGAAGTGGTGGGTGGAGTTGACCGCGAGAGGCATTAATGGTGACGGCGGTTGAGTGCACTGTTACTAAGTTAGTGGACATGAGCATAAAACATTGGTGACATACAAAATTGGGTCACCAAATACTAAATTGAATTTTAACCCAACTCATAACAACTTATACCCTCATTCCAAATATTAAGTTAACAATTTATATTTATGTCTTGAAATATTTATTTCCATGTCCTTACATATTTTTTATCACTAAAGTATTTCTTAATCTCTTCAATTTTTTAAAATTGAAAATAGAAAATAATTTTCAAACAAGTTATGCTTTTTATTTTTAAAAAACAAGAAACAAAAAACAGTTATAAAACATATATAGTTTTGGTTTTTGAAAAAACGGAAAACAAATATAACAAATCAGAAAATAGAAAAAAATTAAAAGCCAAAAACCAAAAACCAAAAACCAAAAATTGAAATAATTATGAAATGGGGCCTAAAAAACTGAAAGATTGATTTTTTTTTTTTTTTTTTACATCTACTAGCAAACATTGTAGTGGAAAGATATGCAAAAAAAAAAAAAGAATCTAATAACTTATAAAATTAGTCGATAGAATTTTTCTCGCATCTTCTCACAACGAGAAGGTGCAAAAGAAAAAAAAATCAGAAGTTTAAAAAGTTTGTCGATAAATTATTTTTTTTTTCTTTTCAACTAGAATGTTTGAGAAAAATTTTAAAATCTTAAAAAATTAGTTGATGTTTCTCACATCTTTTGACAAACAAGAATGAGCGATAAAAGTTAAAAAAAACTTAAAGCCTTGTTTGGTAATCATTTTATTTATTATTATTATGTTTTTAGAAATTAAGCCTATCAACATTACTTCTACCTCCAAATTTTTTCTTTATTATCTACTTTTTACCAATGGTTTAAAAAACCAAACAAATTAAAAAAAATAGATTTCAAAAAGTTGTTTTTACTTTTAAAATTTGGCTTAGAATTCGACCATTATACTTATGAAGGATGCAAATCATTTATAAAAAATGTAGATGAAATAAACTTAATTTTCAAAAAGAAAAACAAAAACCTAAATGGTTACCAAACTGGAGTTTAGAAAAATGAATATTCAATAAATTATTATAAAAATTCAACCAATTTTATTTAGGGGAACGAAAGCGATACTTTTGAGTCTATGTAAGTTTTCTTGCACTTTCCCATTGCGATAAGCTGAGAGAGAAATTTCAGCACATAAAATTTCGAGTCCATGTAAATTTTCTCATACTTTCTTACTGCAAGAAAAAAAATTAACACCTCAAATCTTGCAGTTTTTCGCTATGAGAAGGTTGTAAGAAATATTGCAACACCTCAGATTTGAGTATCTAAAAAATTTCTCATACTTTCTAAAGACTTGTTGTTGCGGGGTTTTTACAATCAAATTCATTTATAAATTTAGATATACACTAACTACTACTACTATTAGATCGAGCATCCGCAAGAAAGCTTGGGATATGTTTCATTAAGTCAACTTTCTAATTAAAGTTGTAAATAGAGGATTTTGGGTGAATATAGATATAAAGTGCGAAAAATCTGATAAAGGGTAAATATAACTTTAGATTGGATTATCTTGTCTAGGAGCAATGGAAAAGATAAACATACATTTGATTTACATGCACATAGCGACTTGCTCAATTAACTCGTTTGCGTCGCAAACTGCCAACTCATTGGAAAAGTCAAACAAGCATCCAAAACATCAATTAAGACCAATGCCCTAATTAAACTAAATGTCTATATCCTATTGGGGTCGATAACAACCATATAGGTTTAAAATAATTGCATTAAGATTAAGAGTTCCGTTGTGACGAGTAATTAATTGGATAGCCTAATTAAATAACTGATTTATTCCTTGAACCTAGATTGAAAATGTATAGAAGATCTATGGGTAGCCAATATTTCTATCACACATAGATTCAACCTTTACTATTTAGGTGATTTAAGCCAAGATGAAATAAAGGAGATAACTAATAGAGTTTGGACTTAGAATTCAGATTACCAATAACAGGGAATGATCACAAAATGCATCTATTATTGAATGATGAAGTGATCAACATAATGAGTTTATATAGAAGACTCATTATGAAAAGAGAATAAACAATACAACAACTACTTAACATAATTCCTAGAGTTGATGAAATTGGTTGCAATAAATATAATAAACTTAATGAGCTCTCTTGATAATAATGTTCAAGCCCAAATCTATAGCTAAAGATATACATAAGTAGGTAGAGGTGTCAATCCATTCACAAAACTGTTGCAATGCATGCCTTGAGTCTATTATTTGGCAATTCGAACGACAAAGTATGAGTGTAAAATTCTAAGTTATTTACGTATTTTATACTTTCGTGTTATTTATATTTATGACCTTAGGGATTAGAGACTGCGCTATATAAACTCTCTAAACCCTATAAGCGTCTGAATTCTGTAATTTTGAATTATTCTCTCTAATAAGATTGTCCTCCCTCTATCGGTAGACGTAGCTAACACATTGTTAGTGAATTATGTAAATCTATATGTTGATTGATGTGCAAGAAAAATTTTTACCCCTAAAATTTGAGTTTATATAAATTTTCTTGCACTATTTCACTGTAAGAAAAATTCCAACATCATAAATTTTGAGTATATATAAATTTTATCGCACTTTCTTGCGATGAGAAATTGTAAGAAAAATTCAAGCACCTCAAGTTTTGAATTTACACAAATTTTTTGTATTGCGTGAAAATTTCGAGAACCTCAAATTTTGAGTTTGTGTAATTTTTCTTGCTGATGATTTTTTTTTTCGCACAAGAAGATGTAAGAAAAAATCCATAACCCGATTTGAATTTATATCTTTTAGTTTTAGTGGTATAGGTAGGTCCATTAAACAATTGAGAAAATTTTAGTACGCAAACTATTTGTTGATAGATTTTTTTTTCCATGCGAAAATGTGAGAAAAAATCCAACATGTTGAAAATAAAGTGTTACAATTTTTCTTGTTACGAGAAGATGGGAGAAAAAAACCAAAATTGTGGAAAAATGTTTCTAACATGGTGTGAGGAAAAACCCATTACAAAAGATATAAAAAAATGAAGTTGAAAAAAAATGTTACAATTAAGTTAAAGTGAGAAAACTCAAAACAACAATTTTGTAATAAAAAAACTAGGTAAGTTGCACAAAATATACGAAATTGGATTGGAAAAATATCGAAAGAAAATTAAATAAGAAAACCCAAAATCTGTAACACATGAAAAAAAAATTCTATGTAAGTTGAAAAAAAAAAAAAAAAAAAACTAAAAAACATCTTAAATATCTTTAACCCTAGTTTTCTTGAGAAATTTGTATGGTCGTTTTTAGAGGTTTAAATGAAATTTGGTCCAAGGTTTGTAATCAAATGAAAATGACTTTTTACTTACATTAGTCGTTGATGATGGTTGACGCTCAACATTTGTCATGTTCCTTCCTCCTATTTATTGACTAAAATTTTAAACTCGATTCTTCTCCTCGCGACATGATTCTTCCTCTCAGTTCTATATCTCAAATTCACGCTCCTCTCCGATTTCCATATTCTTAATTCCTCTTTCTTTTCAAAGAAAAGTCATTTTTTGACTCTAGAGAGAAAAGATACTGCTACTTGATTATGGAGAGAGGGAGAGAGATGCAAGATGAAGGAAAAAAAGAGTTGCAAAACAAGGAAAAAATAGAAAGAACAAAATGGAAGGAGACTTTATTATTAAAAAAAAAATAGAAGGGAAAAAATGGAAGAATAACGTTTTTTTTTTCTAAAAAAAAATTGCGAATCAAAGAGGAAGGATGAAGAAATGAGATGAAGGAGGAAAGGCACGAGGAAAAAAAGAAGAATGAGGCTTTAATAAAAAAAAATTGCAAATCAAAGAAGCATGATAAATAAGAAAGAAGTGAGAGGCAAGAGGGAGATAGAAGAAGAGGTTTTAATTAAAAAAATTGCAAATCAAAGAAGGAGGAAGGAGGAAAAACAAGATGAAGTAGCGAGAGACGAGAGGAAGAAACAAGATCCACATTTGAGCGTCAATCCGTTCGTGAGTTGAATCAATAATTTCATAGCACACTTGCATCGACAGAAAACTAAATTTCATATGATTTCAAATCTTGAGCCAAATTTCGTTTCGCTCTTAACAAGGGTCATCTCTATAAATTTCTCCATTTTCGGGACTTTTTTTTTTGGCAATTTCCCGTAACATTTATATTTTTTGGGACAAACTATTTTTTTAGTCCCTGAGTTTGGAAGAATAAGTGCATGTAGTCCCTGAGTTTTTAAAATCTATTCTTAAAACATTGGGAACTAAAATGATACGTTTTTTAAACTCAAGGACTAAATGCACTTATTCTAAAAAGTCATGGATTAAAAGGGTAATAATTTCTAATTTACTAGTAAATAATTTTAAAGAAAAGGGATAATCTTTAATTTAAAATAATAATAAAAAATTAATGTGGGTACTTTTTAAACTTATTTTTAAGAATTTAGGACTTAAAAGGTATATTTTAAACATAAAGAGACCAAATAAACCTATTTTAAAATACTCGAGAATTTTTCAAAATTCAAGGACTAAAATGGTAATTTTCTGATTTTGTTTTTCTTTTCTTTAACCATCCGCATCCGTTTTAAAAAAAAACCATCCGTATCCTTTATATTTCTTTCTAAACCCTACTTAAAGTTCATCCGCCATCGCACGCAGCATTCTGAGCTGCCGCAGTCCGTCTCCGGAAGAAGTAGCCGCTGCTCACTCCTTCACTCTCACACTCTCTCGCCTCTCCGAGTAACTCATCTCTGTTGTTTTTCTCTCTCAGAAACTGAAACTGTGGTTAGGCCCTCTAACCCTCGCCGTGGGTGAGTTCGCGCCGCCGCTCAATTTTCAGGTTGGAAGGTTTTCATTTCTGTCTTGTTTCGTTGATTCATGTTGGCTTATTTAGTTTAGCTGTTTTTTTTTTTTTTTTTTTGGTTGTTGATTTATTCTTCAACCGTTGTTAACCCAGTCCAAATGAAACCGTAAAACTAAGAACGTATGCGTCACAGAAAACTAAGAATGTATTTGTACTTTTTGTAATATGTTATCCAAACGTATGGAATGATTTCAAATTAGAATCCTCCTCTTAGTTCCTTTTCCCTTTTTAGTTAGTGGGTTCTCTCTTTCTCTCTCCTTTTCAATCTTTACATATTTCTTTAACCTCCCTTACTTGATTTTAGGTGTAGTATTTCTGAAGGGGTGATATTCTCAATGGTGAAGAAGAGAAAGCATAGTGAGACTTTGCCAGCAGAATCGGTCAAGAAGGATGATGCTGCCCTTGAGAGACCCAAGCGGACGCTCATGGGTTGGAAAGACAAAGAAGTCTCAAAAGAGAGTGATTCTGGTTCTGATCATGCTATTTTTCGAAATAAAGAGAAAGTTCTTGTTACTTGTTCCCGTCGAATCAATTTTAGGTACGAAAAGGCTCAGGCAGGACAATTTTATGCATACTTACATTCCGAACATGTTCACTTGAATTAAGTCAGGTGCTTATAGTTTCATTTTGTTTTATGATAAGAAGCAACATTATTTTATTATATTTTCTCTTCTGGTACAATCCGTCCTGATGTTCTATACTTAGCGATAAAGTAATCTTTAACTCAATTATTAATTTAATAATATGATTGGTGATGTTGAAGGAAGGAAGAATTGCCAAAGTCCTTGGAACTATATTTCTAAAACCATAACTTTGAAGAAATTTCTAGGTGAAAGTTGGATTAGGTACATGCGTGTAGTTTGGAGGGAGATGTGGTTAAAGGATCAATTATTAATGAAGAAATTTTCTACTCTCTTTGTTTGTTTCTCAACCAAAAGACATCCGGTAAGGGATATGACTTAAGAAAAACTGATATATAGATTAATTATAACAATGAGACCGCTATAAAATTTAGAAGCTAATAAATATAGAGAGTTTATGGTCTTACACAGTGGTGTAATCGTTTGTAGGATAGAGGACATGAAAGTATGGGAAGTTGGATCTTTGGGATTGTTTTCAATTAAAGCTTGCAGGTTTTATAGGAAGTGTTAAATAAGAAATTTCTTGATTGAATTGGAAGGTCTTTTACCAAAGAAGATAGTTTTTTTTTTTCTGCTAGTCTACTTGTTTTGAGTATATATACAGCTGATAGGATGCAAAAGAGAAGCCTTGATGGTGATTTTTCCGTTGAGTTCAGGTACTTTGTGTAGAAAATCCGAAGACAATGTTTAGTATTTATTGTAATTGTACTTTGTAATATGAAGTTATGGCACTCTTTAAGTGGAGTATTGATTTCCCTGCAAGAAGAACATGGTTCAATGCAGTGTGGAGAAGGTTTGAGAGAAAAAAAAAAAAAAAAAAGAAAGAAGAAAGAATGATTTCCATGTATCGAAGCTTTTTATGGCTAAGTGATTAGAAAGAAATAGTTATAGGATATCTAATGGTAAGTATAGACATTTTGAAGAAGCCTATTGATTTGGAAAAATTTCAATGTTCCTCTTGGTCTCCACACCTTTCCACAAATATTTAGTTGAAATAAGTTGGTGTAGCATTTTGTAAAATCCATTAAGACTTATACAGGGTTTGGTAGTTTGTGATATAACTTTTCACTCATCAATAAAAAGTTTTTCTTCCTTTTGAATAACTGACAATTTTACTAACCTTTGTGATTGATTAGGTATCGACATTTGATGTTGAATATAGTATCACTTTTGCCACATTGTAAGAAGGATAACAAGGTGGAGTCGAGGTCCAGCAAGGGTGCGACACTGAATGAGCTAGTTGAGCTCAAGGGATGTTCTTCCAGCCTATTTTTTGAGGTTAGAACTTTTTGTTTTGCACCCCGCCATGTCTAAACTTGGAATTTAATTCATAATCTGGAATTTGTATAGTACAAGGTAAGATGATAACTTTTTTGGTGTAAGGATGCATTAAATTTTCTTTTTTCGTTCTATTATTATCCTATATTCCTTTTCATTATGTTTATAGATTGTGATCACATTTTGTTTTTTCACTCGTTCTGTAACAATGATTTTGAATTCAATTTGTGTACTTGATTCTAAAGGGTCTTTTTGTCCCCTGGATTTTGGTCTTGCACAGTTGAATTAATAATTTTATTTTGAACTCTTATTGCAAGATTTTTCAGTTATTTTCCCTTTTTCTTTCTTCTGTTATTTTTCTTACATTTTATCACTCAGTTTACTTCTTGATTGATCTGTTTGTCTCTACTTCCAGTGTAGAAAACATAAAGATCTCTATTTATGGATGGCAAAGTGTCCTAGTGGACCATCTGTGAAGTTTTTAGTTAATGCCGGTAATTTTAATGTGCAACCAAATCTTATTACTTGATTTTGTGCCTAAAAATATACTGGGTCTCTTAACTAAATACAGTTGGCTTACTTTTCTATTTTTGTTTTCAGTGCATACAATGGAAGAATTGAAGCTTACAGGGAACCACCTGAAAGGTTCTCGTCCAATTTTGACATTCTCATCAAATTTTGATAAAGATGTCCACTGGAAACTTCTGAAGGAAATAATTGTTCAGGTAGCAATATATCTTTTTAAAGTAACTGTTTTTTTGTAACTATTTTTCATTTTTTGGTCAAAGGAAACATATTTTATTGATGTAGGAAAGGGGAAAAGGAGTAAAAAATCGAAACACGAGAAATGTGGATTATAAGAAAATTTGCCAATTTGTTAGTAAAGAGTAAAGACTAAATTTAAGATTTATTGAAAATACAAGGACTTAAATTGGATACATGAAAGTACAAGGACTAAAATTGAACCAAAGTATAGGGACCAAAATGATATTTTAACCCAAAAAGGAAAAAAAAAAAGGTCTCTTGGCTAAATGGTTTTGGTGCTTTTCCCTTGAGATTGAATCTTTGTGGTGTAGGATTATTGTTGGTAAACAATGCCCCTATCCTTTTGAATGGGTGTCCAAAGGGGTTAAAAGACACACACAGGAACCTTTGAAAAGATATTTCTCGAGTTCCCATCCTTCTCCCATCTAGTTCGTTGTGTGGAGGGGGAAGATAAGGAGATGTATTTTTGGAAAGATTAGTGGGTGGGTGGGGGATTGGCCCCTTTGCTTTGTGTTTCCTTGTTTATATCATTTGTCTTCTTTTAAAAATCGTTGAGTCTCTGATTTCTTTATTTGGTTAGGGAGCTTAGTGTCTTTCTCCTTTTGTTTGCATCCTTTGTTGTTCAAAGAGAAATGATGGAGGTAGCCTCTCTTTTGTCTTTGCTTGAAGAATCCAATTTAGTCTTTTGGGACTTCATGTTAGTGTTTGGAGTCCTAATTCTCTTGCTCTTGTTCGATTGTTGTTGGATCCCTCTTCGCTAGCGAGTTGATCTTTGATTTGCTCTCGATGATTAGGATCTCTAATAAAGTTAAAGTTTTTTACCTAACAAGTTTTACAATACTATGGATAGGCTTTTGAGAAAGATGTGCCCGTTAATGGGATCTCTCTCTCTCTCTCTCTCCTGGAAGGTGGAGGAAAACCTGGATCACCTATTCTGGAGTTGTTAGTTTGCGAGATTTGTGTGGAAGTATTTCTTTCAAGAGTTTGATCTTGTGTTAGTTCACTAGAGAGATGTTTGTGTGACGATTGAGTAGTTCCTCCTCCATTTGCCTTTCAGAAGGTCACTTCTTGTGGTTTGTTGGGGTGTATGCTTTGGTTCTAGGATATTTTGTGGAGACAAACAGTAGTGTGGAGCCCTAGTGATGGTTGGTCCTTAGTGAGGTGCCATGGTTCTCTTTGGGCTTTGCTCTCAAAGATTTTTTGTATTTTTTCTCTAGGTTTCATTTTCCTTAATTGAAAACTCTTTCTCTAGTGGGCGTTTTCTTATATGCCCTTGTATTATTTCAGTTTCTTTAGGATGAATTTTTATAAAAAGAAAAAGGAAATTGTAAATGCACATCGTTCATGTAATAATACTGTGGCATAAGAATATGGATTAATCAATACTTGTGTTTGATTTCACATTTTTATGCTGGTGCCTTAATACTGTCAATTTTTTTTTTTTTTGCTGCCTTTATTTATTTTCTGATTAGGGTGGCCATATTAGTTTGATTTGCTGCGCATTTACTATGCAGTGAAAAGTAATTGTAAACCCTAGTTATTTCTCCAAATAATAGTCATTTTTCCTACAAATTCAATGCTGTCTCATTTTAATTTGTCATATCATAATTTTATCTTACCTATCTTTCCCTCAGATTTTTGGAACTCCGAAGGAGCATCGGCATTCTAAACCATACCATGATCATGTATTTGTTTTCTCCATTGTAGATGACCATATATGGTTCCGAAATTACCAGGTATGCTTTATTTATATTCTACTTGTTACAGAATTTAATGCTCCCAATCGTGGGTAGCATCCAAATGCACAATTTCCACTTGACACCCAGATTATAATGGACGCAGTCCTTTCTTTTAAATGTTTTCTCACCGCTTAAGTGGAAGATGAAAGTAAAGAATGGATTCTATTCTCTGTGTCAGGCAAAGACATTGGAAGGAATTTTAGGAAGGAGTTTAGTTATAAATATAAAATATTTGTTATGATGTCGATGGTTACAGACTAACAATTCAGAGGAGGACTAAGTTAAGAGCTTGGCCATGAGCCCATCTTGGAGCCGCAGTAAGATGCCAAGACCTCTTGTGAAGAGTCACAATTATTGTCCAATAGCCTAGACTTCTTCTTCTTCTTCTTCTTTTTTTTATTTTATTTTATTATTATTATTATTGTTATTGATATTGAGACCAGGAACGGTGGAACAGATGAGAATGAGATAAGGTTTCCTTTTCAAATATCTCGAGAAACTTTGAATCCACTTCTTGGTTTGCTGTTGGTTTTCACCTAGGAAATTCTAATCTACCTTGTCCAAAGCTTTTCTGGCCAACCTTCAAAACTATGCCTTTTTTTGTTCTCCCTCTTTCTCTCCCACATAAGCTCCTTAGTTATCAGGCAAACATCGACAATTTGTCTACAGTAAGCTCGGTGAGCTAATTTCTTACTTATTAATTTCAAATATATCTCACGCTCTTGTATTCTTTCATTCTTTCTCAATGAAAGTTACTGATTTTATCCCCAAAAAAAAAAAAAAAAAAAAGGCCGTGAGATATATCTGAATTCAACTAGTTACAAGGAAAGGGTGGGGACAAGAAAAGAAACAATTAATTTTCTTGTGGTAGGTTATGCATGGAGGAGTGAACTAACATAACACTTTGGATCAGATATTAGCCAGGGAGTCCTCTTTTGTTGGGTTTCTTTGTTGGATTCTTTGCAATGGGCAGCAGAAGTCGTAGATAATTTACCCTAGCTGTGATTTTGCCTAGGCTGTGAAGTTGTTTCTTTGGGACGCTCAATTTTTGTTTTGCTAGTTTTTAGAGTTGTAAAGAGACTTTTGTGGTGCTTCTTCTTTACTTGGTTTTTGTGAAAAAGGGTTGTTTTCGTGATAGGTTGGGATTTGTTATATTTTTTGAGGTTTTTGGTGTGAGAAATAGTAAAATCTTTTGGGGTTGGAGAGTTCTTACAGCGACATTTTGGTCCTAGTTAGATTCCACATTTTCTTTTTTGAGCTTCGATGGCAAGGTGTTTTTGTAATTACTCGCCAGGCCTTATTTTATTGAATTGCAGCCCTTTTCTGTAGTTTTTTGCTTGGCTACCCATTCTTTCGTGGGCTTCTCTTTTGGTATGTCCTTGTATTATTTTTATTTTATTTTCTGTTTATGATATAAGTAGGAAGGCTCTAGCTTCAAATGTAATGACCAAGGTTTCGTTGAGACAATGAACTGGGGTAGAAGAAGGAAAAAAATGCTTGATTTTTGGAGGAATAGTTTTTGGAGAGTCCAGGTTTCTCGAGGTGGTTGGGATCTTTTCATTTTTTTTTTTCATATGTCAATAGCTCTTTCTATTAATTTTTAGTTCAATTTCCAGTACCTATCAGGCTCTTTGGTCCATTTCCGTATAATTGTTATCCTTAAATTATTTGTTTACTTTTTCACTTACTGTTGGTATATTTGTTCTTTTTGGAGTTTGTGTGGGTGTGACATATTCCCCAACTAACCATCTTTTTAGTGATATGGCTTTTGTTTTCTTTGTTTGGTGTGATCAGATAGCTGTTCCACATAATGAGTCAGATAAAGTAGCTCGAGGAGGACTAGACAAAATGACTCTCATTGAGGTTATTAAATTTCCTCTTCCTGCTTAGTTTATAATTGAGTTTTCATGAATTTTTGGTTTGACTTCAAAGATCTGTATCTTACAGGTTGGCCCCCGATTTTGTTTGAATCCAATCAAGATATTTGGTGGGAGTTTTGGAGGTCCAACCCTATATGAGAACCCCCTTTATGTATCACCAAACCAGGTTAGATGACTCAACTTTTTTATCATTTGGGATTACACTCCTTCGCTATTCCCTTTTAAACCTGCATTCCAGCATAATATCTGAGAGAGTACTTTTGCATCACTTATAAAGAAACGAAAACCACATTGAGGAGGCATTAGCAGCTATGTTTTTATGGTTTCTCAACTCTAAAATCATGTTTACAAGAGAATAAAAGTATCAGATTTACAGAAAAATAAGAATGTCATTGCTAAGGCCGAGTATTTCATTATCTTTTTCAATTCAAGTTTCTTTGAGAAACAATCTGCTCACCTAATTTATTATTATGCTTTTAAAATCTTGTTTTTATTCATGGTTGAAAACGTTGGATTGGCCTAGTGGTAAAAAAAGACAATGAGTTCTATAAGATACTTAGAGAGAATGAGTTCAATACATGATGATCACCTATCTGAGATTTAATATCCTGAGTTTCGACATTCAAATGTCATAGGGTCAGATGGGCTGACCTATGAGATTAGTTGAGGTTGCGTAAGCTGATCTGGACACTTAATAGATATAAACGAAAATATGGTTGAGAACTTGGAATTGGAATATTCAGAACAGTTGCTCATACAATACAAATTGCAATCGAGCAATTTAGAGTTCAATAGATGAATACTTGTGATTGTGATCTACCAACAGTCAGAACGAAGTTCTATGTTTTGAACTTTTAACAATAGACATAGACAGACTACTTGCTCATGTTTTTCCATGTCTCCCTAGATTCGAGCGTTGGAGAAGAAACAGAAGGCTGGGAAATACTCAAAGAAAGTTAAAGCGAAAACGAGGAGGAAGATGCATGAGTTATCGAATCCATTGGAACCGGACGAGTTTGCCGACATGTGGAAGGAATAGATCTTTCAATGGACTTCATTTTTGTCTAGAATTAATTACATTTCCTTACCTACCAAGGAAATGAGAATTTGTTCTATAATACTATTGTTATCTATAAGTGCAAATTTTGGCCTTGTTATTTATTAAACCTCGAATTCTTTTTCTGTATGTTTAGTGTTTCTTAGAGTTAAATACTTTATATATATGATAATACCAGGTAAAATATTATCTCATATTTATTTTTAATTTTTAAGGAATAGTTTGAAAAGAAAAGGCACAGTTCAATTTAGATCATTTTGTGATTTTACGAAATTATGAATAAGATTATGCAATTTAGCTTTAATGTTTAGGGAAAAATCAATTTATATCCCTAAATTTTTTAGTTGTATTAATTAAAATTCTTAATTAATAGTTATATCAATTTTGAAGCAGGAATTATTATAAGTGGATTAAATTTCACTTGATTTTTTTTTTAAAATATTAATGTATAACTTTTCACATTGTATAAGATTCATCAAATGCAACGGTTAATGTAAATTAAAGAAAAATGTAAGGATAAAATATGGTTTATTTCTATTAAATTTGAAATATTTCTTATATGCTCGTGTAATTACCTACTTCTTAGGTCCTACTATTTCTCTAATGGATAGCTTGCTTATGGTCTTATCATAAATAAATCTCTCGAGTGAATGAGAGAAAGGGGTTCATTGTTCGTGACTCGTAATCAGTAAACAACTCATATACTCACTCTAAGGACGAGAACATTAAATTTCATCTTGTATAACTATGTTCCTAGTTCCATACTTGGAAAAATCTCCAAAATGATAGGTTCATTGAGTCAGTGAGTTGGATCATTCTTACCTATACAAATCAAAGGACTGTTCTCTTAGATAGAAGTTCATAAATCACTCAGGATTAAGGTCGAGGTAGGTATAGTGATCCTATGAAATGTTAATCTCTTTTGTCAATGGTGTTATAAAGAAAAATTAATCCTTTCGCGGTTCGGTATAGGATACCCCTACTCACATGCCTCCACGTGAACGATTTAGATCAAATCGTCTGTAAGACTTATAACTCTTGTAACATTTAGAAAGTGGGTCGTATTCGTAGTGTCATTAAGATAAAACACCAAACCTTATTCATACTACAAACTATTTAGGTTATTACTTGAACATGACCCCTTTGTATCTCTACCACATACTGTTCGTGTTACATAAAATAACCTTTGATATTTCTTTAATAGATAATTGCATATATAAAGTAATAAACTATTTTCAAATAACTTAATAACTACGAGGCTTTAGAACATACATCCCAACATCCCCATGGTGTAGCTAAGGAGCAATTCAATTTACGAGCCTTCCCGTTCTCTCTGAAGGATGACACGAGGGACTGGTTATATTATCTGCTACTAGGGTGCATCACCGCTTAGACTGACTGAAAAAGAAGTTCTTGGAAAATTCTTCCCACCATCTTCGTGCCACCAAATCAAAAAGGAGATATACAGCATTCTGTAGGGGCATGGATGATAATTTGTATTTATACAAGTTATTGTCTCTTAAAGTTAGAATATTTAGAAGTTTTTTATGAGAAAAGCAATGAATCATAGAAAAATAGAGCAAAATTACTTTCCAATGCATTTACCAAGTTTAGCCTAAGTGGAAATTATCGCTGAGGTGTTTATTATGCAGGAATACAGAAAAAAAAAACGCAGAAGAGGAGTGATGCGCTGGAGCCAAAGAGAGGCCTTGCAGACAAATATTTCGTTAGTTCATTGGTTTTAGTCCAAGTAGGAGCTTGTTGGGTTGTATATCCTAAAACTCGCAGGTTATAATATTAAATAGATTCTATTTGCAATAAAGATGTTATTGAGGTTTATTCATTGAAATTGTTATTGAATATGTAAATTGCACTTGTAAAGATTAAATCCAATAAACTAACGAACCCCTCGCTATAGCATGAATACTTGAACTTTACATGGAGACATAAAAGAGGATCAAGTTTGAGTATATATCCAAAATGGTCTATTAGTATAAGGATAGGGTTGGGTACTTTATCCTGGGGAAACTTTGAATGCGGCTCGCTTTGTATTTGATGCAAACGATGTGATCTCAAAATTGTTCATGTGGAAACATGTGAGTGGAGGCATCCTATGCAAAAGATGTTTACATAAGAGTGGACCACAGAATAGTCACTTTTTTTTTATAACAACCCTTTACTGTTGAAACTAACTCTTTCAATTTGATGATCTAAGGTAACTCGATCTCAATCCTGAGCTAACTATGAACTCCTGTTTATTTGGAATTATTCTTTAGTCTGCATGGGTGAGAATGATTCAATGACACTGCTCAATAAGCCTCCCATTTTAAGGTAAGACTGGGAAGATAGTTGAGAACACAGTCATGCAGGATGGAATTCACTCCTATCTAATTTTTGGGTTAGTAGATAGTTTCTCCCTTAAGTACTGACTCCTAGTCTTGAACAAGGGGCATCGCCCTCTGAGAGACTTGGTTTATTGGTAGGACTATAAACCAATTGTTTATTAACAGATTAGTGGAAACTTAAGGAGCAAGATGTATTATAGGAGTAAAACGGTAATTTTGACCCAATTGTTAATACGAACAACCTGTGAAGGATCGACTTACTGATCATGGTTAAATCAAGTGGACAAAAATATATTTACTGTGAGGAGAGTGCAGCTACTAGACTTTAATGGAGTGACCCGATAGCTAACGAGTGTTGATTAATTCGATTAAAAGTGTTTAGTCAATTAATCTCGAATCGTTGGAGCTCACAATCTATAGGTACATTAAGTCCCCCTACTAACTCACAAACGAATTAAACTTAATAGCATGATGAGGGATTTTGAAATGTTCAAATTCGAATTACGAAAAATATTAATTATATATGATATGATTCTACGTTTAATTATCGAATTAAATGAATTTGGAATATTGAAAAATATTTAAATATGATTTAAATATTAAAAATATGAATAGGGACTCATGTTAAGAATTGGTGTTTAATTAATTTAATTAATACTAAGAACTAATTTAATTTAAAATTAATTATTAAATTTATTTTGTTTAAAATTTATTTATTTAATATTAATATTGAATTAATATTTAATAAAATTATTCTTTTTAATTTGATTTCAAAAATTGACAATCGTTTTTTAATTAAAATTCATTTTTTAATGAAAAAAACAAACATTTAGTGGGTTTTTCCCACTTAAGACACCATGATATTCCACTAATTTTTTTTTTAGTTTTGGTGTTATTTTCTCATAAATTTGTATTGCATGCTTAATTTGTTTAAAAACAAAAAATCAATTAACAGAATTTGAAATTGAGAGAAAATTGTTTTCTCCAAATGTATGACACCAAAAACTGAAAATCTCTCTATATTTCCCACAAATTCATACTCATTTGGATTCCACTATCCAATCTAAGGGCTTAGAGGATGGTAGAGAAGATCAAGTGATGATCTACTAGCATTTGAAAGTGAAGATTACGACTGAACATGGAAAAATTTGAAGAGTTCTTTATATTAAAGATATTATAATTTCTGAAACCTTATTAAACATGCATGCTTGTTTGCTCAAATTAATGTAGTTAAAGTGCTTAATAATTATGTTTTCTTCTGTTTATTGTATGCTAACTCCATTAGAACCTCTCCACGAAAGAGTTGTTGCAGGGCCCCTTGGTAGAATGAACTCCTCTTGTGAACTTCATTCTCTTGGACTTCCCAAGTACACAATGTTCCCAAAAACTTAGTCTTTTAGTGCCTCTAGATTGTATCAAACCTTGCTTTAAGAATTCATTCAAACCTCTTTCACTAATACGTGAAAGTCTTCGATGTCACAATTCAAATTCACTGTCATTTTTAGTTTCTGATAGTAGGGCATACTTAGAATGATTAACCTTCTTCAAAACATTTAGTCCATCAATTTTCTTTCTAACAAGGATTGTCCTCCCCTGTTTCTCTATCTTTAAATCATTTATTTCTCCAATGAATTTACAGCCCTGGTCATCAAGCATGCTTAAAGAAATGAGATTTTTCTGAAGTTTTGGAACATGCCTAACATCTCTTAAAAGTACTTCCCTGCTATCTAAGAGTTTTAGTAACACTGAATCTCTACCAATGATCTCACACTCATTGTTATTCTCCATGTAAACTGAGTCCCCTTCCTCTGATTTGTAATCAACAATCAGCTCCTTTTGAAAGTCATATGATAGGTACATCCTGAGTCTAAGACCCATTCTCCTTTCTTAGTTTCAGAGTCTGACTTTCTTATTTGCAACTGCAGGAACCTCAATGTAATAAGTTTCTCTCTAGCAGGCCTTTGATTTCTCCCATGCTGCCTTGACTTCCTTTGATCATCACTTTTGAAGTTTCTATTTCTGGTTGAATCATCTCTACCATATGGCTTATATCTTCTGTTATCATCTCTTCTCTGATGTTTTCCCCTTTTTGGGCAATTTCTCTTGAAATGCTCCTCCTTATGGTAGATAAAACATTTCAAGGTTGGCCTTTCTCTATGCACTTCTAATTCTTGTTGAAAAAGCTCTTCTTAAACTGATTCTTGCCTTTAGAAAACTGGGATTCAGCACCACTAGCATTCTTATCTTCTGCTTTCAACTCTAGTTCTCTACTCCTTAGGGTTGTAATGACATTGTCTAATGTCACAGTCTCTTTTCCATACTTCAGAGCTGTTTTTACCTCCTTGAAGGTGTCATGAAGTGAGTTAATCAGAAAGGTAGCCTCACTTTCTGCTCCTAACTTCTCCTCAGATTGATTAAACTCATTTGTAAGCCTCTTGAATTCATCTAGATTTTCATTCAAGGACTTGGAGTGATTCATTTTGAATGAGAAGAGTCTTTCTTGAATGTACAGCTTGTTATAAAGATCCTTTTTGCCGTAGAGAGCCTTTAATTTCTTCCAGACTTCGTATACAGTGTTTTCATTTATGACTTGTCTGAAAACACTGTCAGAAATATTGAGTATTAGAGTTCGATATGCAATTTCTTCTATGTTTTGGTTATCTTCAGCACTTAAAGAGGTAGGCAAAGACTTTGGATCATCCAAAGCTTCGAGGGTCTTTTGTAAGATCAAAAAGGCCTGGACCTTTTTAGTCCATAGTGCAAAATCTCCTACTCCATTGAACTTCTCAATTTAGAATTTAGCAGTGGCCATCTTAAAACCTTCAAGAATCTGACTTGTGCTCTCTCAAGAATTTCACACTGGAGCTGAAGTTTTTGTTCATTTTCTTCAACATTACCCATTTCTTTATTAGATAAATTATTCAAATACCTTTGAAGTTTAGAGAATATTTTTAAAATTAGAACTTTAATTGTTTCAAAACAGACTATTTTATTATTACAATGGAGGCAGTTTATTACCAAGTAAAGAATTATTTTCTATCATTTTCTTCATTGGATGAATTTTACAAAATGAAAATTTAAGGTATGTTTTAATTATCCATAAACTTCTAAAAATTTCATTTTTATCATTAACTAATTGTTTCAAAATAATTATTTTGTTAGTATAAGGAAGATAGTAATGGTAATATGATGTAGTGGATCATATTGACACATACGGTAAGTTTGATTTTCAATTATGCTCTTGAAAAAAATAATAAAAAATTTAAAGTTAAACTTAAAAGAATTGTTAATATAAAAACAATCAATTAGAAATGGTGAATTATAAAACTTGGAAGGTGCAAGAAAATAAACTCATTTTTGAAGTTCCAGAAAAAAAAAGTGATATTTATAATATGTTTGTTATTCTCTATGCAACATTCAGTTTAGTTTAATTAATATTCCCATAGTGAATAAACAATAATCTTAAAAGGTTTATGATGTTGCAATCGTAATCACGATTGAGAATATAAAGCTGTAATATCCACTCTGTTAGGATCCTTCTTTAAGTATAAGAATGGTAAGTAGAGATGTCCAATTTTTTCACGGGAACGGAGATTCCCTAATTAGACGGAAAATGGAAGGAGTAGGAGAAAAAAAATTCTTCGTAAACTAAACGGGGATGGGGATGGGAATGAATTCTCCGTCCCTGCCCTTGCTTCCGTCCCTGCTCCATTCCTCGTCTCCACCCTGATTAGTTTCTACATATTTATTTAGTATAGTTATCTAAAGTTATGTTATTATTATTATTATACAAATATTACATTTAAATTTTAAATTTGATTATTTATTGCGAAAGATAATGAATATGTTTAAATTGAATATTTAAATTTAGATTATATATGTGAATAATTTAATTTATATTTATTTCTTTCTATTAAAAATTTTTAATTAGCCTTTTAAGTCAAAATTTCAGTAATTTATCTTTAAATTCAAATTGTCTTGTAAAAGTAACTATAATAACCAATTTAATGACAAAGTTAATTATTTAATTACAATTTGCTCATATTAGTGATTTAAATTAATTGACTTTTTACAAAAAAAAAAAAAAAAAAAAGTAATGGGAAAAAATTTCCTGCGAGTCGATTTCCACAAATTCCCTGTGGGGAATCCCCGCCCCGATCCCCACGGAAAATTTCACGGGGATGAGGAATGAAATGGGGAGCGGGGAGCGGGGAGCGGGATGGGGAATTGGCATCAACCCTGGACCCGCCCCACCCCATAAACATCTCATAATTGCAGGGTGAGGAATTGAACCATTAAACTTACGATGAGGAGGTCAATCGAATACCACTAATCGAGATCACTTTAGATATTATAATTGTTGTTATTTATCAAACCTTTGCATCAATTGTGCGCTCCTACCATTTTTTATCGTGCCTAAATTCGCAATCTCAATTTACTTTGATGATTAAATTTTGAATTAGAGGAGTAAATAATTTAAAGAGATTACTAGTTTATTTTTTAACTACATCCATTTTTTTTAAAAAAAAGAATTAGTATTAAAATAAAATATAAAAATCGAATTAGTAAATAAAAAAAATGAAATTTTAATTTATGAAAATTATCACAAATAGAAAAAATGTCAAATTATTTATAGGAATAGCAAAAAAAAAAAAAAAACATTGATAAAATTTTATTAACATCTATAAGTTATAGAACTGTATCAGTTTCTATCACTATAGTATCAATGATAAACTTCTATCAGTTTCTATTACTATAATATCAATGATAAACTTCTATCAGTTTCTATCACTAATAGACATTGATAGACTTCTATCAACCTCTATCAATGATAGAATTATATAAATTTTTATTACTGATTCTATCAGTGTCTATCAGTGATAGACTTCTATCACTGATACTATCAACGATAGACTTATATACATTTCTATCACTGATAAACACTGATAGATTTTTATCAACAGAAGACTAAATTTTGTTATTTGTGTAAATAGTTTTCCTTATTTTTCTATTTTGAAAATCTGTTTTTAATTTATAGAACATATTCCATTAAATTGATTAGAAATTTAAAATAACATTTTCGTAATCATATATATTTTATTCCTATTCCAAATAAAGTAAAACACTACCATTGATGTTTTAACGAGGACAATAGATTCCTAGTAAAGATAAGTAGGCAACATTTATTGAAATACCATGACGTTTCTAACTCATTTCTATTACGATTGGTTTTCATTACCTTCGTTACAACTATATTCAAACAGGTGAAACATACTTGACTTTCACGTGACATTAGTAGTGAATGTCTTTGAAGAGAAAAAAAGTGGTATGCAAAAGAGAAACTATGCACATATGTGTGATGCTTGACACACACATTTCAATGCTTAAGTTAGAGAGTGAAAGAGTGTGGAAATTAGGAAATTTCAAAATAAGATTCAAGTTACCTCATATGAAGCTATAATAATGTATTTAAAGAGGTGAATGACCTAGATTGTTCTGATAGGGTTTCGAAATCGCTTTAGGATAATCATACAACCTATCGGACTAAGGGGTGTACCTTGTTTTGAGTTTGGTTAGGGTCGGCCTCAACCAGGCTAAGGCTGAGCATCTTCTCCTAAGCCTATTTTAGTCATAGGGTGATGCTTTGGGTCGGAACATGTGTGAGATATGTCCCACTAGGCCAAGGTTAAATACATTAATTTGGGTTTTGAAACAAACAAACTCTCTCCCCTAGGCTCTATCCTTCTACCCTTGACCATATTGCTTTTATTTTTATTTTATGTCGATTATATCCTTTGGTCTAAGATCACCAATAACAACAAATTATTTCACAACTAGACAAAGAGGCCTAATTGTAAATTATATCTACTTTTACCCTCAAATTTAAGCACAAATTTCATAAAGGAAGAGAGGTAGCAACAATGAAAGATCATGAGAATTAGCAATAGAAATACAGTGAATGGAGCACAAAGCTGTAGCTGTTTGTGAAAATATGTTTGCTCATTCTCTTCCCAAAGTTGTTTAAAGAAATTTGTCTCAGATAAAATTATAATCTAAGAAGTGTAATGATACAAGTTGTCGTTTAGGACTTTAAAGCAAGAACTCAAAGGTACAGCTGTTTGTGAAAATAAGTTGAATCAAAAGGAGAAACAGAGCTCCTATTCAAGGTTATGCAGCCAAAAAAGGAGCATTATGTTACAGCAAGTGTCAGAAGAATATTCATTCTTATAATGGGTGGCACCATATCTATGGCATCAGGTTTTACCATTCTCTTTCTTCTTTTCTTCGCTTGCTACAGAAACCCCATTATAAGAATATCTGCTTTCTTTAATTCTCTTCACAGCAATTGATGTGTTAGTCATTTGCATCATGTTTTCCAATGCTAGACAAACAATTTTGACGTACAATAATAATATCGGAATTCTGTGCTGATAGTAGTACTTCAATTCAGAAACGTTTGTTGCTAATATTTCTTCATGTTAATGTAGCAATCGAGGTCAAGCCAATAATTGACGACTGCAGGATTTGGTGAATGCTTTTATTCAGGTTCTTGGTAATGACAAGGCAAGCCAGCAAGTATTTTCCTATGAAAGTGAGGTTTTTTGTCTAGCAAGTTTTACATGCTCATGCTAGTATGATGGATCAACTTGTGAAGAAGTTACATTCGTTTGTGGAGTCGTTCTATTCTGTTCTTTGTCGGAAGATGAAGGAAAATCTAGATCATGTTCTTTGGTAGTTTAATTTAAGTTTGCAAGTTCTGTTTCGGAGTTATTTTTTCAGATGTTTAACTTTTCGTATGATGGAGGAGTTCCTCCTTAATATGTCTCATGGGGAGAATAGCCGCTTTTTATGGCTTGTTAGGGTGTGTGCGATCTTATGAACGATCTTTGTGAAGTGAATCGAATAATGGGACTTTTAGAGAGAATGATAGGGACCCTAGTGAGGTGCGGTCGATTATTCGCTTTTATGTTTCTTTATGGGCTTCAATTTTGAAGACCTTTTGTAACTGTTCTATAGGCATTATTTTGCATAATTAGAGTTCCTTTCTGTAAAGGGATGACTTTTTTTATCGGCTTGATTTTTGGTAGCCATGTATTCTTTCATTTTTTCAATGAAGTTGTTTTTATTAAAAAAAAAAATCAACTGAACTTGGGTCGAGAAATCAACTTAGAAATGTTATATATGTGTATGTAAGGATTGAGATTTGTTTATGTGTTTTGGCTCTAGTTTCTTCGACCGACAAGCAATTTGGAGAAGTATTAGAATTAGGCCTTGTCAATTCATTAAAGGCCTTCATTGAGCATAGATAAAAGGTTGTTTGAATTGATTAGAGAAAAAAAGATATTTTTTTTTTAAAAAAATCATTTTTATTTAAACTCTTTTGATAAAAAGAGTTTAAAATATACGTTTCAAAAACTATTTTGAATAGTTACAAATACTTTATTATTTTTATTATTATATATGACTTATTTTTAAAATTAAAAAGTTAAATTAACACCTCAAAACTCAAATGTTTATGATCTAAGTTAGTAACCTATAAGCTTTTTAAGTTAAAAATATTATCAAAGAAATAGATATCAATATAACCGATACGTTGTATAGATACCAATAAACAAATTAAGATAAAGTTCTAGAATCATTATTTTGTATTAGTAAGATTTCCAAGCTAGAATAACTTATATATATTACATTAAAGAACAACTCTTCCTCTTTCCGTACGTGGCGGAACAAGTTAGATTATTAAGAGAAATCTTTTTTCCTTAGTAGCTCAATTAATAATACATCAATTATCATCAAAAGGTTGTTAAAGTGAGCATAACTCAACTGACATACGAACTTGTTAACGACTAAGAGGTTTATGAATTTAGTTTGTAACTCAAATCTCTCTACCTCAATTGTACTCAAAAGAAATATATATAGAATCAAAAGATTGATAGTTTGATCTTATATCTTTCAATTGTTGAACTCAAAAGGAAATTCGATGTTAGTGAAATTATTAATTTAAAGTTGATTTTGATTTACGATGTTGACTAGATGATTTTCGTGCGTTTGAATAGCATTTAATAGAATATTCTAAAAAAGAAAAAGGGAAGAGTATTGGTGACCGCCAGATGGCAGAATACAGTTGGGGTTAGGTATGTTAGTTACCTTCCAAGAAGTGGGAAGAATGAAAGAAAACTATTGTTTTTCCTCGTAAAGGAAAACACCAACATCCAACAACCTTATCCATAATGGAAGTTTGGTCGGTTTGAATACAAATTCCAAAGTAAAAGCAATTTTAAATTTTTTGCTTAAATATATATATATAAAAAAAAGGTGGAAATATTTGGTTAATTTAATGCAAGATTTGTCGTAAATTTTGTATGGTCCCCTTTTTGACTACCGACATGGTTACATTATCCCAAATATTTGATGCGTTTGTTTTTTCACTTTTTTTAAATCATAGGTTGAGTGTGAGAAAAGTTTCTTTTTATTTTTAAATATTAGATTCATTTGAAATAAATTATACAAAATTATTTAATTTACCTAATTTCACGTCAAATTAACTTTTAGTTCAGAATATATGTTTTGTCTAGTTGGTAATTAGGTTAGTAAACATCATTTTCATTTTTTTAAAAAAACTATCAATTTCATCCCCAGATTTAGGATCGAGTTAATTTTAAAATAATATGTTATATGAATAGGTGTCTTTAAAAGTTAAATATTTCATTGTCTAATTTAAATTTAAATTTTTGTTTTTGGAAAAATAAAAAACTCTAAGCTGATGAGTTAAATTTTATTTAGTGAAAATGTTGTCTCTCACCAATTTGCAGTACATGACGATAAATTTAAAATTCATAAAAGATGTGACTTGTAAATCAAGGAAGAATATGAGTACTAACGTGACACATACCACAATGTCTTTGTTGTCTAAATCAATTCTAGACTTTTGGTTATAACAAGAGCTTAGAGATGAGAATTGAACATACTTATTCTAAAGCCATGATAATGTGTATATATTAGGCTAATTAAGCAAGGATTTTCCTTGATCTCTTATAATTTGGACTCTGATATTTATTGTCTTCTCAATCTTTGATATTGGATGATGGGTTTGCATATCCTTGCCCTCGTCCTAGGTGAAGGTCGAGGATGACTCCTTACAAGCCTCAGCTTGTGGTTAGCTTGGCCTAATGCCCATTTGAGTCTTGGCCCGAGTATTTCAATCTTGAGTTTTGTTTTTTTTTTTTTTTTGTCTCATTCGAGTTGGATACTATTGAATTTAGTCTAATCTTTGAGTACAAATCTACTCATAACAAAATAGAGTAATACTTGGGTGCATTCAAAGTTTTTTTTGTGCATCCTACTATCAACTCACACACAAAAAATAAAAAATATATATTTTAAGAAAGAAGTACGAAAAAAAAATCACATTATAATTGAAAATTTTGATAGGATGTATAAAGATGGATTTTAAATGTCATTCAATTAAGAAAAATTTTCACATATAAAAAAAATGTCAAACTATTTATAGAAATAGCAAAAAAAATATTGATAGATACTGATAGACTCAATATCTATCAACCTTTATCAAAGAAGATTAAAATTTTGTTATTTTTAGTAAATAGTTTTCTTGTTTTTCTATTTTTGAAAATCCCTCTTCAATTAAAATATAATTCAGAATCTCACATCATCATTTTATTGTTCAATTCCAATAGTGTTATCAATTAGAATTATAATTGAAAATTTTCTAAGCTTTGAAAATATAATTAAATTTATTAAATATGGGAGACAAATTTGATAATGATGTGCACTCAAAGAATCAACTGGATCGCTTTATTTTTTTTTCTTAGTACGGGCACTTTAATTTTAATTTTAATTTTAATAGGGAACATAACACGGTTTTGTTTGTTTTGTTTGTTTTTTTTTCTTTTTCCTCTTTTTGGCTCTAGATAGATTTTTTAGGACTTAAAAGATTGATGTTTGTTCTTTTACTTTTCTAGAAAAAAAAAAATTAATATGGATTGTTTTTAAATATAGAAAAATAAATCAAAATATTTACAAAATATAACAAAATTTTAGACTAGGTGTGGCGTTCCCCCTTGACTTGACTCTCCTAACGTCGAGACGGGCATGACCTTGTCGTCTGCAATGCGTGCATAACCCCTCAGCTTACCCTAGCCCCGGGCCTTTTGCTCTTTACTGAACTGGGTTGGTTAAAAACTTTCTGTCAAGTCCCTGAGGCGCATCGCTTCCATCTCTTTAGTTCGAATGCTTTTCTACTTTAAAAACTTATCTCATCTTTGCCGGGACTATTCCAGTGAGTCCTCCTATGGTGAACAAAAAGATGGTCACAAATCCAAAAAAGGTAGCTAGTGCCCAGACTCGCGATTCGGGGATTTCCCTGGCTAGGATGGATGATGGTAAGTTGTAGCTACACAAGAGTATATACACCCATCAACGACTAGTCTAGTCTAGTAGTGGTTCGGATCTTGACCGGTTTGAAACATATTCTTTTGCGCAGCATTAGTCTTTTCAGACTACTGTCTTCTTTGTCAACGCTACGTTGGACCTAAAGGAAAAGGCGCTACTTAGCCCTACATTAGTACATTCGACTATTAGATAGTACCCATAAATCTGATGATGAAAGAGGGGAGCGTGGTATACCTGATCGTTTGGTAAACGAGACGTACGTAAGCCGGCCTCTCTTCGCCAGTACTTGACAAACACGATGTAGTTGAAGTAGTCGTGCTGAATGTCGAATATGTACTTCTATCAGCGTCTATCATTGATATTTCTAAAATTTTACTATATCTTATAAATATTTTCAACAGTTTTACCATTTGAAATAATTTTCCTATTTTCGTCTCATCTCTTTTTTCTTTTTAAGAAATGGGAAGAAATTTATTATTATTATTATTATTATTTTTATTTTATTTTTTTGTAAAAAGACAAATTTTTATTCTTGCTCCTAATTAAAGGAACAACATTGATTTGCTGTAGATTATATTATATTATCAAAACTCCCTTTTTGGTAACTTCATTTTTTATGGACTTTTAAAACAAATTTTATTTTTTTTAAATGGACTATCATTCAACTCGTATATAATATGCGTTAGTGATAAAAAAAATATATATAATTTTTATTGCCAAGCTTTATTGTACTTTAAAAATAGATAAATAAATAAATAAACTTCATTTTTTTACAAAAGTAGCCCTTTTATTTTTTTCTTCTTGTTATTTAAAAACCAAAAAAGAAAAAAAATCATATATGTTTGAGAGTATAGTTTTTTTTTTTTTTTCAGTCTTTAAAAAATAAAAAAGCCATATTTATTTCATAATCAATACTTTTATGAAGGGAATAGAATGTGCAGACATGAAAATAAAAATTTTGAGACGTAAAGATAAAAGGATTGTTAAATTGACAATCGAGATTTTATTTTATATTTTTAGATTTATTAAATTCTAAAAGTGTTTGATAGACAATCTAGATGTTTTAGAAACAAATATAAAATTAAAACAAATCCAAGTAATTATAATTTGTTGTGAATTTGAGGAGCACAACGACACATATCGAGAATAAGAATATGGAAAAAAAATATAATATAATGTATAAATATATAAAATAAATAAATAACAAAGAATAGATTTCTCTACTTTCTCTTATCTTTTTGGATTAATCACCAATATATGTTTTTCAAAATCCACCAAAGATCACTATTTATGAGCAATTTGACAAATAGGAGGTGGACTACATTGACACTAATAGTGTGCAATCTCGAGACACTTAATAATTGATAAGTGAGAAATGGCCAATAAACACTAATAACAGGACATCTACATTACATCTAATTTAACATATTTATAATATAATTAAATTTTTTTGCTCAAAATTTTATTAAAACTCGTATGCTCCAATTTTTACTCCAAAATTTAAATTTAAAAAACCAATAAATAAATAAATAAAATTGGACCAGAAGTGTAGCAGTTAATGTTAGAAAAAGACATGGACAGCATGGGTAATATGAATTAATAATTAGGACTATTTAATTAAAAAGGAATTTGTAGTGATGTATATAATTAAAGAGATACGTAGGCTTTTGCCAAGTGGAAACTTTATAACAACAAGCTTTTGAGAGATGTCGACAAACCAAACGCATTCTCTGTCTCTGTTCTAAAACTTCTCAAACTTCTCGTTGTCTGTGTCATTTGTTTCACGGACATCTTAAATTTATATAAAATGATCATCTAGATTACTGTATTTATTTTATAATATTATAATATATGAAAATTCTCGAGCATTTTAGATGTCCTCATCTCTAAAGTTTTAAATATCTTTAGATTTTTCAGATTTTTGTGTTGAGGATATCCTATTTTTTCGTATCCTCTATTTTTCTTATATATAGAGAGTAAGATGTTCAAAATTTAACTTCGAAATTAATATTTATTTCATAAAAATATTAAATTATTATATATTATTTTATTGAGAAAAATAAGATATAAAAATGATATTAATTTAAAAAGAAATTAAAATCGACAAAAAAAAATACAGTTATTAAAGTATTCTCATATATTTGAGAAAATATTGTCACTTAACAAACATGATTATCTACAATAATTTTGGACGTTTATAATTTTAGACATCTAAATATTTTAACTATCTACATTCTTAAAAAGACAAATGGGCCTTTAATGATTATCGGAGGCATGGTAGATTATTTTATCCAAATCCAACGGTTTTTTATTGAATATTTTTTTTTCATCTAGAGAAATAGAAAAATAATTTATTATATAGAAAATATGAAATATTGTAGTCATATCGAGTGAAAGTTAAGTTATTGAAATTCATTTCTTAATCATTTAGTTTTTGAAATTTGTGTTTGTTATCTCTCAATTTTTTATAATGGTTTTTATTTTTCTTAGTAAAAGACTTAAATACAGAGACAAATTCTAAAAACAAATAGAGTTTTTCAAAACTATTTTTTAAGGCTTTGTTTTGGTCATCATTTATTTTTGAAAGCTTTTAATTTTTATCAGAGTTTCATCTTTATTAAATAAAAGAGTTATTATAAATTATTAATCAAATTTCAAAAAAAAAAATTAAATCACTTTTTCTAATTTTTAAAAAATTGCTATGTTTTTTAAAACATTGGACATAAGTAGATAATGAAGCAAAAAAATTAGAGATAAAATGAGTGTTTAGCTTAATTTTAAAAATCCTAAAAACCAAAAATCAAATGATTACCACAAATGAAAACTCATCTTAATTTTTAAAAAAATATTGGTAGAAATTAAATAACAAATGAAAGAAATTTAGAGGTAGAAGATGCCTTTATAAACTTTATTTTCAAAATCTTAAAAAAAAAAAAAAAGAACGAAATAGAACCTACTTGTGCTTTCATATTTAAATTTATTTAATCTCTATATTTTTTTTTCTAAAAAAATAGTGTTATATAGGTAATTTTTGTAGTACTTGTGTTAACTTTCAATTTTTTTTCTTTTCTTTTCTTTTCTTTTCTTTTCTTTTTTTTTTTTTTTTAAAAGGATTTAAAATTTTAAAAGTGTATAGGGTAGATTCTTAAATTTTTAATTTTGTATTATTATGAACTTCAATTTTGTGTATAATAGGTGTTTAGTTTATTTGACATTTTTTTTCCATTTATAGAGACATAATGTACACAAAGATTAAATGTTTAGTAATGGAGAATTCCATTACTGTAAAATTCAAATCATAATCTAATAGATGGATTAATATTTTAAAATATTGAATTTATGTGATTTGAGACAAAAATTAAAAATGTTTTATTAAACATTTCAATAGATTACGAAGTTAATAGTTTGGAGATGTATTTAATACATTTAAAAGTTATTGTAAAGATTTTTTTTTTAAAAGAATATTAACTTAAATAAATGACGGATTTTTAAAAATGAAAAAATAAAGAAAATTATCTAAAAAAAATAACAAAATTTAATTTTCTTTGATAGAGACGGATAGAAATCTATCCATGTCTATTAGTAATAGAAACTAATAAAAGTTTATCATTGATACAAAGTGATAGATATCAGTATTTTCTTTTGCTATTTCTATAAATAGTTTAATATTTTTCTTAGTTGTAAAAATTTTTCTAAATATAAAATTATAAATTTAATATATAGATATTTCATATTCTTTAGAGGAACAATATGGCAACATGATAGAAAATTGTCAGAAATAACATGTTTAAGTTTTTACCTTACAAAACTAGCATTTTTTAAAAAAACTCATAAAAGTAGTTTTTATCGATCTATCTTGCGAGAGTTCAACCACAAGATTTTTGTTAAAAAAACCAATTTTTTCTAACTTATCCATTGTTTAAGGCTTTTTCGATACATCTCCCCATATTATACATCGAGATTTCTCGGTGTTGATCCCATGCAAAATAATACCGAGATTTTATATATTTGAACTTTCTTGATGAAATTTCGAACATAATTAACACCAAAATTTATATATTTGAGCTTTCTCGGTAGAATCTCAAACAGAATTAATACCGAGATTTTAGATATATCCCAAATCTTACTCAATTTTTCACAAAATTTGATCTTTTTCAAAATTTAAAAATATTGAATCAATTAAAAAAATCTACTTTGATAATTAGAAAACCCATTTGGAAATTTGGAAATTCATCTAATTGTGAAAACATAAATTATGTTAAAGATTCGAAAAATTACGTAATAATTTCATATAAAATTTAGTAAAAATAACCGTTGAGAAAATTTGAAAATAATATAAAATTTGGTATAAGATTCGAAAAGATTACATAAAAAAATTAGCAACAGTATATAATACGAGAAGACCCAAAACAATAAATAAATAAATAATTTTTTTTAACCAATTCTTGGTAGTTACCTTGCCTTAGATGGATTAGAAATATCTATTTCTCTAAATTTTTTTAAAAAACGTGTTATTTTTGTAATGTAAAAAACTAAATGTGCTATTTTTTTTTATATAATTTCCCTAACATAATCTTAAGTTTAAATGCACATTAATTATTAGCGTCAAATTGGGGTTATTTAGATTGGGGGGATTTTGAAAGTTAATTAGGGAAAATGAGAAGTTTGAAACTTATTTAGGGGAAGGGGGGGCTTTTTTTGTCCCATCCAAAGATGAAATGAGAGTTTCAGTGAAGGGAAAGATGAATTCGATGAAGGAGAATCTGAAATCAGTGAAGGAGAAGATAGTTCGGTGGAAGAAATGAAGGGAAGCTGATTTTTTATGATAGAACGAGGTGGTAGGCGATAAAATTGGTCAGGCATGGTTGAATAGTCGTCGAATGTTCAACAAACGCATTCTGATAATTATATATATATATATATATATATATATATATTTAATGCAGCAAATAAAATAAAAAAATAAAAAAAAATATTAAAGAGACATTTCGATGGGGACAAAAAAAAGTCTCCCATCCCCTAAAAAATTTCAAACTTCCCTTTTTTTCCCAATTAACTTTCAAAACCCCTATAAATCTAAATAACCCGACAAATTGTTTTTGAAAATGAAGATATTAGATACAGTGAATGCGAGTCGAACGGGCCCATACTTTTGAATGAAATTAATTAAAAATAAATAAATATATATATATATATATATCTGACTTCTGTATGAGCGCCACGTGGATATGAATTTGTGTACGTGCTGAAACCAAAATCGTGGACCCCGCAGGACAGATCCAGGGTCAAAGTGGCAGTGGCCCATACAGAACCGGTAATGACGTTTGTGCAACCGCCACGTGTCTATGACCCTGGACGTGGCTGTCCTATCAGCAATTCCGTGTGGAGGTATATACTGCTCTCCGACTACTGTGGGCTCTCTCTTTTCTTGGTCGGTGCCACCAAGTCGGTGCTTCTTAATATCTCATCCCTCCATTTTATTTTTTTTTTTACCAATTTCTACCGTAAGCTTTTAATTTTATCTGAATAGACTCTAATGACTCGTTTCATAACGTTTTTATATTTTAATTTTGTTTTTTTTTTAAAAAAAATAGAAATAAAAACTTATTTGATAACTATTTTTTATTTATTATATTTTTTCTTTACATTTTCCTCGTGCTATTGTTTAGATATAATTTAATTATATAAATTAAAAAATAAAGCATGCATTAAGATATAAAAATTTTTACACAAATAAATCTCAATGCAAAATTAACAGTAATAATATAATTATTTATATTTTTCAAATATTGCTCAAATTAATTTGCAATATTATTTCTCACTGGATTCATTCATCTTAAATGATGTCAACTCAAAATCAGTTCAATTATATTATTATATAAATATGTGGTAGAATACTAAAAGTGAAGTAAAGTGAATATTTTTAGTAAAGATAATTTATATATTGTTAAATTCTAATTGGTTTCAAATGTATTAAAATTTTCAAGTTTCAAAATTTTAAAATTAAATATAATAAATAAATATGCATACTATAAAATTAAAAATTAAAAAATTGTTTAATATACAAATTTTAAATTTTAAATGTGAAAAAATATAAATCTAAATATTATAAATTTAAAATTTTAAAGTTAAACTAAGATATAAATATAACTATTGCAAATTTAAGAAAATATAAAAAAAATTAAAGAAATAATAAAATGAAAAGGTCAGACAAATAAAAGAAATAATAATAATAATAATGAAAAAAGAAAAAGAAAAAAGACAAGAATAGAAGTTCATTCATCTGCATCTGATTAACCAACCAACCCAGTAAATGACATGTTTGTATTATGAATGAAACAGTATAATATATTATAAACAAAACAACATAGAGAAACTACTTTTCATGGTTTTCAAAATTTAGTCTAAATTTTAAAAGCGTTTCTCAAATTTTAGAAATAAAAAAGAGATGGATAATCAAATGTCTGTTTCTTAAAAAATGAGAAAAAAGAAATGGGTAACAAAAAACAGGAAACAAAAATATTAATAAACGAACTATAAATATATATTAAGAGAATTCTTACATTCATATTTTGCTCTGATAACTTTTCATGATTTATATTTTATTATTTGTCACAACTATTTTATGTCTAGGTAGTTAACATGAGAAGTGGTGTATTTTTTTTAATGTACGAGCATGATCTAAACCATAAATATGATACATATCTAACAGTAAAGACATGTTTGAATAGACATTCACATATTTTCTCAGTTACAACTATTCGGGTTGAAGTAGTATATCTTTTCTTATATGGGTGTGATGTAAACCATAGATATGAAAATTCATGATCTAACACTGGAGATATATTTAAACGCAACCACATCCTTTGTCACATTACAGCTATTCATGTTGCAATGTTAGATTCCATGTATGGGTGTAATTTAAAACATAGATATGAAATATTGGTATCTAATGGTTTGTCAAAATTACACCACTGAACATTCAATTTGATTAATTAACCCCATGCAGTTTGTCAATTGTTACAATCAATCACTACAAGAACATCAACTTTTAGTAAGGAACAAAATGCGTTGCTAAAGCTAAAAAAAGCGCTACTAAAAGTATCAACAATGCAGAGACACACGTCGCTAAGAATGTTGTTATATCCACGTAGTTAAAGGTTTTAGTTGTTGGGTTTTATGTCCTAAAACTCGTGATTTGTAAACAATAAACTCATTATGTAATTTCAATAAAGTTGTATCGAATATATGAATTGCTTATTTCGTTTTAGAAATAAATCCAATAAACTAAAAGATCTATGACTATTACATGAATACTTGAACTTTATGTGGAGACATAAAAGTGGATCAAGTTCGAGTAAATAATCAAATGATCTATAGTATATGAATAAGGTTGGGTGCCTTATTCTGGTAACACTATTGGATGCGGCTCATTCTGTAGTTGTTACATGGAGTTGTAAAGTGCTACAAACGAAGTGGTCTTGATTCGTACATGTAGTGATATGAGGAGTGGGGGCGTCCTGTGCAATGAGTTTGCACAAGATCAGACCACGAATAAGTCACTCTTACTTTATAACGTTGCTTACTATTTAAGACTGATTATTTCAAATCGATGACCTAGGTAACTTGACCTTAATCCTGAGCTAACTATGAACTCCTGTTTATTCGGGATTATCCTTAGATTTGCATAGGTGAGGGTTGGCTCAATAGTGCTGGCTCAATAAGCCTCCCATTTTAGGGGTAAGACTGGGTAGATAGCTGGGGACATAGGGTGCAAGATAGAATTCTCTCCTACCTGCTTTCAAGGATAGTAGAGAGGTTGTTCCCTTAAGTGCTGACTCCGGGTATTGAACAAGGGGCCCCACCCTCTCATTGACCCCTCTCGGTTTGATGATCGGATCACAAACCAATTGTTCATTAGAGGATCAGTAGGACTTAAAGAGCAAAAGATAATCTCGGTGGTAAAACAGTCTATTGACTCAGCCGTTATTACGAACAACTTGTGAAGAGTTAACTTACTAATCATGGTTATATTGAGTGGATACAATATATCTATAGTGAGGGGAGTGCAACTACGAGCTTTAGTGGAATGACCCAGTAGTTAACGAATGAGGGTTAATTCAATGTAAAGAGTTTAGCCAATTAATCTCGGATCATTGGAACCCATGATTTGTAGGTTCACTAAGTCCCCCTACTAGCTCACAAATGGATTAGCCTTAGAGTAGCGTGATAAGTTGATTTGAAACGTTCAAATTAGAATTAAGGGAATTAGTAATTATATGTGATATAATTACACGTTTAATTTTGGAATTAAACGAAATTGGAGAATCCATTAATATTTAAATATGATTTAGATATTAAATTCATGAATAAGGATTCATGGTAATGGAATTGGTGACGAATTAATTTAATATTTGATATTAAATTAATTAAATTAATTAAATTGTTCAATTAATTTATTAATTTTATTAGAAAATTAATTTTGTAAAATTAATAAAATTTCATTTTTTTTTGGTTAAAATGGTTTTTGATTTTGGGAAATCAAAATTAAAAGAAGAAAGTTGGCAATGGAAAAGTTGGATTTTTCCACTTTCAAATTTCAGCAACTCACACATAATTCCATTTCTCTTCAGCTCAATTATTCAAGCATGAGTTGTGATTCATGCAAGGCTGTTAGTTCCACGAAAGTCATGCAATATAAAGCTGGAATTTTGAGTGGAAAGGAGAGAGAGAAATCGTTGCTGAAGCTGAGATTTGTGTTTGAAGAAGTATTCTTCACACTGTGTAAAACCAGTAACCTCCTCTCCAATTCCCCTCGATTCAAGCTTATTTTGAGTCCCACAACTTAATCTAAGGCTCAAAGAGAATAGGAGGGAAGATCTTGCGGTGGTTCACATCCAAAGAAGAAGGAGATTGCAGCTGAAGATCGTGAATCAAAGGTATTTCGAAGGTTAGTGTTGAAGCTCTGTTTTTAACTTATGAGCATGCTTAGTTTGAAGCCAAAATTAATGAATTAGAATGCTTAATGATCTTGTTTTACTTCTGTTGCTTGCTTCCTGAATCCAACATTAGTGACATATTTATTGCTTGCTGTTAAAATACTACTTTTGCGTCACTAAATGCACACCTTTAGCAACACATTCTTTGTCACTATTTGTCTTATACAGTGACTCTAATTATTCGTCACTAAAAGTTAACTTTTAGCAACATATAAAACTGTTTCTAAATGTTCATTTGTGGTGATTACAAGTACCTTTTTGCAACATATTTAAGCATCGGTAAAATTAATATTTTGTGCCATTATAAAAACTAGTATTTTAAAATAACGATTTACTGACATTATATAAAACATTGGTAAAAATATTTTATTAAATAAAAAATAATATTTGAATTAATATATAAACTTGTTATAAAATTTTAAAATATAATAATCATTTGAACAAATTATGAATCAACTAATCAATTTATATTTAAACCAATAATTACAAGTGAGGATACACATTTCCAATACTATCATTGAAACAAAATGAAATAATACCAACTTGGCCACAAGTTTACATGACAATTTGTTAATTTTCTAATAAGTGAGTTCAAGTAATATCAACCAAAGTTATCATTATCAGGTTATGTCAACTAAAAGATTAACAAAATTAGTACCACACTAACTATCACAAGTTTGCATAACAAATATTCAACAAAAGGTCTCTGAAGCAAACATCATTTTGAAACAAAAGTATAAAATACCAACTCCAAACTCTTTCCATTTCCATAAAAAATTCAACTTTCGAATTTTGTCCTAAATACCATTGAGACGTCAAATCTGACAAATAAAGAAGTGAAAATGTAAGCACGTGAGAATAAAGAATTGAACAAAACCCATCAAAGTAACTCAAACATAAAAAACCTTAAGCAATGAGCAAGCGAAAGCACAATCATGTTCTAAAACAAATACCAAATCATTACTATACCTTTCAAATTCAAGAAAACTCAATATCATAGAAGCAAAACACATATTCAACGTATGACCATGTATACATTGTCAAAAAAAAAAAAAAAAATCATGAAAGCTCATTTCAAATGGGTATAGGAATAGTACCGTCAAAGTAACTCAAACAAACCAACAACTTAAGTAATAACTTCTTAAATCATACTGAATGGGGACCAATCAAAATGAATATCCTAAATACAATTTGGAGGGGGAAGGGGGGAGGTTAAAAGCACAACCATGTTCTAGAACAAACACCAAACCATTTCTAGACATTGCAAGCAAATATTAAACAAATTATGGAAGCTCTTAAACATTGCAAATACAATTTGGGGGAGGTAGAAGGGTCAAAAGCACAACCATATTCTAAAACAAACATCAAACCATTCCTACACCTTTCGAATTCAAGAAAATTCAATAGTATAGAAGCAAAACACATATTTAATGCATGGCCATGAACACATTGTCAAGAAAATAAATTATGGAAGCTTCTTTCAAAAAGGTATAGGAATAAGTACTATCAAAGTAATTCAAACAAACCAACAACTTAAGCAATGACTTATTAAATCATACTAAAGGGACTAATCAAAGTGAGCATCCTAAATATAATTTGGGGGGGGAGGGAAGGGAGGGGGGGGGGGGGGGGGGTACCAAAAGGCACAACCGTTGGGATTGGTGTCCTAATTCTCCCGAAGTCTCGTAGTTTGTAAACTTTGTACACATTGTTAATAATAAAATAAAAGTTATTTTATTTGCATTTACTTATATCCAATAAACAAAGATCCATGGTTTTTGTATATAAACTTAAGCATATATATGAGATATATAAGTGGATCATGCCTTAAGTAATAACCTAAAAGGTTTGTAGTATAAGGATTAAAGGAGGGATACTTTATCCTTATGACACTACGGATACGACCCACTCTGTAGAGGTTTACAAGTGTTGTGAACTACTTCAGATGGTCTGATCCTGACCATTTATGTGGAGACATGCGAGCGGGGGTGTTCTATACAAAGAGTTTGTATAAGACTGAACGACGAAATGATTCGTCTCTTTATATAACGCCGTTGATACTTGAGACTTACATCTCACTTAAACGACCATAAGTGACATGATCTTAGTCCTAAGTGTTTTGGGAACTTCCTACCTTTGAGAGTGGTCCTTTGATTAGTATGAGTGAGAGTGGCCATATTGCCAACTTAATAAGCCTACCTTTTTGGGGATTTTTCTGATTGAAGAGCTGGGAACTCAGTTACACAAGACGAAATTCACTTCTTCCCCGAAACAAGGGTGATTGCTCCCTTACGAGCTGATTCTGGGTATTGAACATAGTGACCACATCCTCTCTTTTGAAGAGAGGACCTAATCATAGTAGGACTATGACTTATTGTTCATTAGAGGAATCACTGGTACTTAAGGAGTTAGATGTAACTATAGGGACAAAACGGTAAATTGGCCCAGTTGTACTTACGAGCGATCTGTGAAGAGTTATCGCACTGTTGATTGGTTGATGTGGACACAGAAATATATCTGTAGTGAGGAGAGTGCAATTGTCGGTCTTTAGTGGAGTGTCTGGCAGTTAATGGATGGTGGATCCCATGACTAAAGAGTTTAGTCAGTTATTCACGTACTATTGGAGCTTCGAGCTACAGGTCCATAAGGTCCCCTTGGTAGCTCAATGGATTCAAGTTGAGAATCAGTTCTTGGAGTTAGTTTGAAGTGTTCATACAAGAGAAAATTCAATTATATATGATATAATTGATGTGATGTATGAGATACATCAAGTGGAGGATTAATATAAATATGATTTATATTAAGTACCATAAAATAGAAAAAAAACTATGGTTTGTATGTTTCATGTGATGAAATATTAAAACTATAGGTTATAAATATAATACGGTAAGTTGGTTATCATATTTATTTATAATATATTAATTAGATGATAATTAGTTTCTTTTTCTCTAATAATCGATTGAGTGGGAGGTTATTGGTGGTTTTATGGTAACCGTGAGATGAAAGAAAAAATGATTTCCTAAATTTAGGAGTTGCCTCATTCGGAAAAAACTCACTGATAAGTTATCTGAAAGTTTTTCACTAAGCGATAGCTGTGCAGAGACTAAACGATCGTAGAGCTTTGACTATACGATAGTCATTCAGTTGATCGTAGCTACATGATTGTGTGGCTTTGTCTATACGATAGGCTGCCATTTACTAAACGATCGAGCACATTGTCTATACGATAGACAACTTCCTATCTCCCACTTGCTTGATCGTCTACACGATCGTTGTCCTTCTGTCTCTTCCTCAAACCAAGATCATACAGAGCCCACAACTTCTGGATTCTCACATCGAGAATACCAAGGTAACTATTGTGGTGGTGTCCTCACTCACTTCGTGATTCGAGTAGGACTCGATTGGGTTTGTAGAGGTTGTTCGTTGTGTTTGTTGTGTTCGTGCTATTGGTAGCAGTTTGTTCGTTACATTCGTGTTGCTGTGGACGCTTGTAGATTGATTGAAGGATTCTTGCAGAATGTTTCTTCAAAGGTATGCATACTCTATCCCTTGATACTCTTGTCAGCATGTTGTAATTTTGTGTTGTGCATGACCTGTTAGTTTCTGTTCTTGTACCATAATTGTTTATGGTCAATTTGAATAGAATTTGGAATAATCCTTCCGCTACTCGTGGAAATCCTCATGCTTGATTTTCGTCACAACCATGTTCTAAAACAAATACCAAACAATTTAGTACTTCCAAACATTTATATCAAGAACTCAAACGATAAAAAAGCTTTGAGCAATAACATAGCAAAAATTAATCTATGACTACCATAACTGCATGATAGTCATAGAAATTCAATTATATTAAATTTGCATATACTAATCTAATCCAACACTTCTTATCAAACTAGAATTTTAAACAAAACACCTACTTGACTTGTAGAAATTACCTGTTCATTGTTATTAAATTGATATGAACTCCTTTCTATGTTAGATGTAACTTCTTGACTTGGCAATATTCTTAAGATTTCTTCAATTGTGGCTTGTTGAAATTCGACTATACTTTGTAAATGTGAAATCTATGCATTTGTTTCTTTTGCATTTTGATAACTTGCTTCATTTCTAGCATTTCTTGGTCTTGGTCCCCAACCCTGTCCTTTCACATGCCCTGACCTTTTACCCAACACTTGTTCATATATTTCTCTTTCCAGAAGAGGTTCACCCATTTCTTGTGATGAAATAGTTTTTAATGCCACCATTTTATCCTATAACATAATTACGTAATAGTATTAATATGTTGTAGAATAAGAAAAATAATAATGATAAACACACAATTTCACTTACATATTTCATTTTTACCTTATTCACCCACCCCTTCTTTGCATTACAATGAGTGTGTTGAAATAAGTCAATCTCACTTAACTCTATACCCTCTTCTTTCTAAATGATATATCCAAAGTTATAAGATTGACAAGTACTTAGTAGGGTACAAAAATGATGACATATCTTTTTCGCGTATGCCATAAAAATTTCACAGTCTCACCTCTATGAGTGAATGGAAGAGCAGCTTGAGCCATAGTTTTGCTTTGAAAATACGCTTAAAATGTCTCTTTCCCATCTATCACATAAATGAGCCCAATCTGAATCTCGTGTCGCTTGTTTGTCGTGGTGTTTTCGTGCTTCAACTAGAGAGTTGTACTGTTTATAGGTTTTGTGGAGTGAACAACGAAAATCTCTATGTAGTACACTCATCTTGTGATTAAGTAATCTTGTACCAAGGGATCATTCAAGTCTAGAATAAAGTAATTCCAACATTAATGGACAAAACGAGTTAGTTTCTATTTGATCTAAAATAAACATTTTATTTTTTGAAAAGTAAACTTAAATAGCTTACCAAAAGTCTTTCTACTATCTCTCTTTTCACCTATTTGGAGACATCTGATCAATGTTCATAATCAAGAGGTACTATTGCACGTACCTCTTTTCCAATCTGAGAGTTCAATTTGGACGAGTCCTTACAAACCAATTTTCTATCTTCGAGTTCAATGTTAATAGCAATGCAACCATTATCTTTGACATATTTCTAAGTCTAGTCACTCCTCGCCCTTTTGTTTTAGTAATGGAACCTGCATGAGAAATATCAATATTAATACATCTAATGTTATAGGAAGCTAGAAGATTTATTCATAGAAATGAACATATACCCTAAACACTTGAATTTATCGACCTAAATTCTTGCTCACTAGTAGCATCCTCATTATTATTGTTTGTTTGGTTGGTTAACTTTTAGAAATTGATGGAAAATTGATTGGCTATAGATAGTAACAAAATATATATTAATCAATAGAAATTTTACACAAAAAATCACCTGAATATGTGTGGATTCTTTGAAAATAAGTGGCTTGTGGTTTGTTGAAGGTGAAAATTGTCGAAAAGATGTGTGAGTTTTGAAATCAAGGTTAAATGTGCATCAATTGATAGAAATACCACACAAAAATACCTGAAAATGAACGGGTTCTTTGCAAACGGGGTCCTATTCGTGTTCGCTGGAGTTTCATTATGTGTAGTTGCATTCTATCCAAATCCTATGCAACAGCTCGTCTAATCGCGTCAGAGAGGGTCACCCTGTCTGTTTAGGTGTAGTAGGTATGGTCACCATCCGTCTGTTTGTGTTCCTCTATTCACAGTGCAGCAATCGTCGGGGCAAGTATGGTCGCCGTTTGTTCAGGTGCAGCAGTCCGTCCGTTCGCCAATAGTGAGGTTAAGTGTAGAGGGAGGGAAAGAGTGAGAGATTGGAGAGTGGAAAGAGGGAGTGGGTCGAAAATGGAAGGGGAGAAAATGGAAGTGGGAAAATAATAGGAAGGAAGAAAGAGAGAGGAAAAAAAACCTTATTTTTTTTATTTTTTTTTTATAAAATTAAATATATTTAGTGACACCTTCCTATGTTTCTAAAAGTATTCAATATTTAGTAGTGCTAGTAGTCACATTGCTAATTCTTTTAGTGACGTTGATTTAAGTACGTTGCGAATAATGAACTTTTTATGACATTTTTACAAGGTGTCACTATAAATTAGTTTTTAGTGACCAAAATTGCATACACAGCTAAAAGTTTGTCACTAGTAATCAATTTCTTGTAATGATTCTCAATAATTTGTTAAAAGTTAGGAGTAGATTATCATTTTAACAAATCTCTTAGTTCATGGATGATTTGTACAAATTCCCCTTATATTTAACACAATTTTAGCCCTTAAGCAAAATGAAACAATAATAATAATAAATTGTAGCTATCAAATGTTGTTCAAGTTTGACATTCAAGGTCAATTCTCACTTTAGCCAATTCATTTTAAGTGGTGTCAATTTACACGAGTTAGTTTAATTAGACTAATTTATAAATTATTTGGCAAACTTTGCAACATTTTAACAACCATTAATTTATTGCTCAACATGCTATTGATATATATTTTTGTGTTCACTAGGTAATTAGACATTTAATTAAGGATAGACAATTGAGCATACCACATTTTTTAATTAAATATTATTTTTTATTTTTCTTTGAAAATTTAGGCATTTTTTTATTAAACAAGTATATACACAAATAAAATTTCAAAAATGGAAAGAATATATTTTTACAAAATAATGATAAACATAAAATATATGATAAATTCAATGAAAAAAATTGAAATTCTAAAAAATTGAGGAAAAATAATAAATATTTCAATATAAAAGAATAAGTAAAGCTGGTTAATAATAAGAAATAAATGTACTAAAATAATAATAAGAAGAAGGAAAAGAAAAATTATTTTAAATAACAAAACTGCTAAAAGTATTTATAAATAATAGCAAATATGATAGATCGTGATAAACTACCATTTGTGTCTATCATGACATAAATTGACAAAGATAGTATTCTATCACTATCTATCTGGTCTATCGCAGTTGTCGTAAATATTTTGATTCATTTTTCTATATTTAAAAACAACCCTAATTAGTCTTTATCTAACTATATTAAATGTGGGTAGTAAGAGAGGACGTAGTGTAAAAAATTGCAACCCCACACACCTTTAAAAGAAATCCCGACCAAATGCTTTTTTTTTTTTAAAAAAAATAATTTCGTCTCTCCTTAAGAAAAAGGAATTCAAAATATCAAATAAACTAACAATGAAAAAAACCAAGGAAGTAAAAAGATTGATACAAAATAAAAACTTGAGTTAAAGTGATAGTCCTCTAGAAAGCAAAAAATTTATTTTCCTTCATCATGTCTATCATCATCGTTACATTTTTGTTTTCATATAACACAAAAGAAAAAAAAAAAACCCAAACGAGTAAAAAGAAAAATACAATTTTCTTATTAATCACCAATCCCAAAAAAAAAAAAAAAAAGCCTACGACAAAATAAATTTACATTTTAGTACCTAAATAAACCGCATTCCTATATATCTTTAAGTGCCACTAGGACACAACCATTCGGTTTGGCACTACTCTTCAAGATTAAAAAAAAACAAAAAAAAAAAGGTCAATACACATGAAATTTATCAAATTTCAGAATGTCTTTTTAATTTATAAAAAAATGTCATTACACATGATTTATAAAAAATGTATTCCACCCCTATAAATTAAATAGGACAGTACACACCTAGCCATTTATACAAGCTTAAATAATATAAAAAATTAATGTCTTCTTAATTTAAATAGTGAAAATTGATAGATTCGATATATTACTTTAGTTCAATTGGATTTTAACTTTGTCCATCTATTTTTTTATTTTTATTTTTATATCTCTTTCCTTATTTTTAAATTTAATGTAAACAATTTATCCTTTACACATAATAAATAGTCTATTAAATCAGAATATATATTTTGCCCTACGCTTTATGTTATAAAGATTTTAATCTTATTAATTGTAAATTGGTTTAAGGCTATTACAAAATTATCATTGTTTCTTTCATTACTTTTAAAATAATATCAAATATTACTATTTTAAATGGATAAAAAGATTATTGTATTCCGTACTAAATTTTCACATTAAAAAATTATGTCTAAAAAATTTCATAGAATAATATACTATATATATATATATATATATTATATATATATATATATATTATATATATATATATCTATATTTATTGTAGTTTCTCAAATTTGTTCTATAAATTTTAAAATGTTTCTAACAATAAATTAAATGTTTAATAAATAATGATTTTTTTCTTTAAAATGAAAAACGGAAACTAGAAACAAGTAATGAAACATTATTAAACAAGTTCATGAAAAGGAAGTGAACGATTTAAATGTTCAAAGACTAAAATGAGATTTTAAATTTAAGTAGTTATACTGAATGATTTTCTAAATGCTAGGTGGCTCCAATAGATCATAAATTTATATTACACTTAAATTTTTTAAGAATAATATTTGAGTACATTTCAAGATGTGTTTATCTCGTGCATTCTATTCTCATTATACATAAAAAATAATTAAAATATTTTAGAAAGATACATAAGAAGAATTTATGACGTGGTGAATTATGATTGGATAATGTAATGAGATACACCAAAGTACTTTTTCAAATCTTAATTTGTCTTATTTCAGTTTTCATCTTTCAAAATAACAATTTTAAAGTTAATATGTATATTATGATTGGATATTTTGAGTGGTCAAACTATAACGCCCGGATCCTTACACATTATGATCCGACCGCTACGACATGCATACTTAGACTTTTCTATCATGAGATGAGTTCTGGTAAAAATTTCAAAGAACATATCTAAATTTTATTAATTAGATAGAAAAACTATATAAAAAGTTTATTTATCAAAACACCGGGATCCATAAAACATTAGCGTGGTGGTACAAAAATGCATATGCTTATGATAGTGAGTTTGATGGTTGGCCATTGAGCGACGTCCAATTTTGCCATCTACACTATGTCCTTACCTACAAAGTCTATAAAAATATAGGATGAGTATATAATATACCCAGTAAGTAGTTCTTACGTAGGGTAGTGACCAAATGCACAATCACAAGCAACATGTCATGAAAACATATGGTTGGGACCGAAAACGTATAATAACATGTGGTGGTCAGTTATGCTTCCAACATAAATCTCTCCGCCCTGATAGGAAGATGAGGACCTAAACGAAAACTAACCCATATGATGATTGGCGGGTCATGCAGTCAGTAGGGCCAGAGTCGCATCCAACATCAACCATTAGCATAAACGTAATATTAGACTAGAGGGGTGCAACCATACATGCCCTGCCAGCCCTGAAAGCATAAATTTTTCCGCTCTGATAGGAAAATGAGGACTTAAGCGGAAACTAACCCATCTGATGATTAGCGGGTCATACAGTCAGTAGGGCTAGAGTCGCATCCAACATCAACCATTAGCATAAACATAAGATTAGACTGGAAGCATAACTTACTACTAATTAAAACTTGATTTTAACATAATCGTGAACAAACATAATGCATAGGGTCCCTTGTAGAGAAACGTATTTTAAACATGTAATGCAATATAACAATTAACATAATCATGCAACATAATAAAGGTACACTACCATAGAACATTTAAAGAGAGGGTGAGATAAACTACTTACTGTGATCTAGTTATTCCTTATTATTCTTTATGATTTGATCAGTAGAGCTTTCCCTTTTTAAACTAGAAGGAAATTTGGGCAGTACCTTACCCGAGCTTTTCTCTTTTAGCCTCACAGAACTTCCTCACTCACACTTACTCTTTCACACGATTCTTTGTTACTAAGATTTGTTTGAGAATGGGTTAAATCTTCGACAAAGGGTCCTATTTATAGTAGTTTTCAGCTATTCTCAGTGTGACAAATCATCCTACAGGTGGCTTCTTTAAAATTACTTAGGGTTTAAGGATTCCTCTCAATAAGACACCTAATTCTTGGCTAACGTTTGCCCTTACGTCATCATTCTTTGTTTGTATTCAATTTTAGGGTTTTTCTATGTATAATCTATAAGATCGTGGCCAAATTCAACGTATAATCCATGCTTCTGTCCAAATCTCGCTCTCTTTGTTCTCAGAATCTCGCTCTCGCCAGCTTTCTCTCTGTTTTGGCTCTCGCGATTCTCGCTCTCGCTCTCGCCAGCTTTCTCGCTCCCGCTCCCGCTCCCGCTCCCGCTCTCGCTCTCGCTCTTGCTCTTGTTCTCGCTCCCGCTCTCGCTCTCGTTTTCGGTCTCGCTCTCGCTCCCGCTCCTCCGCTCTTTCCTACTGTCTCGCTAAGAATCTCGCTCTTTTTACTCTCGCTCTCTCCAATGTTCTCTCTAATCTCGCTAGTTTTCACGCATGGTTGCCTTCACTGCTTGTGGATTCCACTTCCTCTTTTTAACTCTTTCAAATTTTAAGAGTATATGGGCATTCACCTCTAATTCTTCCAATGAGTAGTGTCCAAACAAAAGTTATCTACTGCCCATTGTCTCTTGAATTGGCTATCGTCCAATCTTCCAACTAATCCTCCCTGATTCTGCTCCTTTATTCATTATTTTTGGATAATGAATAAATTTCCAATTTCCAATTATTCATTTTTCTTCTTCTTCTAAATTTCCACCCCTTTAAATAAAATTTCGTCCTGCTTAATATTTGACATTTAATTTCTTGTATACGTACAAATCTGGGTCGTTACACAAACACTTCATTTTTTTTTTCAAAATTACTTATATATTTTCAAAATTAAATACTTAAAAAGTTAAATCAAACCACCCAAATTTAGGCTCCGTTTGATAACCATTTTAAAATTAAATTTATTTTCTCCTCATTTCTTATAATAATTTACATCTTTGAAATCTTAGCCAAATTTCAAAAACAAAAACAAGTTTTTAAAAGTTATTTTTTTAGTTTTTAAAATTTGGCATAGTTTTTTAAACTATTGGTAAAAAGTAGACAATAAAATAAAAAATTTAGATGTAAAAGTAGTATCTATAGACTTAATCTTCAAAAACAAAAAATCTAAAACTAAGACCCCGTCTGATAACCATTTTGTTTTCTGTTTTTGTCTTTGAAAATTATGTCTATGGATACTACCTTTAGTTCTAAAATTCTTACTTTATTATCTACTTTTTATCGATGGTTTAAAAAAGTACTTTTCAGTTTCAAAATTCAAGCCAAATTTTAAGAATTAAAAAAGTAGCTTTCAAAAAGTTGGTTTTGTTTTCGAAATTTGACTAAGAATTCAACCATTGTACTTAACAAAAATGTAAATTTTTATAAACAATATGGATGAAATAAACTTAATTTAAAAAAAATAATAATAATAAATAGTTATCAAACAATGCCTAAATAATTACTAAACGAGACCTTAACGTGTTAAACACTGATTTTGATCTCAAAAGTGGATGCTTCCATGAAGACCACTAAAAAGAATAAAAATTAAAAAAAAAGAAAAGAAATACAAAAATAGTAAAAGTGATGACGTAAGTAGACATTAAAAGAAAATAAAAATAATAATAAAATGAGCCCTTTATCTTCAAAGCGCTAAGGAAGCTTCAAAGCAAATGCATTAATGCATGGTCTTTGTAGCAAAAAAAAAAAAAAAAAAAGGAAGAAGAAAACATTAAAGAGGACACCCGTAATTAATTGCTTCGTTAATGTAACAGGCGCAATCTCAGCCGTCCATTTCTATCCACAACATCACAGATCAATATAAAAAGAAAAAAGAAAAAACCAAACCAAACCAGACCAAACCAAACCCACCGTCGAAATCCACAACCCTTCATCCTCCCACCGTTAGATCATTCCTTTCACCACACGTACGGTCAGATTCCCTAAAAAAAATTAAAGGGAAAAAATCCCCTTAAAATTGCCTATAAAAGGGGCATCCATCCACTCTACCGCTTAAGTTTGTGATAAGCAAGAACGTAACAAAACAACAGTTTGTTTAGTAAGAAAAAAAGAAATTTAGGAATGGCTCCTGAATTATTGAGCGGTGGTAAGAGAGGATATGTAACGTTTTTGGCTGGGAATGGTGATTATGTGAAGGGAGTGGTGGGGCTGGCCAAGGGGTTGCGCAAAGTCAAGGCTAAGTATCCCTTGGTGGTGGCGGTTCTGCCGGACGTGCCGGAGGAGCACCGGGAATTGCTGAGGTGGCAGGGGTGTCTTGTCAAAGAGATCCAACCTGTTCACCCACCTCACAATCACACCCACTTTGCTATGGCTTACTATGTCATCAACTACTCCAAACTAAGGATTTGGGAGGTACCTTCTTACTTCTTTATGTCTTTTTCGTATCAAAAGTCGCTTTGGTTTTATCGATTTATATATATATATATATATATATATATATTTGTATGAAAGGGGAAATGAATTGTGTGCAGTTTGTGGAGTATAAGAAGATGATATATTTGGATGGGGACATTCAAGTGATGGAGAATATAGATCATCTATTCGAGATGGAGGACTCGTTCTTTTACGCAGTGATGGATTGTTTCTGCGAGCAGACATGGAGCCACACGGCGCAGCATAAGATTGGGTATTGCCAGCAAAGGCCGAATGAGGTTGAATGGCCTTCCCAGTTAGGCCCCAAGCCTCCTCTTTACTTCAACGCCGGCATGTTCGTTTATGAGCCCAATTTGAGCACTTACCATTCTCTCCTCTCCACTCTCAACCTTACCCCTCCCACCCCTTTCGCCGAACAGGTTTCTTTTCTTTTCCTTTTTCTCTTTGACCAATACTTAGTTGCAACTTAATAAATGTTAAATAATTAATTTTGGTGTGTTTTTCATTATTTGGCAGGACTTTTTGAACATGTTCTTCAAGGAGAAATACAAGCCAATTCCACCGGTTTACAACCTGGTGATGGCGATGCTATGGCGCCATCCAGAAAACGTGGAGCTCGACAAAGTCAAGGTGGTTCACTACTGCGCTGCCGTAAGTATTATATTATTGTAACAACAATAATTCATAGTTTAATCCATTTCGTTTTGATGATATTTAGTAATTGATTAACTAATGATTTTGTCCTGTAGGGTTCGAAGCCATGGAGGTACACAGGCAAGGAGGAGAACATGGAGAGGGAAGACGTAAAGATGCTCGTCAAGAAATGGTGGGAAATTTACGACGACGAGACCCTCGACTTCATCAACTATAAGACCGATGATGGTGATACCAATGCCCGACAGCCTTTCCTAGCGGCACTGTCGGAAGCTGGACTCGTTCATTACCACACTGCCCCATCCGCAGCTTAATTTGATGTTTGAGCTTGACTTAATAACATTCATATAAAATATACGAACATATTATTGGTATAATATGTGTATCTTGTTAATTATTTTTTTTTCCAATATGAGCATAGTTCAGTTTGAACTAATGTTAAGTTTGTATTAATGAGAGATTGTTGTTATGGTAGGGAATTATTAATATGAGAGTTTTAATATGTAAATTAGAGTGCTTTGGGAGGATTTTATGTATTACTTTTCTTTTGTAACCGTTGGGGGTTCTTTATTTTTAAATTTATTTATGTATTTGTATATAAAATATGTACAACAAATTTTATTTCAAGCTAAGATGTGTTCTTTTATGAGCTAATTCGAAAAAGTTTCTTTTCCTCTCTCTCAATATTGAGTATAGCTAGTTATTTTCAAAATCAAGTTTTCGAAGGCATGATAACACAATTAGAAAATTAGCATGGATGATTCAAAAATTAAGTCTAGAATGTTAAATGATTCCATGTTTAAAAAAATTGTCAAATGACTTTCTGTTGATGTTACATATGAATCAAGTTACAAATTTATCATTTTGTTTTCTCTTTCCTTTTTCTTCGATGCGATTTTTTTTTTCTTCTCTCCATTCTTCTTCTTCGACGCATTTCCACCTTTCTCCTTGTTTAATGACTGAGCACGACCTTCGTTCTATGGTGCTGACGATCGATGCTCATTCATTCCTCAACAAAATCGGGTTGAAATTGATGACTTTCCTCCGATCTGGCCAAAATCGACGATTCTCCTCCATTTCATACTTAGATTTGGCAAAAAATCGACAATCTTCCTCCATTCCATCTCTCAATGAGAGGGGGAAACCCATTTTGTGGTGACATGTGCTCTGCGGTGCGTGATCTCAAATTATACGTTCGCTAATGGATCATCATCGAGAGCGCAAGTTGGACTCTTCCACATGCATAAGTTTATTTTGATAATTTCACTCGAATTTGATGTCAATAAATGATCATTTGACATTTTTTTTTTATAATTTGAATATGAAATTTACGACGAATTTTTAGGTCTTTGTACAATTTTTCCAAGACAATTTGATTTGATTAGGAAGCATGAAAATTTAAACAATCTTTACTTAAAAAAAGTGAGTGTTGAGTAAATAATTGGATCGATTTGAAAAGAATAAAAAAAAAGGTAATGTAACCCTTATGTTTTACTTTGCCCGACAAATTGATATGCTATGAATCAAGTCCCATCATTGGGCTTAAATGCTTAAGGTTGGCCCAAGCCCAACATTTTCTAAGGTCAAAGCTCATTGGCTTGCTTCAATTCATTTTTAAACAATTAGACTACCGATTTGTGGTTAATTTTTAAACTTTAATGTTATATTTTGTTGTATAAATTTATTGTCTATCCATATAAACTATAGTTTGATGTTATTGAAGTCGTTAACGAGGTATAAATATTCTATTTTATTGTATTGCTAATATATATAAGTAGATATATTAATTTAATCATACTAGAGTATATATCGAGGTCATATAGACAAAATCATTACACATCTATTTTTATACACAAGTATTTACAATGTAAGCTAGATTCTTCATTGCTTCTATTCCTTCTTTGCCTTTGTTAATATCAATATGTATATTTTTTATCGATCGGATATCAAATATTAATAAGTTTTTAAGGGTGATTTTAATATTTCTAAGATAAAAAAATAAAGGAGATTGACATCTATGATTTACCAAAATAATTTTAAAACAAAGATATAGTTACGGAGAGTAACCAATAAAGAGATTATGAACCTGTGTAAATCGATGATTTTAAGAAGTAAAGGGTGTGAGAATACAAAACAATACGAATTTTTCATTATTGATATTTATTCTTAGCTATATAATACAATTTTCCTATTCGATTTAGATATAAACCTTTGATGAGTTCTTGAGTTGATTTGGATTGGTTCTTTAGACAAATCCATTTGAATTGTATGTGATCCTATTCATTAGATATCCTAAAGGCTTGATTCAATATAATAATATATTATCAATTTATTATTGTTATTATTTTTCGGTTGAGAATAACAAATAAAAAACATAACATTAGGGAACAACATTTTTTTTTTTAAAAAAAAAATCTTGATCGACAAGCTCAAGAGCCAACTAAGAAATTTACATGTCCAGAGAAGAGAGCAAGTTCATTGATGACATTCAAAACTCCATGAAATTCACAACTCCACTTCTCGCCCCAAATATTCTCTTTAATGATTTGTTAGTTGTTTCAATGTCCTCATCATGAATGCTTCGACATTGATGACCAAAATATACCTTTTAGAAAATAATTTTATATCTAGAGTGATTTTGAAATGTTTACGGTTATTTTTGCTATTTTTAAAGTCACTTAAAAATAATTTTAGTCCTTCAAATTTAATTTTAATATTACGAAAGTTAAATTTATTCCTTATAGTTATCGACATCAAGAAAATAGTTATACCCTATTTCAAATGTGAGGTGCATATCTATTGGAATAAATTGACTTTTTAATTTGAAAATTCAACAAAAACGGAAGATAACGCTCAAAATCCAAAATGTCACAAAAAATAAGCAAATATCATGTTTTTTGAACATTTAAAATCTTACACACGAGATATGGTAAACTGTCCATGTATAATATAATTACATAGCATTAGTAAAATAGTATGCAATCTAATTTTAGAAAATAGTTACACCGTATTTCAAACGTCAAGTCTATATATCTATCAAAGGATTACCAAAATTGAATCTCATGTGCAAGTCGCGTGTGTGCTATTATGTTGATTAAATTAATATTTTGTCATTCTTCTAGTCGATTGTACTTATTTTGCTATATATCACAAATTTTCTCCAATATTTGTCATTTTCATAGAAGAGAATTTCCCAGCGTATTAATTTATTATCGACTGAATGGAAAATACTTGCTTCTATTCTTTTTGAACGATGAAGTGAGGTTGTCTAGCTATACGCAATCTTTGAGAGTGAAGAGATAGGTGAAATGAGAGGAGATGAAAGAATAATTACTGAAAGTCATCCCTAAGATTTGTATATGGAACGGGAAACTAGATGGAGAATGTGTTCTTTGTCCCTCTCCCTACTTAGCTCTCCCTACTTAGCTCCTAGAAATTTTCTCCCATTCCCTCCTATTCTTCCCTTAAAACAAAAATTCTCCATCCCGTTACGAAAGCGCCAAGGAAAAGTAAATATATTTAATAATATCTATTACTTAATTTAATATTTCAATCTAAATCCTTTTTATAAATCTTTTGATTTGCGGAAATATACTAAAAATAATTTAATATTTCAATCTAAATCCTTTTTATAAATCTTTTGATTTGCGAAAATATTCGTCAATAACAATATGAATAAAATTTTCTACTTCATCAATTTAAAATAATGATGAAAAAAAAAATATATATCGTATTGGTGTATTTAAATTACTGTAAAATACATGACCAGTCCAATCAAGTACCGCCACGTGCTAATTAGATAAAAATAGAATTAAATAAATAAAAAAATAAAAATCAGAACAACAGAGTGAAGGCCTATTAGCTCAGTTGGTTAGAGCGTCGTGCTAATAACGCGAAGGTCGCAGGTTCGAAACCTTCATGGGCCAAACGTTTTTTATTTTTTTTCCTCGTCCTCTTTCTTCTAGTAATCTGGATCTGCAAAAGTAATGGCGGTTGAAGAATCGAGTGCCTGAAACAATGCCACGCCTCAGTTCGTCTTCTTTCTCCATCATCCACCAACTCAATTACTCAATTCCATCTCTTTCTCCTTCAAATCCTCTTTTAAATTCCATTTCTCAGTCCCCAATTTCAATCCTCCACTCTGCAAAATGCCTTCTTCCGACCCCACCATCGTTATCGACCGCCTCCGATTCACTTACCCTGGAATCGACGGCCACCCTCCGCCCGGTTCCAACCCACTTATCGAAGATTTCTCCCTCACCCTCAATGCTGGTGATCGTTGCCTTCTTGTCGGATCCAATGGCGCTGGTGAGTCCCCATTGTAGATATATCTCTTCATTGAGGGGATTTTTGTTAATTCTTTTGAGTTTTGATGTTGATCACAGGGAAGACCACGATCTTGAAGATTTTGGGAGGGAAGCATATGGTGGAGCCGCATATGGTTCGTGTGCTTGGAAGGTCGGCTTTTCATGATACTGCTTTGACTGTTTCTGGTGATCTTTGTTATCTAGGAGGAGAGGTTCATTTTATTCTCTCTTTATTTTTCTTTTTGTTTCTTTGTTCTTATTGCTATATGTTTCTCTCTGTGTTTTCCTGAAGCTGCTTGTGGAATCAAGAAATGTTGGAATGTATTTCAAATCTCGTTATTTTTGTGTTTTGGAACAAGACTGATTTGTAAGGAATGTAATGGATAAATTTTGTGGATCATAAGCATTTTTCTAGTGTAGCTCTTTGGTCGTAATTTGTGAATGGGAAGTTAATTAGCAATTAACTTTGAAACCATACAAAATTTGACCATTTTTGGCATAAAGGTTTTTGAAGTAATAACATTTTGTTTTGAAGATTAACATAGCTACGACTGTGTTGGTGTTAAATCTAGGTAGTTGCTCTCTGAGTTTATCGGGTTTACAAAGTAATAACAGTGTTAGATGATATAATACTAAATTTGTCTTCACCTATCAGCTTAAGCTTTTGGGCTAATTGGTGATTTAAGAAAAAACTTAATTTTTGAGGAATCGTTATTAATTTTGCCAGCAATTTTATTGATTTTTTGTGCCTTGAACTTTTTTCTTGCTTTACTCCAAAATCGAGTGCTGTGTTCGTCTAAGTTTGTACTTCTGTCTTTCGAAATTTTGTATCAAATGAACCTTACTGTGGCTGGCTGAACATGAATGTCCAAGTCTAGTACCCTTTTTCTTTTCCTATTTGCTTGTGTGAATGAAAAAGATAGCGAAAATTCTGATGAGCCCTTTCCTGCAGTGGAGGAGAGACGTGGCCTTTGCTGGATTTGAGGTTCCCATTCAAATGGCTGTATCTGCAGAGAAACTAATTTTTGGAGTAGGTGGGGTTGATCCGAAAAGGAGAGCTGAACTCATTAATGTAAGATGGTCTTGCAATTGCATACTTCACTTCTGTAAACTTAGTTTTCTGGTCTCCCATAGTCTTCTTCAAGACGGTTGTGTTAAAATCATCTATCATTCAGAAGTGAATTTCAGATTGCTGTGCTTTTTTGATATATTCATCTTAAGTGAATTAATGGTTCTCGTTATTCTGTACAATGTTCCCATAAAGTTTAAGCATGAGTGTCAATTTCTTCCTGTTCGCTCACAATTTTTTTTTTTTCTTGGCTCTCTAGATTTTAGACATTGATCTATCATGGACGATGCACAAGGTGTCTGATGGTCAGAGAAGACGGGTGCAAATATGCATGGGTCTTCTCAAGGCATACAAGGTATTTTACTTTTTCTTCTTCTCCTGCCTTATCACACATTTCTTACAATCGTCTTACATTTTAGGATCAATTATTATAAGTATATGGAAACACATTTGCTATTATAATAGGGTCACTTTTATTTATTTATTCCCCAAGGAAATATTGATATTGCAATGTTATATAGTTAAACAAAGTTGATTTTGCTCTTTTCCTTCTAGGTTCTTCTTCTTGATGAGATAACTGTGGATCTTGACGTGCTGGCAAGGGCTGACCTTTTGAAGTTTCTGAAAAGGGAATGTGAGGAACGAGGGGCTACAATAATTTACGCCACACATATATTTGATGGTCTTGAAGATTGGCCATCACACATGGTATGCTCAATTTTTTTTTTGTTTTTCTTGTCTCTCTACATCTTTTGATGTTATATTATTTTTAAAAGACTACTACTTTGTTGTGGTAGGTCTATGTGTCACATGGGAAGTTGCAGATCTCCATGCCAATGGATAAAATTAAAGAGATTAGCAAATTATCTCTTATGGTTAGTACAGAAAAGTGAGCAAATTTAATAAGTGTTTCATTAGTTTAAATCTTAAGCTTCTAACAATGCCTTGTTGAATTTTACTCTCAGAGAACAGTTGAGAGTTGGCTAAGGAAGGAGCGGGATGAGGAACGACAGAGGAGAAGGGAAAGAAAGGCAAATGGTCTGCCTGAATTTGAAGAAAGAATAGAGGAAAGCCGTGTGACTGGGGACCCAGCCCGCTCTGCTGTTCGAGTAATAAACAACGGTTGGGCAGCAGGACGGCTTAACTCCACTATTGCCGGAGAAGAGAACTTCTTGTTCAGCTCAAACAGAGTTCTCAGACAGTAAGAAGTCTTCCTTTTCTCTTTGAAAAATTTAGAGAAAGAGCTTGAAAAGGCTCAAAGCCCATCATAATAGTCAGACGTGAAACAAAATTCATGGAAGATTTAATTTCTATACCTATTTTGGACCTCTTATTTGATTTTATTTGATTATTATTTTTAGTAAGCTCTTATTTTAATATGATATAGATTTTTATACAATATTACCTCGAGTAGAAAGGGATCTTCTTAGATCCAGTGTTGTAGAATTGCTGTTAAATGAAGAAAATTTATTCTTGTGAGTTGAATGCTTCTTGGGTGCCAACTGTTTTTCATATACTTCTGTATGGTTTGAGTTGAGACAAGCTGGATCGCATTCACTTTGGAAAAGTAAAAGAGACAAAGTGGAAAAGTGGAAATTCCATAGAATTGTTATCTTCTACAATTGGGGATATAATTACCTGACAATGTACGAAGTTAACTCTTAGTTAAATAAAAGAAAGACGTTGCCATCTGCTAAGATTAGAATATACTTCTTTTAGGTATTGTAATTGGATATCTCTTTAACTTTTGTTTAGATAATTGAATCGTAATAAATTCAAAAGATTAAGACATAAAAAGAAACAAAAGCAAAGCAAAGGAAGAAGTCTTCTAAGGAAGATTTCTAACTATTATTGTTTGAATGTCTCATAGGTTTTGTTTACTTCTCGATTTTGTAGATCCTACTTTAAGTTATTATGGTTAACCTAAATTTTTTCCTTGCTAATTGTTGGAACCTAAGCAACCAAGCATCTTATCAGTTAAAGCAGAATTAGACTCCATTTTTTGCACAATTTGGTTAAACGACCAAAATAGGAAGGGGAAGTCAAAAGGTATTAAATTAAAGAAGCAAACAAAGATCGATCATTACTCTAAAGGACGATTTCAATACAACATAAAGATGACACAAATTCTAAAACTAATCTAGAATGGATGAACTCAATGGAAAAAAAATTCTACAATGGATGAAGAGAGATACATGAGAGATTAAAACAAAAATGTCATCAGTTCCAATCCATCCCTGATCAATGCCTCTCTTACATTCTTTACCTCTCTTCCTTGAATTTTAGATTTGGGGTCTCTCTTTGATACTAATACTCCTTTACATAGAAAAATGTGGACATGTTCATGTAGGAGGCTTCCCTCTGACTCAGTTGAATATATATACCATATCAGTTTGATACTAAATTCCAGCGCTCCAGTGCATCCAGTTTACATATTGCAGAAGTTGCTTCTTCTCTAATACTTGTCCAAAGAATCATAAAGCTGAATCCAATGTTCTAGTACTCACTACCCCATAGTCTATTACAGAGTCATTAGACTGGCTGACATATTGAAGCCCGACCAGTGCTCTCGTCATGCCTATACAAACTGCAAGTAATGCAAGTTGTTAGTTGCCAGTTTGCAACTTGCAAATGATGGAGTCTCTTGTTCTTTTCTCTCTATGTGTGGCATTCCTGTTGAGGACATTTAAAAACTGTTGCTATCAATTGCAAGTAATGCAGTCTCTTGTTTGTTTCTCCCCAAGTTGTTCTTCTTCACCCAGCAGAATTGCTTCTATTTTGATCAATCCTCCATTTTCCCTTACGCATATCACCCGAAAAGCTATTAGAAGGTGAATTGGATCCTTTTCATTGTCATCTTCTTTACTTTAAATTTTGGTCACAGTGCCAACTCTATAGCCATGCAAGCAGTACAGTAGTGCACAACTCCTTGACCGTCAATGGACTTGTAGCACAATCAGAGTCCTGGCTCGAGTAAGAGCATTCTGGGTGGATGAGATGGAAAAAATAATTTCCATCATCCATCAAGTTTAGGCTTCCCTAAAAGTTGACAGATTTCTGCCAAGCCTAGCTTGGCTAATATAGGTGGTCTCTAGTTTCTGTTTAAGTAATGGTCACTTCTCTTTTGCATTGTCAAAAGCATCATAAAGTTAACTCTGGGAGTAGGTTGAGATTTGAGAAGTTTAACATTTATAGTTGTTGAGGAATGGACTCTTAAGTTTAAAAGATGTTACACATTTAATTCTTAAATTTTGAATTTAGTTTCAATTTAATCCCGTGTCAAAATGTTACAATTTTACCCTTAAGATTTTGGAAGCATTGTCTTTTAACAGAACATTTTCATTATAGATATTTTTGTAGGAAAAAGAAACATTAAATTAGTGTTTTTCTCTAAAATTTTACTTACTGCAGACAGAAACAACCCAAACAAATATATTCTCTGCACAGTTAAAAGATTTTGATTCTATTTCTGCAGCCTTCCCTCGGTATTTGATTAGTTAATAATTATGATCTCGGAGATGCACTTTCTGGAGGACAATAAACTCTTATTGTAATTTGATAAACTACAATCAAGTTTTTCACATGATGTTTTTTCTTCTACAGAATGTTAAATGGATATTGGAACTTTTTCTTTGGAGCAAGTGAATATTGAGACTCGAACAACGTAAAATTTTCATTTCATAAACAGGGATGCATGTATCCTTTAAACATGTTCTTGACTCTATCTGTTGAAAATGGATGGATTTTGATCTGTATTCTCAATACAATTCTCAAATATCACACCAAGCTAATATTTAGCTTTCTTACTCCTTTCTCTCAGCTATTACTTATGGAGAGTAATGGCATTTGAAACCACATAGGACTGTTCTTCTAAGTCTTCTTTGTTATTACAGTCTAGCTTTGCCTCTGCTGCTGCCACCATTTCGATATGTTGTTGTAGTTTCACCTCTTTGGTCTTTCCCCACAGGACAGCATATAGCCCAACAACAATCAACAATGACCCTACAACACTGAGAAGAGAAACCAACAAAACACAAACTACTCTTAACAACATGCTTTTGGTTGGCATTTCAACACAAGTCCAATATATAATGTGTTTCGTCGATAAGAAATTGTAGGTGGAAGTTTGTACTCACGTTCCTACGTATAATTTTTCTTGAAAAAAGGCCCAGCTGAAAATAGCCACGATAACGAGCAAGAAGGGGCTGAAAACTGAGGCATAGAGAGGACCTTTCTTTTGGATACTCCAGGAGGTTAGGCAAAATGCCACGCCAGAGCACGCCACTCCCTGAAAGTGTAATTGGTGTTGCCTTGTAAATTAGTACAATGAGTTCATTTTTAGTATTAAGCTTTTCGTGTAGGTTCTAGCATAAATGGACAATTTTAGTGTTGTGATGTTGAGAATCTTATGTATTATTAAGAGAAGAGGAATTAGGAATTGAGGTTTCTTCATCAGATTTTTGATGTTAGGCATTCTTAACTCTTTCTAGATGAAAAGGTTAGTTGAAGAATGATCATACTGCATAGAGAGCGCCGACAAGCCTGATTGAACTTTTCAATGACCAAGCTGCAGCAGTCTTGTGCTCAACACCAACGGCGATTGCTCCACACTGAATGGTTGCCATCAAAGTCATGAGAGCTGTGCTGGTGTAGGGAGCTGGAAACTTCTCATTCACTCTCGCCTGCAGGAATTAATATTTCAGTCATAGATTTGGCTCTGGGAAAAACATGGCCTCTGAGAACAAGAAAGTCAAGGGAAGGAAAGTTGAGGACACTGACTTGGATAACAAACCAAGCCGCCCAAGCAACAGAGCTTATGATCAAGCAGAGGGAGCCCCAGATGCTGCTGCCTTGGTTGGTTGAACTTCCCCCCCTCATTATCTCGGCATACTTCCAATGAATCCCAGATTCACCTAGCTGAATCGTTTGCCCACGGTAGAACGACAGCAACATTGCCCCTCCAACACACACAACAGTCCCGATCACCTTAGCTGCACCTGGGCTTGTTTTGATCCCCACAGATTCTTGTCTATCAAACAGAAAATGATTGTATGAAGAACTTGGGAACATAGTAGAAACAGTGCAGAAATGTCTGTCACTGTGATCAGAAAATGGGGAAAAGAGAGGATTTTTAGGTACCTGAAAAGAACAGCAAGGACAAAAGTTGCAGCAGGCAGAACATTGGTCAATGCGCATGCGATGGTCGGGGTTGAATATTTTAACCCAACGTAGTAAAAGACTTGGTTTGCTGTTGCCCTGCATATAATAGAGTGTAATATTATATTTAGAGTTTAACAAAGCTTAGACATGGAAATGGAATGAAAGTAGCTTGGCTTACCCAGTTAAGGAACAGAGTAGAATTTGAAACAGTATAGGCTTTGTAATCTTGGGTCTCCCTTTTCTGCACAGTGATTTTGTTTGTTATTATGCTATCTGTTAGTTACAAGTTTAGAACTTGAAAACTTCATAAAATGAAAAAGGTTCCTTGTAATCCATATGGATTTTGAGTTGTGAACAGGTGGTATATTAGAGCAAAAGAGTTCAAGGTTTCTTTGAACTTGCATCGCTTATGTTGTTGATAATATATTAAAGGTTTCTTTGATCTCGCACCCCTCAGGTGAAAGTAGAGGAGAAAGCATATTATTTGTTTTGGCTTATGAAATCTGCATTTTTAAGAACTTGGCACTTTATTGGTTAGCTGAAAACTTTTTTCTTTGAACTAGAACTAGAAGATGAAAAATTGTTATTATCATTGTCAGTGCTTCTCCTCACCTCTAGAGCTAGCTTAAGAAGTTATAAACCAAAGTCCCCACATGGATATAAGAAAATCCAACAATCCCATTTTGGATGTTAGGCTTCAAATTAGATTTTAGGTCCATCTCCTGGCTTGTTTGGTAGGTTGAGACTAATTTGTGACGCTAAAGGGATTTTTTTTTTTTTTCCCGCTCAAGAACGAAAGTTCAACTCATTTGTTAGACAAGTTATATTTAGAAGTCGTGAAGTAAAATGATATGTAGACTACACATACCTCTCAAACCAGTAAGCACAAGGAGCTATGGCTATGGTAGCAAACATCTGCCTGTAAGCAACTAAAACTAGTGGATTCATCCCAAACTCCATGGCTAACTTTGACGTAATATTTAAGCCTGCATAGAGGAATTGGACAACCACCATAACCAAGGGGGGCAAGAAATCACCACCAGCAGCCATAGCTCTCACTTCTCTTTCTCTGTTTCTCTCTTTTCTGTTTCTTTGTTTGAGCTGAAGAGGCTGAGTGGTTTAGAGAGTGGAGAAGCCATTTTATATAGTTGAGGAGTGAAGAAGAAGATGATCAATAACAGAAAGTTCTAAAAAAAATCTTTTGCATTGAAAAAAGCAAAAGCAAAAGAATGAGAATGAGAATGTATTTTCTTTTTTTCTTTTTTTCTTGGGAGAAAAAGGGTAGGCTATTTTGCATGGGACCAAAACCACAGGTTACTGCTTACACCATAAAAACAGCCTTAAATTTGTTTTTGTCCTCTTAGGCCTCACCAGATTTTGTAACTTCAAGCAACTGATTTCTTTTCCCCACCCCCACCCCATCCCCATGTAACCTGGAACATTTTCTGCTACTTGCTTCATCATGTGCCATTCTTCTAAGTCTTCCCTTATATCTTTTCAATAATGTTACATCTTCCCGACTCATGTATGATCTCTAAATCCTACCTGTTTCCCATTCGAAAACTTAAAACGAAACCGTGGAAATGTTGGTACCAAAATATCCGTCCCCGTCGAAGAACACGACAAAAGGAAAAGGTGGGGGATTGTGAGTAGATTTAACTCAAGGAGGATATTTTGCTTTTAAAGGTAAAAGATGATGGTTTTGGTAAAGGAAAATGTTGGCTGTGGCACTAAGAAGCTGCATTTTGTGATTGGATTTTCTAGAAAGAAGAAAAATTGAGATATGTTTAGTGAATCTACGTATTCATTAATATCATATAGAATGCGTTAAAGGAGGAGTTCTTTACTTTTACGCCCCCTCTCTCTTATGCACATGAATTATAGGAATACGTATACGAGTTTATATTATAATGGGATTAATGGGATTGTTTTCTTTTTTTCTCATTCTTACAAATATCTCACCCTTCTTTTTTCATTCATTTTTTTTTCAAAAATAAGCATACGATACAAAAATTTAGTGGTACTAATTTGAATATTGTTTTTTTTTTCTTTAATACGAAATAGAATGTTTGAAAGTATAGGGAATAATAATGTAATAAGAACGAATATCCAAATGTTTAGTTAAGTATAGTTTTTTTCCCATAGATTATTTATTTCTACTCTTTGGAGAGAGTTGAGCTAAAAGAACTCCGGAAATTAACCAGACTTAGTTCTCAAATTTTTAAGAATGTGTACTTTTTTTAATCTTTGAACCTTCAAAAATAGTTCTGAAAGGTCTCTATAATATATATATTCTTTTAATTATTACTCTAAATTAGGTTAATAATTTTAAACAATTGTCTCTTCTTTAAAATTATTCTTTAAACTTATTTTTGAAATTCAAAATGTCATATAGTTATTTGAATCAATAAATTACTTCAAAAACCTTTTAAATCTATTCTTAAAAACTTAGAGATTGAAAAGATATATTTTGAATACTTGAGGGCCAAATGTATATTTTAAATGACCAGGGAGTAGAAAGATATGTTTTTAGAACTCAAAAACCGAGCACACTTTAGTAACTTTCCCAAGAAACTATTTTCACGAACTACATGACAATATTGAATTGTTGGGTAAATATAAATCATGATCGAGAGGAATATAAACAAACTTGTTCTTGGAAAATTTTGCTAGAAAAAATGTCACTATTTGCAGAAATTGTAAAAAAACTTGATAGACACTAATAGACTTCTATCAATCCCTATAAAAAAAAAGATCAAACTTTTGTTATTTTGTGTAAATATTTCTCTTATTTTTCTATTTTAAAAAATTTTCCCATGTTCTTTAAAGTTTTTAACCTGGTTTAGTTGGGTCAAGTTTAAATATGTTATTTTATGCCCTTAGATTTTCTAGGCGATGGGAATTTAGGTGGTTAAAATTAGACCTAAATTTCCCTTTCTCATATACACTCCAAATGTGGGCTATGCTTTGTTCTCTCTGAACTCTTTGTACCTTCTCACATTTATATCAATAAGATTTGACTAAATAGTGATTTTTATTCCAAACTTTTTATTATTGCATCTATTTGGTCCTTAAATTTTTAAAAGTGTGTAATAAATCTCTAAACTTTCGATTCCTTTAACTAATAAGTTCTAGACATAGCTGAATTTTAAAAATTGATTAATATATTAATCTTATTTATATTTAAGAGAACTAAACACTTTCTATTTATATTTAATATATTTGTGGAATTAAAAAACCTCAATGACTTATTAAACACCCTTACTAGTTGTAGATGATTGATGCTAATATTATTATCAAGATTTCAATGTTAGGTATTATCGATGGATGTATATATTGATATCAACAAATATTTTTATAAATAAAAAAATTATGAAAGTTATTTGAACTAACAATCAAGTTGTTTTTACTTACAAATTAAGTCATAGATCTTGTTTCAATAATTATGTTCCTATTGAGATAAATAATTAATTTTTTTATATTTTTTATAGATATTTTTAAAAGATATTAGGAATATTGACTATTAATCTTTAATATCAATGTAGGACTATTTGATTTAGGGATATATCAATAGGTATATTGACATATCTACAATTATTTTAATCATGATCTATAATCAATGTTTAAAATGTCAATGTCGACAGAAATATCAATATCTTAATTTCACGAAAATTTCGATGGAAATATCGATAAAATTTCAATTTTGATGGATATTTCTGAAAAATTAAAAAAAGAGTCAAAAAATAAATTTAAATTGATAATAAATATTTTGTAATTTTTTAACAAGTTAACATGTCTATTGTTTATATTATATTTTAATTCTTATGTTTCGTGGATTTTTCTATGATATAATAGAAATATCGATTCACCCCTCATGGTCAATATTGAATCCATAGAAATGTAAAAATATCGACATGTCGATGAAAATTTAATATTATGATTGTAACATGTTACAAAACATATCTATATCTATATCTATATCTATATCGATATCTATATATATATATATATATATATTTAAAGTCCAGCTTCTTAATTAATTGGGCTTTGATTTAGAGTAAAAGAAAGGTCTTGAATTGATGATTAGACTCCACAAAAATCCAATATAGTTTATACCAAACTAGAAACAAGGCAAGTTTTAGGGAGCCATACTATATTTTTAATCACATAAATTTGAAATACTTTTCAAATTCCATCAAAAGAAGTTTTAAACTTGGTCCAATTTAAAAATAAATCTGTATTCAATTGTATTGTTTAAATTTCATTAACTCTAAACATGTTGCTTATGGGTTATTATGTAAGTTGCTTTTTGTAGTGGTGAACTTCAAAAGGCCAAATTCCTATCTTTGTAAGCTTTGGATGGTGAGAATGGATAAAAGCTATGGGTCAAGAATTTATCCATTTTAATCAAACATTTAAAACCATATAAAGTAAGTGTATACAAAGACAAAGGCCTATAGAAGATTGCTTTATGCTTTTAACAATCAAGGATAATTCTTTTTTTTTTTTAGTTTTAATGGAAGAAAATTGGTTTAACAGAATATACATGAAATTAGTTTTTGAAATAACTTTTAACATCGATATCAAACCAAGTATAACTCAAATGACATATTTGCAACCAAATGAGTTACATTTATTTATACATTATTAAGACTAAGTCATTGTAAAATCAAAATAGACAATTGAGTTTAGTGAGAATTTTTACCATAGAGATTAAATTGTTACAAATTCGGAAATATGAGAGTAAACGGTTACTTGTATGGAAGTCTACCAACAAAAGTATTTAAATTATGCTATTTTTAACCAAAATTATGCTATTTTCTTTACTAAAAATACACTTATTGTTTTTTTTTTTTTTTTTAAGAAAAAGAGTAGGAAAATCCATTGAACTAAAGTTATGGTGCGTTTTAGAAATAACGAGTGTGATTTCCTTTAGTCACCATAAATCATTTAGGTACAGAAGTAAAATAAAGGTACATTCAATTAAAAAAAAAAAGAAAAGAAAAGAAAAGAAAAGAAAAGAAAAGAAAAGAGAGGTATCTACTCTACTCTTGAAATAAACAAATATTGACTAAGCAACAAAAATAAATTAATACAATGTGAAATTTGGCATTTGAAATAATATAATGGGTTATTTTTAAATATAGAAAAATAAATTAAAATATTTACAAAATATAACAAAATTTTAGAACTATCAATATTAATTGAAGTGATAGACAACGATAGAAGTCTATTAATCTCTTAAAGCGCCTACCATTGATAGTTCTAAAATTTTGCTATATCTTATAAATGTTTTAATTAGTTTTACCATTTGAAATAATTTCTCTAATATCAAATTAGAAAAAATCCTAATTTAACCAAAGCTCAACCGACCCAAAATATATGTTAATGACATTTGGCATTTGGAATAATATCAAAACTTAATTTGACCAAGCTGAACTTAGCTCAACGTAGTTGGAGTTCTCCCACCTTATATTGTCCTTAAAAAAAGAATAAAAAAAATAAAAAAATTAATCTAGGATTCATTACAACAGAAGATTTCACCTTTAACTACGAGATACTTTTAGAAGGTTCGTTCATATGAACTTTTTGGTTCTTTAAGAAAATCATTTGAAAGGTAAATACTAGTTGATAAAGCAAAAGATTTTACCCACCTAATAGTGAAATCAAAAACAGCTCCTTGAGAGTCCGTACAAAATATACGCACTCCAACATTAGAGCCGGAAAAGCCTTGCTCTAAAGGAGCTTGGCCTCAACTGCGGAGCCTTCCACCGTGGACCGAGACACTTCCTTTTCCTCTAAGCGATTGCTTAGGGACCTTAGCATACAATCTGGACTGTTTTCCCTCTCATTTTTCTACTTTTTCCCTATAATCCCTCTCATTTTCCACCTTTTTGCCTATAAGTCAACGGCTTGGTTCCTCTTGAAAGCACTATCCATATTGAATTTTAACCGGAAAGCGAGGTTTGGAATCCTACTGCAGGAGGGACGCCTCGCGAGCCGGGCTTCATTTTGAATTTGTGGTCTAATTCGATAACATCTTATTAGTGCAACAAATTAAATGAACGAAAAATTATACTAGTTTGTTTATTTGTTTTTGTTTTTCTTTGGAATTAGTTAAAAATTATACTAGTTTTAGTGACAAAGCTAATAAGTTCTACTATAATTAGTATTTATCCTATGTTTTTTTTTTTTTTTTTTTTTTGAATTTGGTGAAATGTTATAACTACAAGATGAGTCATATGTTTAATCGATATGACAATATTGTCTTTGATGGATTGCTTAATTGTTCAATCATCTTATTATCTTACAATAATTTATAGTGAACGATTGGACCATTGACTTAAGAGATAATAATTAATGTCTTATCTATTAAATTATGTTTGGATAGTCAAATTAATGATTGTTAAAAGCACGATGAAAGAGAGCAAATAAAAGAAGATTATAACCCCTTGAAAAGTGACTAGTGAGAAGCTAAGAATAGGCTCCCTGTGGTTCAATTCGAACCACTATTAATTAGTGCAAATTAGTCTCCTGGATCGGTAAAATATAAATTTCATTTGATTGAAGGTCTTGATAACCATCCATCAAGAAACAAGTATATGGCTAGTAATGTCAAAGAAGATTAGGAGAATATAGAACACTGAACCAAACAGGAACTAATAAAACTTAACTGAAATTAACGTGGACGAACAAGCTATAACTGAATAAAAAATACGACGGACTACTCTTCCTCAATCAATCCAACTCAACATTTATCAAGGAGATTAACGTGGAAAACCGAATGAAAAATAAGTCAAGACTATTGAATCTCTACCTCAATCAACTCAACTCAACATTTGTCAAGGAGATTAACATGGAAACCGAATAAAAAATAAATCAGACTATTGAATTGCTTCCTCAATCAACCCAACTCAACATTTGTCAAGGAGATTAACGTCAACCGAATAAAAAAATGTCAGACTATTGAATCGCTTCCTCAATCAACCCAACTCAACATTTGTCAAGGAAATTAACATGGAAAAAGGAATAAAAAATAAGACAAACTATTGAATCTCTTCCTCAATCAACCTAACTCAACATTTGTCAAGGAGATTAAGATGGAAGAACGAGCTACAACTGAATAAAAAGTAAGACTATTGAATCTCTTCCTCAATCAACCCAACTTAACATTGGTCTGAATAGCTCTTAACAATTGCTGTAGGGTCCAATTGAATAAAAAAATAAAAAACAAAACAAAAACAAAAACAAAAAACAAAGACAGCAGCCTAATCCAAAGTTTTTGTGTGAATTCTTGGTGTATGCTCATCAATCCTTGAGTTAGCAACCTAGCCACGTCGCTATACAACATTATCTAAGAGATGATTTTGCCACATGTAGATAGTAGTTTCAAGAGATGACTTCATTTCAACAACAATGAAGTCGTCTCTCATCTCTAGAGACGGACTTGGAATAGCCCAGACAAAAACTACAATACTTTATAAAATAAATTAAAAAAAATTAAATATTAAAAAAGAAAAAAAAGTCTCCCATTTGAGTAGAACTAGAAAGGATGCTAAGCTATCAACATAGATTAATTGGTGTAATTTAAGGAATCAAGACCATATTTATAAATTATTACAGGGATGTGTTTTACCTAGGCCATGGACGTGTTAATCAGCTACATTAAACTCAAATAACAATTGTACAGGCAAACCGAAGCTTCCCAACCTCAAGCTAGCAAACCCGGACTTGTTTTAACATTAAACCACATCTTTCTAAAATGAGTGTCAACTGGAGAAGAATCATACCAAGATGACAGGGTGGGTCTAGAGGTGTGTTGAAAGAATTTCCCTATCTGAAGCACAAACTTGGTTTGACAGATAATACATCTTCTCAACTATTTTATCAACTAACTTGGCGTTGGCACTTCCAAATTTATGATTACAGAAAACCCAGAATAGCAGAGTTCATAAGATAGGTAAAAGATTTACCTCTGGAAAGACTTGTAGAGCACAACAGTTACATACTTGGATAGAAACCGATGTGTTGTTCCGAGTGCTACAATCGATGGACCGCCCTTCCCTCTCTGCATGTAAAGATGATTCAATACTACATGTTGTGGCCTTGACAGACAGGTTGGAATCTCCATGTATGATGCCGGTGAATTAAGCAGTGTCCTCTGTAGGTGTGGAGGAACCAATGGCGGTTCTTTTGCGTACTCATTGGACCCAAGTAGAAGATTGTCATAGCTCGAGTCTGGTGACTGAGGAGGTTCAAAGCTAGAGATGCTTTCAATATCTTCAGGCACGTTATCCTGCATAATTGACAAATGAACGAATGATGTTAGGTCTAATGCAGGCATGGGGCTGCCAATATTCATTTATACTGGTTTCAGCAAAACATTGGTCCAGCCGTTTCAACAAGCAGTATATGGAAAATGAAGATTGATGGGAAAAATTTGAAGTTAAAAGTAGATCAAAGAATGAGAAAGATCACGCAAATAACAGTGTAGGCTTGTTGAAATTTGTAGACATGTACATTAGTTTGTTGCTTGGATCTCCTTCTTTCATTGAATTCTGTTTCGTATGTGCTTGTATTCTTTTTTTTCTCCCCTCCAATTTATCTTTATAGTTTATAATATGTATAAAAGAAATCAAAATAAAAATAGAAAACTTATGGATCTTATGCTGGAGAAATAAGGGTTTGGACCAGATTGGACCCAGACAATTGTTTCACAATAAAATGAGGTAGGCATTGATCAAGTTGATACAAGAGTAAACAACACAATGACACAGAGACTGGTGGTGAGAATAGTAACAACAAGAATGAAGAACAAGTGGAATATAAGAGAAGAAAGCAGCAGACATACAAGAATAGATGGTCTACGTAGATAGACTATTAATTGTTAAGTTTCTGGCCTCATAGGCAAAAGGCATTAAAGTAGCTTAAAACATTTAATGGTTGTTTACAAGACAACAGCAATTTATCTCCAAGTCGATTAACTTTGCCCTTTTCCTTGCATATCCTACATTATTGGTTACCTGCAAGTCCAAAACATTGTAAGCATTGCCAACGTCATCTTGGGCCCAAGGCAACTCCGGAGCATACCTCCATTGTCCATCTACAAGAAACCTATATTGATAAACCCCAGCAGGAAGCACTTTCATTAAAGTGAAGTCTTTCCCTGATCTCTGCAAGGGCATTCTGGTTAATGAGGTAGAACCAGCATCAGATATATAGGCAGCAGTTCAGAAACGATAATCGCTTTTCAGGATGGTATAAATAGAGAAGAAAACCTTGTTCTCCAACGATCCCATGATCCCTCGATAGCAACTTCCTTGCCACCATAACTCCATGTAATCATGGTCGCAATGCTCTGTTCATTGCACGTTTCTTCATAACCCAAGGAACTTTGCATTGGGGAGTGGCTAAGTATGAGCATTTCATCCGCTTTTCGTAGAGGAGTGAGTGGAACCTGGGATTAAAATGTAAAAGAAACATGCTAACAAAGAATTAATACAAGATGATAGTAAACAACAACCCATCCTGGAACCCCCCAAAAAGAAGAAAAACCAATAACCAACTGAGAAAGAAACCACAGGTTCCAGAAAAGAGGACCATTTCAATCAACTCCTCTTGATTCTTTGTAACTTGAATTTATTAAAGTTTGACAACGTTAAGTATATTTATGTCTCTGGAGATTGAACATTCACTAGTCACAGCTGAACGAGCAGCTAGATACACCCAATATATATATGTATGTATATATATTGAGATAAAGAAAATGATAGAACCACATTAGTTTAAGCAAAAGCAACTGCCTCGAACCGACTTCTGGAATAGAAAAAGTGGGCAAAAACCTTCAATTAACCCCCTCGATCTAAAACTTCTCCAACTTCTTTCAGGCAACTACAAATCTCTGTATCAAACTTAATGTTCAAAAACCAACATTTGTCCATTGTCACACAAGTTATATCTTAAAGAGGTCATATCAATTCTCCAAATGCATTCAGTCAGCATAGGCAATTAGCAATGAGATACTAAAAAGAATTCCTCTCTTACTTACTTGAGGAGTGAAAATCAATGGCGACCGAGGGGCCGTGGGGCTGTGTGGAGGGGACTGACCGCCCATCAACTTCGAACAAACACCTTGAGGGTGGCACTGAATATGAGCCTCATCAGCCATGGCGACGCCCTCATGCACAATTAAAGCATCTTCTTGTTCTTCTACTACTTCTTCTTCATTTTCATCTTCTTCTACAGACCCAGATGGACTCTCATCTACATACTCTCTCCCATTCACGTTTCCCATTTTATTTATCAGATTAAAGTATAACCCAAAACCCCTTTTGAGAAGAAAAGAGCGAGAACAAAACAAACCCACTTGCAAAATCTCAAAATCAAACCCAGCATAGAAAGAAAACCCAGAAAAAGAAGAATCGGTCAACAGAAATCCATATTGAAGGAGAATCGATAAACCCCACTTTGTTTTCAACGAAGGGGAAAAAGAATCAAAGCCCAAAAAGCAGTGAAATGGAGCATAATAAAATTCTCCGACGACTTGGGAAGATCCAGAGGTGGCCCAAGCGAGGTGCGTTGGGAGAAGAAAGTGGGGATTTCCCTCCTTACGTCATCAATGAAAGAAAGGCTTCAGTAGGCAGCCATGGACGTTTCTTCGAATTGATTCAATGGAGAGTGGAGGGCCATGGATGGGGCCTCTACACCAACTCCATTACTGAATGTGTAATCTGTTTATCTGGTCAGATGGTAGTAATTTTCAGGGTTGAAGGTTCACCCCACACGAGTACAAAAGTTAGAATTAAAGAAAATTAAAAGAAAAGAAAGTGAGATTGGTCTTGTTTTCTTGCCGCTTTTATCTCTCTTTACTCTCTACTCTACTCGAAGCAAGATCATCATTGAAGTTGGGACTTACTGAACAAAAACTCTTGCACCAATTCATCAATTAAAATAATAATAATAAATTGTGCCTACTCACTAGTTCTTTATTGGTACAAATTCAACTTTTATATACATCACCCTGCCTAAGCTAATGAATTATAATGTCAACACTGTACAAAATATGACTAAACATTCGTATTGGTTAAATAAAGAGAAAATCATTCATATATAAGTGAGAATGACTATTTCCATTAGTGTGGGATTTTTTGGTTTAAAGTCATAAGAGTTATGCCTAAAGTTGACAATTTATGATTATTCTCTATCTCTTATGATTTTTATTTACCACAAAAAAACACTTGATTTCCTAATTAAATTCTAAAAAGAGAAATTTTCGCAGATAGGAATAATGTCAAACTATTTACAAAACAACAAAAAAATAGTGATATATATTAATAGACTTCTATTCTTTATCAATGATAGACTTGTATAAGTTTTTGTATCACTTTCTATAACAAATAGATGCTGATAGACTTTTATCAGGTCTATCTATGATAGATAATTAAATTTTGCTATTTGTGTAAATAGTTTTCCTTAGTTTTCTATTTTTGAAAATCTCACTTATAAAAATGAGAAGATTGTGAAAAACAAACATAATTAACCAAATGATTATCCAGCTGACATTTTAAATATATATATATTTTTGTTAGGGCTGTTTAGGCTAAATATGGGTCCATAAAATTTCAAACTCAACAATCTTGTACCTAATGTTTACACGTGGTTGCATTCTTTTTCTATAAGCTTTTATGTTGAAAGCTAACATGATACCTATTCTTATTTAGTCTAATTTTTAGCACTAAATTATATAAGAAAAATATCTTAAATTTTCGGTATGTGTTAAAAATACTCATAAACTTTTAAAAACATGTTCAAGACTATTCTCGCCGTTAACTAACCAAATGAAAAATGAGGTAGATTGTTAACTTGGGATGAATAGTTATATGACATAAAAGAAACGTTCCACGTGGAGGCTGAGGTGTAAAAATAAAATAAAATAAAATAAAATAAAATAAAATTCTAAAAGCCCAAGTTTCACACAAGGAAAATGAAAACTTGAGATTAAAGGATGAACAATTTTGTTGATGAGCGACTTCAAAGATGAGATAACTCAAGAGTGTAGCTAATGTTGTTGAACATCCTGGGAAATGAATGCTTAAACCCTAAAAAAGTTGGATGTATTGTAAGGTTTGCATCAAATTTGGTTATTTGAAAGGATGGGGTTGAAGTCAAATTTGATGTTCCTTGATCCTTAAGCTTTGATCACATGAAAATCTATGTATAATCATAGTATTAAATCTTCGTCGAAATGTCGATATTTCTACCGATATTTTAACCTTTTTATAATTTCGATATCGACATGAGAGTTGAATCAATATTTCTATTGTATCTTAGAAAAATTCATGAAACATAAAAAATAAGTAACAGAATATCACTAATGTAAATATGATGTAAATAATAGATTTGTTAACTTGTTTAAAACTCTTCAAAAGTTTATTAATAATTTAAATTTTACTTTTTATTTTTTGTTTTTATAATTTCTCAAATAATATGGATCGAAATCAATATTTTACCGATATTTCCATAAAAAATTTCATAAAATGTTGTATAACTCAATTTGAACAATCCAAAATCACAAAAAAGAACCGTGCATTGAGCTTGCTTTGTTTTTTGTTTTTTTGTTTTTGGGACAATTGTAAATATAGACATTAGACCCAAAATATTAGCAGATATAATATAATGAAAAAAAATTACAAATATGACTAAATTTAAATAGTCTATCAATGATAGATCATATTATTGGTGGTAGCTATCAGTGATAGAGTAATAGTCTATCAACTATAGTAGTTAAACTTATGTATATTTACAATATTTTTAAATGATGTTATAACACTTGGTTATTATTCCTAAAAATGCTACAAATTGTAATTACCGTTTATTTTTTGTTTTGTTTTTTCGAAACCTTCGTGTCCTCGCTTGGTTTTGTGACTGTTGTGCGTGTTTGAAACAACAAATTTTAACCAAGGGTATTTTCGTAATAAAGGTGAAATCTTAACCACATTAGCCACATCAAAGCCTTGTACGTATAAGCCAGGTGTCTACTTGTGAGCTAGTAAAGATTTTTTTTACACACAACCAAACTCATGGTTATTTTATGTAATTTAACCTAAAAAACATGAAATTTTAAAATAATCTAATACATAAGGCACACAAGTCAAGCACCATGTTGAAATAAAAAAAATCGGCGTACTTTGAAGAGTAAGATATTTGGTGAAAAGAAACTTCATTATCAAAATACTTAAACAAGTAATTACGATGAAATACTTATTTATTAAACTCATTCTGTAATGACTCACGTACACCTTGTTTTTTAGTTTCAACTTAAGTTCTTCTTTAGTTTGAGATCCCCTCACTTTCATAAATATGCTTTTTCCAAATTTTGTTTGAGATTCACTCAAACAAACTTTACATAGAAGCTCCTCAATTTTATGAAATAGTTTCTCCAAAGTTAAGCATGAAATCGTTTCAATACAAAATAATTTAGGCTCTCTTAAAAATGAGATAACCTCGATTTCACTCAAGTGATAAACAACATAAAAATATACACTTTAGCCTAATCTAAATTACTATTGGTGATACCTCAACAATGAGGTTCATAGCGTTTTCTAACAATACATTAATCAACTCTCTGTAGATTTTTCTCTATAAAACATAACTCCAATTGGTTTTAAAAGAGCTAACCCTAAAATAGACAACCCATAGAATATATATGATACAGTCTTGAGAATATCTTCAAGAACGAAAATAATCTTCTTTGCATGAAAAGAAAAGCAGCTCTTGCTAATTTGTAAGAATGCTTTAACAAATAAGAAAAATATTTCTAGATAGATTCTGCACCGAGAGAAACAAGATGCTTGACATCCATCAAGACAAGAAGATAAACATTTTGCCTGTAAAAAAATTAGTCACTCATCTTACAGTAACAAAATACTTTTTTCAATGGTTGTCTGTCACCGTCGCCACCGACATTATTTTCTTCTTCTTCTTCTTTTCCTCTTTTTTCCTTTCTTCATTTTCTTTCCTCACCCATCCTTTCTTCCAATCTTCTCCCGTTTAAAGGAAAAAAAAATCATACGTTAAAAAATATATATTGAAATGAAGGGAGAAGTTTCCCTTGGTTTCGAATCTAAAATGAACTTTCCCATTCGTTTTAGTTCTTTTGTTAAACATCGGATTTAAGGACTATGTTGAACAACAAGATCCAAAGAACTCAATCCGAATAGTTCCAAAATTGATTTGATCTCATTCCTAAGATAGGCTAGATTACTTAAATGATAAAACGAACAAAGGATTGAACAAAACTTTAAACTCCCATCAACTCTTAATCTTCACATCACTCCAGGAACATGATAGATCCATCCTCATTTGAATGCTCAAAATCTATGAAGCATAGATACTTCATGTGAGGCAAATAATCAGTATCAGACACGTATCAGATACCGATACTTTCAGATACTTCCCAAATACGTATTTGACACGCGATTTGACGTATCTATATTTTCAGATACTTTCCAGATACGTATCTGACACACGATTTGAGTATCTATTTCTTGCGTACTTTTTTTTTTTTTTTTTAAGAAAAAAGACAAGTAACTCATCTAATCTTTCTCAATCTAAAATTAGGCAACTTATTTAAAAAACTCACTACTCGAGTCCAAAACTAAAAGAAAAAATAAATAAATAACAGACCAAACCCTAGACTAGAATCATCTAATCTCCATCTTCACATTTAAGTCCTCACAAAGTCCACCAAAATATAAACCATTTAGATATCTTCAACAATAAGTTCTTCGCTTATCTTCATACTTCTCTCTCTAATCTTCTTCTTCTTCTTTGCAATATGAGTCACTTTTCTATTGCATTTTATTAACTATTATACTTCAACATCTTATATGTTGCTTTTTTTGTATTGTATTTCAGTATTTGTATTCTATTTTGTGCTATTGTTATTAACTTGTATGCTAAATTTATCTATATCCTAGATTTTTTTAAAGAAAAAAATGTATCTTCAACGTATCAGTATCCTCGTTTTTTAGAAATATATATATTAAAAAAAAATGATGCATCCTTAGACGTATCCGTATCTTAGTATTTTAGAAATTGATGAATCGCTGTATCCAATCGTATCTGTATTGTATAGCCGTTTCTGTGTTTATGCTTCATAGCTCAAAATATTCTAGCATTCTATAACAAAAACGCATAAGACACAAAGTTTAAAAACTTTCGAATCATACATTTTCCAATCTTCCATGCAAATGATTACATATTACATAGCTTCATATAACCTCAAAATTAAACCTTAGATTATCCATGGGCCATTTCTAGGGTTGTAACTCTCACACTTTATAACTATAATTAGTCATGATATAAATGTAACATAAATAAAAAGACTTACAACAGAAGATACATTCAATAGATATCATAAATTCGAAAAATTAAGTATTTTGGTAAGCCTTGAAAGTCTTGTAACCTCCCATGTTATGAATCTTCACTTGAAGTATTTTGAAGGGTAGTTTCTTGAATTTGTTGCTTGACTCGCAATCACTTGGTTAATTTAATTAGCGTAATCTTCGACACATGAATAATATGATTTTGTTCCTATCATTCTTCCCTTCTTCAAGTGGATTCGTCCTTAAATCTTTATTTTTTCTTTGAACTTTGCTGCAAAAACCGTTTAAGAAAAAAATGACATTCCAACACTCTCTCAAGTGTATATACTCAAGGAAGTTAATGTTATTTGTGTTTGGCCTATATTTTCACAAATCCCTCTACTTTTCACTCATTCTCATTGTTTAACTGGAAACGAAGAAGCCAAAGAACAAAAGTACTCAGGTATATATAACTTTTTCCAATTGATTTTCAAAACACAAAATTTTGACACTAAAGGAAGCCAAATTGGAAGAAATCAAACATTAAAAAGATGTAGATCAAGACGAGATCTACAAGAGCTCATAATACAAAAACACGAAAAGAACAATGGAATTGACAGTTTTAGTCTTCGAGGTTTGAAGTTGACGTCTACTTGATTTCTGAAATTCTAAAATAAATATTTTAGTCTTCAAGTTTCGAGAAATAGTTATAAATAGTCCTTGAAGCTTCCGATCATTAATTGATTAACGAAAAAATGATGTGACTATAAAATGATGAGTTAGTAGATGTAGAAGTGTTCATGTGTTGAGTTGGATTGGGTTGAAAGATTTTTTAGACCCAACCAAATTGTTCGGATTGTAAATTTCTTCAACCCATCCTTACTAAAAAATGAACCCAACCCAACTATGAAATATTTGGGTTGGGTTGGTTCGGGTTAATCGGATCATTTATTTAAAAATCTAATTTAATTATTTTCATATATTGAATTAAGATTAACTACTCAACTTCAATTTATATAGTGAAAATTTTATTTCTAAAATGCAAAAAAACTACTTTTAAGAGTTGTTGAAAAATAAATTATTAAAAAAATATTGGAATTAAATAAAATTAAAATCAATATATGTATAAATAATTGTATTATAAGTAACAAAAAAATATATTTTAAAATTAATAATAAATTCGGGTTGATTCGAGTTTATTTGAGTTATATTAGATGAACTCATGAACTAATGATCCATAAAATTTTCATTTATTTGAACCCAACCCAACCAAATGAGTTGATAACCCAACCCAAACCGTACGGGTTGGATTGGGTTGATCGATTTTTTTGGGTTATCAGATTTTTTGAACACTCCTAGCTAGATGATTTGGCTAAAATTATTAATTTAATTTTTTAAAATGATGTTACATCTTGCATATACATTCTCGGTGAGTGCAGCATGCATGCCTTCGTTTTAATTGTTAAATCGTTTATGGATGTGTGGATTAATGGAGTTTTATGGGATGAAACCTCGGCTTGATTAAATTCTTTTACATTTCCAGTTAATTGTAAAGGTCTCTGCGTTTTTGGGCATAATTAATTGCTATCGAGTCTGTAATTTCAAAGCTAGTTTGAGTTAGGAGTCGTTCGTGAAGATTTTCGAGGCAAGAGTTTCTGTTCTTCGAGGAAGAAGACGATCAAGAGTTGGTCGGGTTGTGTAGATGATCACTAAGTATCGGATGCTTGGGTATCGTTTAGTGCGTGCGCGCATCAGACAATCGTATAGCTCAACAAGCCTCATCGCTTAGTAACTGACTATACAATCGCGGAGTAATCGCACGGTAAATCGTTTACTTTTTCACGTGTTAAGTGATCGTTTAGACGATCAGGCTTCGCAGCCTCATTGTCGTCTAAGCAATCGTTTAGATTTTTGCGCTATCCTCTAGTGTGCACTAAGAAATCGTTTACCTGGAGGCGTTTACTAAACGATGGAGCTTTACCATGTGATTCAAGACCAGTTCGCCTGTGAACCGGTTTGCTCGATGGAAAAATGTAATAGATAGAATTTTTCATTCTAGTTTTGTGTAGGTTCATCCCAGTCCATTAATCTTTGGTTTAATACATGAGATGTATGTTTATTTATATGCCATATGGTATGCACATATAGAAAATCCCACCTTAGGTTATACATTGGTCATGCATCATCTCTTTATTATAAATGTTATAATCTAGAGAAGCATGATTTAAATTATGTAAGAGCATGCTCATGCATCATATAATATAAGAGTTATATTTATGCATGCATAAAAGCATTAACATGCATCGTCTCTATATTATAATTGTTATAGTATAACGATGTATGGAAAGCATGTTTGCTTGGTTATTACTTGTATATAAAAGTTATGTGTAGTAATGACCGGACATTGCATGAAGCATGATACATAGGTTACTTTATAAGTTATTGTTATGTTGCAATGTGTTTTAGTTGTTTCTTTTTAAAGGTTAAAGAGAAATTAGAACTAAAAGCAATAAGATAGGCATGCATGCTCACTTAGGTTTAATTCATAGTTTTAAAATGTTTAAAACTTGGATGACATAGACCTAAGATCACGGTCTAATATGGTTAGTAGCCCTTAGACTTTAATCTTTTAATCAGTTTAATAGGATTAAATTGACTAATAAAAGGTTAAAGTGTAGCAAATCTATCTATAAGGGACCTTTGGTCTAAGGCAGGTTCTGTCTAGGCTGGGGTATTTAAGTTGACGGAAGCGTAACACCCCTACCTGGAAAGGTGAATTAGATAGATTTGATGCATGCATGCAAGTTAAGGATAGTTCATTAAAGTGTTTAAATGTGACTACTTGAACTTGTTCATATTTCATTGACAAACCTTGTTTATGAGTGGGAATTAAAAAGACGACTTAGACTAAAATCAATAGTCGGATCGTCTAGGTTAATGAACCCCTAGGTAGAACATTCAGTGGGAGGCACTTGGGGCATATGATGCTTCATTTAAACCTTTCACATTTCTCCCTTATAGTCCACACCGTGAGATCTACCCTCAGCCTCGTGGCACCTTGGGAGTGTACCCCTAAAGGCTGGTGTTTGGGTAGGTCAATATCAAGGTGGATGGAGAGAATGTTCATAGTAAGTGGGAGCGAGAAGTGCGACAACATATCCCACGGTCTCCCTCATTGGATTGAATAAAGTTTCTATGTATCGTCTCGAAGCACCCTGGGAGTGTCCCCCTATAGGATGGCAGTTTTGCACATTTCTTTATTTAATTTCTATAAGAGGATAAGGTTACTTAGTCTCTTGTCCTAATCTGTTTCTTCCCTACGGTGGGCTCATTAAGGCGGGACTCTGGCACCGAAAGCGAGGGCACATTTATGGGAGTTGTTAAGGGTTAACAGTTTTGAACCAAATAAATGGTGGGTGTTAGGTTTAGTTCCAAGAGTTAGTTTTGCCTAATGGTTAAGAATGTCTCATCCCAGTAAAGGGGCATCTGATCACCCCACCAATGACGTTTGTCCTGCCTCGCTGGGCATCATTGCAAAATAGAAGTCTTAAATACTTAGGGTATTTGAAACTGTTTTGCTAAAATTAATTAGTTAAAATGTGGTTTAGCAAAATCTTATAAAAGTTTGTTCATCTTTCAGCAACAAGTTTTAAAAATGGCTACAACCACTTTACCTTTGCTTAGCGCCAAGAAACTTACTGGTGACAACTTTTCAACATGGAAACATATGATCACGATGATACTAATCATCGAGGATCTCATGTTTTCCCTTATGGAGGTCTATCCTCCTATTCCAGCTCCCAACGCCGCTCAAAATGTTCGGGAGGCGTACGAGTGATGAACACGAGCAAACGAGAAGGCCCGAGCCTATATCTTGATAAGTCTTAATGATGTGTTCGCCAAGACGCATGAGCCCATGGTCTCAGCACGTGACATCATGGAGTCCCTGCGTGGGATATTTGAACAACCGTCTGATCAGCTCAAGCACGATGCTCTTAAATACATCTTCAACTCTAAAATGGAGAAAAGAGCCTCTGTTCATGAACATGTACTTAACATGATGGTCCACTTCAATGTGCCGGAGTTGAATGGGTCTACTATCGATGAGGGTAGTCAGATTAGCATAATTCCGCATTCTTTGCCGGAGAGCTTCCTGCACTTTGTTAGCAATGTGATTCTTAACAAAGTGAAATACACCCTTACAACTCTCCTCAACGAGTTGCAGACATACCAATCTTTACTGAAAAGTAAGGAGAGAAAAAAGGTTGAGGCAAATGTTGCTTCATCCTCAAGGACATTCCATTGAGGTTCGACCTCAGGAATGAAGTCTGCACCTTTTACTTCTAACTCTGCAAATGGGAAGAAGAAGAAGGGTGGTAAGGGCAAAGGGAAAGTGCCTGCTAACCCGCCACCTGTCGCCCCAAAAAGACGTCCGCCGCCGGTTGAAAAGGAAAAATATTTCCACTGCAGAATGGACACTAGAAGAGGAATTGTCCTCATTGGCCGAAGGAAAAGAAGGCCACCAAGGCTAAGGCCAAGGCAGACAAAGTTAAATATGATTTACTTGGACTAGAAACATGTTTAGTGGAGAAAGATGATTCGACCTGGATAATTGATTTGAGTGCCACTAATCACGTCTGTTCTTCTTTTTAGGGGATTAGATCCTGGCGACAACTGGAGGCTAGTGAGATGACGATGCGAGTAGGCACCGGGCACGTCGTCTCAGCTATGGTAGTGGAAGGCATTTAGTTATCTTTACAGAATAGGTTTCTAGTTTTAAAAGATGTATATGTTGTTCCTGAACTTAAGAGGAACTCTATTTCTGCAAAGTGTCTATTACAATGTAAATATATGCTTTCTTTTAATGTGGATAAAGTATTTATTCATAAAGATGGTGTTGAAATTTGTATAGCTTATCTAGAAAGTAACTTGTATGTGCTAAGACCATTAGCCTTAAGTTCCCTCCATAATACAGAGTTGTTTAAAATTGTCGTAACTCAATCTAAATGTCAACAAATTTCTCCCAAAGAAAATGGCCAACTTTGGCACCTTCAATTAGGGCACATTAATCTCAATAAGATTCAGAGATTGGTGAAGAATGGCCTTCTAAGTAAGTTAGAAGAAAATTCTTTACCAGTGTGCGAATCTTGCCTTGAAGGTAAGATGACTAAAAGACCTTTTAATGGAAAAGGTTATTGAGCCAAAGATCCTCTTGAGTTAGTACATTCTGACCTTTGTGGTCCTATGAATGTGCGAGCCCGAGGTGGCTATGAGTATTTTATCAGTTTTACTGATGATTACTCTAGGTATGGGTATGTTTATCTGATGCAACGGAAGTCTGAATCCTTTGAAAAGTTCAAAGAGTTCAAGACTGAAGTTGAAAACGCATTGGATAGACGGATTAATACACTTCGATCAGATCGATGTGGATAGTTTTTGGACTCAGCATTCCAGGACTATTTGATAGAACATGGAATCGTTTTCCAACTCTCAGCGTCAGGTACACCTTAGCAGAATGGTGTAGCGGAGAGGAGAAATAAAACCTTGTTGGACATGGTTCATTCAATGATGAGTTACGCTTCCTTACCGGACTCGTTTTGGCCACTACTATATACATACTCAACTGTGTTCCTTCCAAGAGTGTTGCGAGAACACCTCTGAAGTTGTGGAACAGGCGTAAAGCTAGTTTACGTCACTTCTACATTTGGGGTTTCCCGGCACATGTGCTTGAGGAAAATCCCAAGAAGTTGGAACCACGGTCGAGGTTATGCCTCTTTGTAGGCTACCTAAAGGCACACGAGGGGGTTATTTTTATGATCCGTCAAAAAATAGGGTGTTTGTTTCCACGAATGCTACTTTCCTGGAGGAGGATCATATAAGGGAGCACAATCCACGTAGTAAAGTCATGTTGCGTGAGCTTTCCAATGAAACTACTGAAACTTCAACTAGAGTTGTTGAAGGACCTGCAGCATCAGCAAGAGTTGTTGATGATAGTTCATCTAGTAGGTCAATTCCACCACGAGAGTTGAAGGAACCTCGACGCAGTAGGAGGGTTGTAACCCGCCTGTTCGCTATCTGGGTTTCACGAAAACCTTACTATGGTAGCAGATGACGAAGTTGAGGATCCATTGTCTTCTCAAAAGGCAATGAAGGATGTTGACCGGGATGAATGGGTCAAAGCCATGGATCTCAAGATGGAGTCGATTTACTTCATCTCAATATGGGATCTTGTAGATCAACCTGATGGAGTAAGACCTATAGGTTGTAAATGGATCTACAAGCGCAAACGGGGTGCTGATGGAAAGGTGCAAACCTTCAAGGCTTGACTTGTGGCAAAGGGTTATACCTAGGTAGAGGAAGTCGACCACGAGGAGACTTTCTCGCCTAGTGCCATGTTAAAGTCGATCTGCATCCTCTTGTCCATTGTAGCTTATTATAATTATGAATTTGGAAAATGGATGTCAAAACGATCTTTCTGAATGGAAATCTTGAGGATACCATTTATATGGTGCAACCCGAGGGATTCATTGTCCAAGGTCAAGTGCAAAAAGTTTGAAAACTGAATCGGTCCATTTATGGGCTGAAACAGGCGTCTCGATCTTGGAACATATGGTTTGATACTGCAATCAAGTCGTATGACTTTGACCAGAACATGATGAACCTTGTGTCTACAAGAAGATTATCAACGCTTTAGTAGTTTTCTTAGTGTTATATGTAAACGATATACTACGCATTGGGAATGATGTAGGTCTATTGACTACAATTAAGAACTGGCTAGCAACCCAATTCCAAATGAAAGATTTGGGAGAGGCTCAGTTTTTTCTAGGTATACAGATATTTCAGGATCGTAAGAACAAAGTCCTAGCACTGTCTCAAGCATCGTACATTGACAAGATGTTACTCAAGTACTCGATGCAAGACTCAAAGAGGGGCCTACTGCCGTTCAGGCATGAAGTCGCTTTGTCTAATGACATGTTTCCTAAGACACCTCAAGAAGTTAAGGAAATGAGATGGGTCCCATATGCATCTACCATTGGCAGTTTGATATATGCGATGCTCTATACTGGACCAGACATCTGCTACGCGGTGCGCATTGTCAGTAGGTATCAGTTTTGAAGGAACTCTTAACGAAGAGCATCTATGAGCGCATTCAGATATTTCCGATTTCATTGTAACCGAAATACAACATATACATTCCAATAGATAGTTATGCAAAATAACATTAATTAACGGTATGCTTTGAACAATAAAATTATAAGGGAAAGAGTTCTCATACCAGTTGAAGACTCTCTTCAAACGTCGAACTCAGAAGCAGCAGAAGCACCTCTACGCGAACTCTATCACCCAGCAAACCAGTCGGCTGCAGCAACACGATCGTCTACACGAACGGCAGCAATTCGAACAAGCACGAACAAGTAAACAACGAGGACGACACCACCAATTGGAGCCCTTAGTATTCTCGGAGTGAGAATCCAAAGTGTGGTCTTTGGTGAATTTGGTAGAGGCCGGAGAAAAGATAAATCATGTAGACGATAAGCAAGTAGGAGAGAAAGAGCTATCGTATAGTAAGGGTGCTTATTGTTTAGAAGAAGTTACACAATCATGTAGGTTTTACTAAGCGGTCGTTTAATAAAAGGTAGACGATTGTTTAGAAAATGCGGCACGCTATGCGATCTTTTAGGAAAGCTAAGCAATTGTTTAGGGACAGGCGTGCGATCGTTTAGGCACTGGTGTACGATCGTTTAGACAATGAATTACTATCGTATAGGCTATCAAGCTAGGCGATCGTTACGTTTTCACACCCATTGCGAATTTTTCGTACTTTTTTGCAACATGAAACAAATTTTCATTTTATTCTTCGGTCACAATAACTGACTTCGAATTCTCCCACTAACACACTACCTAGAGAAGTTTTCGGCCAATTATCATATAATTAACCAATTTAATAATTAATGAATATAATCATATTATATTCTTACCCTAGAGTTTGATATTACATATCTACTATAGTAATTTCTCCTCGACTTGATATAAATCATATTTATATTTGATTTCCTTCAAAATAATGTATCTCATACATTTAGTCAATTATATCATACATAATTAACCAGTCCAATTATATCATATATATTCGAACTCCCTCTTGTCAATTTGAACATTTCAAACTGACCCAAACAATGATTTAAAACTTTATCCAAACTACCCAAGGGACCTAATGGACCTGTGGCTCGAAGCTCCAACGGTCCGTAAATAACTAACTAAACTTTTTAGCTACGAAATTCACCATCTGTTAACTGTCAGGCATTCCACTAAAGACCAACAGCTGAATTCTTCTTACGACAGATATATTTATGTGTCCATCGGATATAACCAATCATGAAAACGATGACCCTTCACAGATGCTCGTAAGTACAGCTGGGCCAATTTAACGATTTTTTCCTGTAGTTACATCTCACTCCTTAAGTACCACTTATTCCTCTAATGAACAATACAACATAGTTCAACTATGTTTGAACACCTCTCGAGAGGAATCAGCCCTTAAGGGAGCTATCTATCTACTTACCCCTGCCTCGGGGAAGGAGTGAGTTCCATTTTGTGTAGCTGAGTTCCCAGCTCCCAAATCAAACGAATCCCCAAAATGGTAGGTTTGAATCGGCGACATGGCCACTCGCACCCATAAAAATCAAAGAACCGCCCTCAATCGTAGGAGTTCCAACTCACTCAGGATTGAGGCCATATTACCTATGGTCATCCTAGTGAATTGAAATCTCTGTCATGAATGGTGTTATATAACGAGATGTTAACACTTCGTGGTCAGGTCTTATACAAACTCTTTGTATAGGACGCTCCCGCTCACATGTCCCCTACACGAATGATTAGGATCAGATCATCTGTGACAAGTCACAACACTTGTGACCATTCCACAAAGCAGGCCGCATTCGTAGTGTTACCAGGATAAGGTTTCCCTCCTATATCCATATGCTACAAATCATTTTGGTTATCACTCAAGACATGATCCACTTGTATGTCACCATATACATGCTTAAGTTACATACAGATAACTGGGATTTTATGTTTATTTGTTTGTGGTAAAGCAATAAAACATACAACTGAGCAAAATCAAAATGTAAAGTAAATATCATATATTATACAACATAAGCGTTCGTAGAAACAGTTTACACACTACAGAACATGAGACTTTAAGGCATCAACCTCAACAAGTCTAACCTAGGCCAAGGTCACTAGACTGTAGTGAAGAACATCCTTAAGTATCTTTGAAGAACGAGGGACTACATGCTCGTGTATGGATCTAGGGATTTGATCCTTACTAGATACACGGATTCTAACTTTCAGACTGATAGGGACTCTCGCAAGTCCATGTCAGGGTCAGTCTTTACTCTTAAAGGAGGGGCTATAGTGTGGTGAAGCACTAAGTAGGGGTGTATCACCGACTCCACTATGGAGGCAGAATACGTAGCGGTTTGCAAAGCTGCTAAGGAGGCCGTCTGGCTCAGGAAGTTCTTGACAGAACTGAAAGTTGTTTCAGATATGTCTAGCCCAATCACCCTCTATTGTGACAATAGTGCGGTTGTGGAAAACTCCAAAGATCCTAGAAGTCACAGGTATGATAAACACATAGAGCGAAAGTATCACCTAATTTGCGAGATAGTGCATCAAGGGGACGTGATCGTCACGAATATCGCTTTAGAGCACAATGTTGCTAACCCGTTTACGAAGGCTCTCACGACTACAGTGTTTAAGGGTCACCTTCAGAGCATGGGTCTACGGGACCGTCCACGGCTGAACTAGAACAAGTGGAAGATTTCTTGTACTGGGCTTTTATGCCCTAGTTTATTGTTTTGTACTTGTTTTTGTACACCCCACTTCGCTTTAGGACAAGGGGGAGATTGTTGGGGTTGATGCCTTAAAGTATCGTGTCTTGTAGTTTGTAAATAGTTTGTATGAACGTTTGTGATGTATAATATATGATATTTACTTCACCTCTTGGTTTTGCTCATCTAAATGTTTTATTTGCTTTACCACAAACCAATAAACTAAAATCTCTAGTTATCTTTATGTAATTTAAACATGTATGTGGTGACACACAAGTGGATCATGTCTTAAGTGATAACCAAAATGGTATGTAGTATATGGATATAAGAAGAAAACTTTATCCTAGTAACGTGTGGCCCGCTTTGTGGAATAGTTACAAGTGTTATGACTTGTCACAAATGGTCTGATCCTGATCATTCATGTAGGGGACATGCGAGCGGGGGCGTCCTATACAAAGAATTTGTATAAGACCTAACCACGAAGTGTTAACGTCTCGTTATATAACACCGTTCATGATAGAGACTTCACTTCACTAAGATGACCATAGGTAACATAACCTCAATCCTGAGTGAGTTAGGAAGTCTCGTTATATAACATTCATGACAGAGACTTCACTTCACTAGGATGACCATAGGTAACATGACCGCAATCCTGAGTGAGTTGGGAACTTCTGGCATTGAGGGCAGTCATTTGATTTGCATGGGTGTAAGCGCCAGGCCGCTGACTCAAACCTACCACTTTGGGGAATCGTTTGCTTTGAGAGCTGGGAACTCAGCTACACAAGATGGAATTCACTCATTCCTCAAAGCATGGGTGAGTAGATAGATAGCTCCCTTAAGGGCTGATTCCAGGGTTTGAATGATGTGGTGCCACACACCTTCTCATGGCCCGAGAGGTATTCACACATAGTTAGACTATGTTGTATTGTTCATTAGAGGGATCAGTGGTATTTAAGGAGTGAGATGTAACTACAGAGGCAAAATGGTAAATTGGTCCAGCTATACTTACGAGCGTCTATGAAGGGTTATCATACTCATGATTACTTATATCCAATGGACACAGAAATATATCTTTGGTAAGAAGAGTTCAGTTGTCAGTCTTTAGTGGAATGTCTAGTAGTTAACGGATGATGGATCTCATGGCTAAAGAGTTTAGTCAGCTATTCACGTACCATTGGAGCTTCGAGCCATAGGTTCATAAGGTCCTCTTGGTAGCTTGGATACAAGTTGAGAATCAGTGTTTGGGTCAGATTGAAATGTTCAAATTGACAAGAGGAAGTTCGATTATATCATATATAATTGAACTGGTTAATTATATATGATATGATTGACTAAATGTATGAGATACATCTTTTTGGATGAATTGGATATAAATATGATTTATATCAAGTAGAGGAGAAAACACTATAGTTGATATATGATATCAAACTATAGGTTAAGAATATAATATGATTATATTCATTATTTTATTAATTAGGCGGTTATGAGATAACTGGCCAAATTTTTCTCTAAATTCGTGCAAAAGTGGGAAGTTGAATTCAGTTCTAGTAACTAAAGAATAAAATGAAAATAGTTTTCATTTTGCAAATGACGCGCAAAAATCGTTCATTGTGTCAAAGTATTGTATCACTTAGTGTTGAGAGCCTATATGATAGTGCCCGCCTACTAAACGATCGCCTGTAATTATCGAAATGATCGCTTACCTTTGCTAGACGATCGCTTAGCACGCCAAGCATATCTAAACGCTCGCTTACCTTTTGATAGACGATCGCTTAGCATTTACTACACGATCGTGTACCCCAACCTAAACGATCAAGCACCCATCTATACAATAGTCTTCCCTATCTCCCACTTGCTTGTTCGTAGTACACGATTGCTTTTCCTCCTCCCCTTTACCAATTCCATCAAAGTCCACCATTTGGATTCTCACTCCGAGAATACTGAGGGCTTCGAGTGGTGGTGTCGTCCCCGTTGCCTTGTGTTCATGCATTGTTGTTCGTATAGACAACCATAATGCTGCTAGGCAATTACTTGCTGGACGAGTAGGATCGAGAGGAGTTTGTTCACGTTGGACCGAGTTCTTGTGAAGAAAGTCTTCAACTGGTACGTTCTCTCGGTCTCTTGTTTTTATATTTTATAGCATGCCAGTAATTAGTGTTTTCAATGTATATCTGTATATTAGAATGTATGTGTGGAATTCTGTCACAATAAAACTGGAAAGATCCACTTCCGCTTATAGGTACTCTTGTATAAGAGTTCCTTCAAAAACCACCAAGATCTCACTTGAATTACCGAGAGGACTACCACTGAGATCTTCTCTATTATGCTCAAGCTGGAATGTGTGGTGGAAACACTTAACCAAGTTGAGTTGATGAGGAACGAGAGCAGGGTCATCAATTCAGAACTTTTCTATTTTTCAATCTCTTGCTGGTCTTCATGCATAGAGCTTCTATATATAGGTAAAAATCATGCAAATGTATCAAGTTGCATATTGAGTAGCTTCAGCTTGAAGACTAGTAATGGATTTCGATGATATTCCATAATACATGTTTGTGGGTTTTTCATAAAATTGGAAAAACTCATTAACATAAAATGATTTCATAAAATCATTTTATCTAAATTAATTTATAAAATTAATTCAAAATAATTAATTTAAATAAAAACTAATTTTAATTGATTTTTAAATAATATTAATTTAATATCTAAATATTAATATCACCAATAAATCAATTTTATATTTAAATCATAATTTAAATATTAATTGATTTTCCAATTTCGTTTAATTTCAATTAAAATGAACGTTTATAATTGTATCATATACAATCAATCGAAAACCCTAAATTCATACATCAATACTCAACTTGTTATTCCAATTTAATGAGCTAGTAGAGGGACCTAATGAACCTACAGATCATGAGCTCCAACGATTTGTAATTAATTCGATAAAACTCTTTAATTCGATTAAAGAGTTTTATCGAATTAATTACTATTTGTTAACTATCAAGACACACCACTATAGCTCAATAGTTGCACTCTCCTCACTGTAGATATATTTATATCCATATAAACCATAATCAGTTAGCTGATCCTTCACAGGTTGTTCGTAATCATAGTTGGGTCAAGATTACCGTTTTATCCCTGTAAATACATCTCATTCCTTAAGTTCTCACTGACCCTCTAATGAATAATTCGATTCATAATACTACTTATGAATCAATTCCTTTCTCTATCATGAAAAGGTGGGGCCCCGATTGTTCAAGACTTGGAATCAGTACTTAAGAAAACAACCTATCTGCTAACCCTAAAATGGGTAGGAGTGAATTCCATCTTGCAGGGTTATGTCCCCAGCTATTCATCCGGTCTTATCCTCAAAATGGAAGGCTTATTGAGCAGTTCTATTGGACTGCTCTCACCCTGCATATCAAAGACTAATTCTGAATAAACGAGAGTTTCATAGCTAGTTCAGGATAAGATCGAGTATCCTAGATTACTTAAATATGAAATAGTCAGTTTTAACCCGTAAACACAGTCGTTATAAAAAAGTAACTATTTTGTGGTCCAGTTCTATAATGCAAACTCATTGCATAGGATGCCCCCACTCACATGTCTCTACATGAATGATATGTGGATCACATTATTATATTACCTATACAAAATGGGCCCCATCCAAATAGTGTAACCATTAACAGAAGACAAAGATTAGAGATTAGCTCGAGATTTCAATCCATATAACTCTATAGAACCAATATATTAGGCTATATACTATTAACTTGATCATGTTTATGTCACTACATAAAGTTAAAGTATTCATACTATAGCCATGGATATGTTTATCGTATTTTCATAATAGAGTGCAAAATCAACAACTTTATTGAATAAAATACTCAATAATATTTTATTGATAAATAGAATGTTTAACATGAACTGTGAGTTCTAGGAAATTCCCAACAAAATTAGCAGGATAAGAGGTTGAATGGCTTAGAAACCTACTAGGGGATGTACCATTGTGGGGGGCATTAGTACCAGTCTCTGTTCACTGTGATTCATAGGCTGCCATAGGTATTGCCAAGAATAGTGTATATAATGGCAAAAGAAGACATATATGTCTTAGACATGGAGCTGTCAAACAGTTGTTAAAGGGAGAAATTATTTCCTTGGAATCTGTGAAGTCTGAGAAAAATTTGGCTGATTCTTTGACCAAAGGCCTAACAAGGAAAATAATTTTAGAATCATCAGTAAACATGAAGCTTAAACCCTTATAGGATTCTATAGCCCTTTGTTTGGGTGGTCTATTGTGATAGACTAGATGGTTTATAGCGCTTTGTTTGGGTGGTATGTTGCGATAGACTTGATGGTCCGTAGTCCGTTATATGATTGGTCCTAGGATGGACTTAACGGATAATACTAAAATCTTTTAGTGATCCATAGCCATTTCTTTGGATGATCCTGATGTGGACTTGATGGATAGTGATGAAATCTTCATAGCTCAGTATTTGAGTGGTTTGTCTTTGACAGACTTGACGAAGATGGTCCTGACACGGACTAAATGTCTAAGTCTTCATGGCTTAGTTTGAGTGGTTTGTTTGAAAAAACCTATTGAAGCATCTAATGTGATAGGAAGGTGTGACCGCCTTCTGTGAAAGAGTTTAAAGGTCTCTTTCTAGAACTTTCACGGTGACCCGAGGTTTATGTGTATGGCCATAATAAGCACACTTTATATCACAAAATCGGGAGAAGGTCTAGGAGTAAAATATGTTGTGGGGGTCTCAACCAGTGTTATTGAAAGTTTAAGAGGTAACTCACTCTCTCTAACAAGGTTGTTGCCCTACTTTACTATGCATCAATTCAAATCAATAGATATTGATGTTTAAGTTTGATCTCCTTTATTTGCTTGGAACATTTTTTTTTTCAAATAATCTTTTATATTGTTTACTTGTTAACTTTTCTGTAACAGTAATTTGTGGGAGATTGTTGGAAATGATTTTTAGGCTTAGACCCATAGGAAAAGTTAAGAAGGGTAGGAAGTTTTGTCCCACATGGATAGATTTAGAATTGCCTAGACGGTATAAATACCAAGGCAATCTAGTTAAGAATTCAAAGTGTGTTGATGGTGGAAGTATAACCTTTTCACCACATGCGCGTGTCACCACCGTCATCTGTTCGGTCGGACGGGCAAGTTTAGATAACCATGCTTGCCCAAAAAAGAACTAAATTTTTATTACTTATCTTTTTATTTTTTTTTTAATAAAATTATTATTAAATCAGTTTATTATCATTTTGTTGGTTGTTCATTTTTACCGTTCAAATTCTGACCGTTCGTTTCTATCCATTGGTATCCTCCTCTCCTTAGCTATTTAACTCAGATCAGACCTGAGAGAGGAGACACAACAAACTCGATTTTCATCTTCTATTTCCTTAAATTCTTCTTCTGTTATGAGCAATCTTCTCACTGGTTCTTGTCCATTTTCCGACGAGTGTGCATCTAAATTTAGAGGTTGCATTAACCTTGAGGAGCAATCGGTGTAAACGATTAGCACCAAGGTCACGGCGTAATTACTTTCAGGACAGTGGTTTCTCCACGACGCAACAACACTTAGTGACATCTATTCCAGACATCTGTTCTAACAAGATGTGTTGTTAATATCTCATTTAGATACTCATGCAAATAAATAAGAACCAGAAGTTCAAAAGAAAGCTCATTTGCAAGATATCAAATCAAATGTTAGATGCATTTACAAAACATTTGTGAATGCTAAAAGACTATTAAGTTATATATACCAAATACAAATGTATCATCTAGAATTAATATCCCAACTCAATATGTTGTTACTACTAATAAGTCCACAACATATCTAAAGAATGGTAGACCAATGAGTTTCAAAGAAAAAAACATCCAAAAGAAAAATAGTTAATAACTTAAATTATATAGATATTCTAGAAGAAATCCTTAACATGACTATTTATGAGAATATTAAAGGGAAAAACGCTAAGGATAATAATCCAAATTTGACAATTGTGTCCTGACTTGAAAATGACGGAACTAGAATAATGTGAAAAATGGAAATTGACAACATTTCTACCTATAAAGTTACTTAAGGTATATTAAATATAAATTTTGAACCTGAGTTTTTCGAAAACAATGTCAACATGAAAAGGATTTGCTTATATGAAAATAAGCAATTCAAACATAATTAAACTCATTGTCAAAACATGAGAATTTTAGACTAGTAGTCCAAAACACCAGAAGATATCAAACATGTGGGATCTTAAGCGAGATATGTTGCACAAGAATTCTTGTAAATATCCAGTATTAATTATGAGAAGAGATGATCTTTTGTGGCAGATGTAATATAATTTAGATATCTAATTGAAATGACTGTGTATGAAAAGTTTAATATGCATTTTATTGATGTCGTCACTACATATTATATGGATCTCTTGATAACTATTGTTATATGAAAATCTCCAGAGAATTAAAGATACTAGAATCATACAAATCAAATGATAGAAAATTATCACAAAGATTCTTATATGAATTAAGACATTCATGACGATATAATCGTTTGAATATTTGTAGAAAGAGAGGTATGAAAAAAGTAGCATTATTTGTCCATGTATCTTTATTAAAAAAAAAAAAAAATCACTATCAAATTTGTTATTACTTATATATATGTTGATGACTTGAAGAGTTCTGAAAGACAATATCTTAGAAAAGAAATTCAAATTAAAGATCTCATAAAACAAAATTTTACATTTACACATTAAGTATTAATTAGCATATGAAATTTTATCAATTCACTTATACAGAAAATATTTTATGTGGGCATAAGACGTCTATTGACCATTTAAATGATAGTTCATTCATTTAATGTGAATAAAATACATCATCCAACTTTGAAAAGACAATGAATAACTTTTGATTTCTGAAGTACCATATTTAGTACATTAAGTGCACTTAAAGTATCTTTACTAATATAATACATGAACTGTATCTTATTTTCTATAAGCATATATAGTATTTCTCTAACAAAAAAAATTATTGGAGATGAAGTTAAATATATACTATGTTATCTTTGAGAATCAGTTTATAATGACTTATTTTACTATAATAGATCTAATTTTTATCTAATTAGTTGTTGAGATGATATATATAAAGTTAAATCTTAAGCAACCTAATTAGAACATTCAAGATGTGTTCTATTATGATAGTAAATGAAGCTGACTATAACAAACACTTCAAATCATGTTGAAATCTTGAGGATGAAATCGTCTACAATACAATATTTATAGCTTAAATCAAAGGAGAATATATTCAAAGAGATAAACAAAGCATATCACTGTTCTTGGAGAAAATGAAGATATCATTGTTCAACAAATTTCTCGATATATCATCTAGCATAACTATTTACGAAGACATCGTCTATTGCAATGCTAGAATGCAAGCCCAAAATCTTAAATGATGTTTTTACGAGAGGGAGTAAATATGTGCACTTTTTTTTTCCTTGACTATGGTTTTTCCTCACTAGATTTTTTTGACAAGATTTTTAATTAAATTATATGAATAATGTACTATTTTTTCTTCACTAAGATTTTTTCTTATTAGAATTTTCCTAATAAGGTTTTAACGAGACATATATTCTCTTTATTTTTTTGTTCTTATAACCACTATTCTCACAACTCTACAAATAGAGGTCGTAGAGATATCTTATTGCACACAACAATATAGTAATACCTTTGCTTCTACTTCTTTCTCTCCATTTTCTACTGTGTTCTTATTCTTGTTCTTCTTTCCTTCCATTTTATAACAGATGTGATATTTTTCATAACTATATAGAAACATAAGATTAAGGTTAACCCATTTTATTTTAATAGAAAATCTGTTTATATAATCGAATTGAATACATCAATAATTGCTATGTTAAGTGAACGATGTTGTAAATAATATCATATATGCACTTTAATGTTTATACATTAACACTTTCGTCAATTCTCATTTTATTTTAATTAAAAAAACTATTTTAAGAATATCTTTTAATATAATTCGAAGTTGAAGAGACAAAATTAAAATTTATTAATTATAATTAAAGGGAAAATTATAAAAATCTAGAATTAATATTTACAAATAAATGATGAAAACTTTTAAAGATTGAGTAAGTAAGAGAAGATAAGATAAATAAAAGCTGAAATTATGAGTGACATAGTTCAATCATTTAAATAATTAAAGTTACTAATTATTTAACAAAGAGTAAACTTTGTATATATCAACCCTTAATTTAATTGAGTTATTACTAATGATAATTATGAGTGGCATATTTCATAAATTGAAGATTTGATAAGAAGTAATATGGTCCAAAAAATGTGAGGTGGTGGTTGAAAACTCATTTTCATGTTTGGTGCATGATTGCTTTCTATGAAAAGTGTCATTATTTCTAATTTCTCTCTCTTTCCCTCAAAACATCTATTAATGCCAAATTCATTCAATGCTTAATTCCAAATCCAAGAAGGCCTGTTTTAATTAATTGTAATTTTCTTGTCATGCTTGTTCAAAGTTTAAAGTTCATTCTAATGTTATTCAACTCAATTCCAAGCATTTCCACACTTTTTCATTTCTTTTTCTTTCTAAATATCATGAATTGTCTTTCAACCCTCTCTTTTACCTTCAATTATATAAAAATATATATCAACTTTAGCTAATAGATTACAATTTATTTCTAAACTTTAAGTTTTTATTTATTTATTTATTTATTAGTAGTAGTGTGAGTGACATAAATTAACACTAAATATTTATTAAATATATACATAATTTCATTTATCATTCAATTTCAATTATATAAAAGATTAATATTGTTACTATTCATTTCAACGCATAACATTGTGTTAGGTAAATTTATGTGAATGATGCTCTAAATAATGTCATGCGTTAAATTTTTATTACATATATCAAATGCTATATCGATTTTTATTCATTTTTTTCATAAAAAAATGGAATAATTTAAAATTTAAAGGTGAAACTTAACTTTTAAAAGTAGGTGAGAGATGCACTTTTTGTCACTCATGTTTAAAATTTATATTAATTTAGTTATGGAAGGTTTAAAATGAATACTCTAATCTTTGAGGTATGACAAATAATTCAATGATCTTCAAACTTCTTAGACCATTAGTTGACTAATGAAAAAATGACGTGGTCGTTAAATGATTGAGAATCCATGGAATATTTCCTTATTAATTAGGCATTTGCAAATTTAAACTAAATGCACTTTGAGAAATTGGTTGTCTGTTCCATTTGGATCTTAATTTTCTCTACGCCTATTTCTTCAGTTCCACACAACTGAAGAATGATTTCATCATCCAAATTGTTTTTGTTGTCGATTTGGGTCTGTTTTGCAAGATTCCAGAAAGAAATTCAATAGAATTGAAAAGAAATGGCAAGAGAAATTCTACTTTGTGGTGGTTCCGAAATTCCCAAAAATAAAAAATTGAATTCTAGAGAAATGTAGAAATTTTTTTCAGAGATTTATGGGTATACTTATCGAATAAATTAATATAATGACCATACCTTTACAAAGGTGAATGGAAGACAGAAATAGACACAAAGAATTCAAGAAAAGAAAATACTAATTAGAAAAATACAGAAAATTCATATCTGGAATAAACATAAATCATAATTTACATTAATACTCTCTCTCAAACTCAAGTTGGTCGATATGGTAGGATCGTGACCAACTTGAGTTTGGATCGCGACCAACTCGAGTTTGTGAAGTGACTGAGCGAAACATAAGGTGGCAAATTATGAAAATTGAAGAAAGCTTCTAGATCAAATCATGTATATTTAGGTTGGAAACAAAGCATAAACACAAACAACTTTTGTGTTGGAAACAAAAACTCATAAAGAACGGAAACTTCTAGGCTGGAAATAGAGATCCATGGAAAACAAAAACTTCTAGGCCAGAGGACGATCCAAAAGGCGAAGGTGAGCCCTTATTATTAATACTCACCCTAAAAGAAAGAAGGATCTTTTCATATACTAGGGGATTTTACTTGGAAAAGAAAATGTTCCATACTAATGGATTCGGTTTCATAATCATGGGTTCCAATGTAAGATATCTTGTAGCACTTACCAATAAGGCCCTATCGATTAGTATTACGCAGAAGAATCAATTATAGACACTAATATAATTATCTGTTTTTCATAGATAAACTTGGGATTTGCAATCCCAGGTAAGATCGATTTAGGATCATGGGATCCTTTTCTATCAGATAGGAAGGGCTGTTGCACAAAATTTACTTCTAAGTAATTGCTCCATAGATTCTATATCTATCTATATGAAGAAGAAATCATGTAACGAAGGCTTGAGGAAGTAGGGGCAGCTGTAGCTGCTGAATCTTTTACTAGTATATGGAAAACTGTGTGGACCGATGGGCTTACCAGTCTTGATCGTTACAAAGGACGATGCTATGGAATCGAGCCTGTTCCTAGAGAAGAAAATCAATATATTGCTTATGTAGCTTATCCCCTGGACCTTTTTGAAGAAGGTTTTGCTACTAACATGTTTACTTCCATTGTCGGTAGACGCACGATGAACGAAAACTTCTAAGCTGTAAACAGAGATCCAAAAATGAAAATCTAAAAATAAAATTGAGACCCACAAATGCAAATATGAAAACAAAACAGAAACCCACAAACAAAAACCAGAGGTTGCAACCCATGAAAAAAAACAGATTGAGTAGAGCGAATTTTGACGTGCAAACGAAACCCATGAAGCAATTGGTGTAGGGACAAGATTCATAAATGTTGGCCATTAAAACCAATGCAGAAACAAATGAAACAAACCATAACCTGAAGGAACTCTGTTTACAGAGAATCTTTGAGCAGAAGTAGATCGTCCAAATCCCATTGTGATTGAATGCATACATTTACAGTCATACAAGAATATATTATGCATAAATCTTAAATTACAGCATGCTTTGAAATAAAAACAAAGGATCAAGAGACTATACCTTTGAAGAACCCTTCTTCAAGTAATCCCTCAATCTATCTCATTCACGAATGTGTCGAACAACTCAAACATTCCTCGAACAAGCAACAAGCAACAACTCGATCCTCGAACCAACCGGACACTACCACTTGGTGACCTTGGTATTCTCAATGTGAGAATCCAAGAATCATGGGCTCTGGCTAATTTTGGTTAGAGGGGAAGTTTGATGTGGAAGAGGAAGAAGATCAAGAAGGAATAGTACTGTCGTGTAGACGAACTAGTCTATCGCATAGACAAGCTTACTCGATCGTTTAGTCTCTCAAGAAGCAATCGTGTAGCTACTCGATTGTTAATTATTATCTTATGAAATAATTAGAAAACCATTTTCATTTATCCCACTTTTCCATAAAACCAAATAACTATCCACTAAGAGGTGGTTAGAAAGAAAAAGGGTTAATTATCAAATAATTAATAAATCATAAATAAATATGATAACTAACTTATCATATTATATTTATAAACTATAGTTTTAATATTGCATCATATACAATATATACAATATAAATCATAGTTCTTTTTCTCTATTTTATGGCATTTAATATAAATCATATTTATATTAAATTTAATAACTATGAATCTAATTCATAGAAAATATATTTGAATCATATTCAAATATTAGTTCCTCCAAATAAACAATAATGTATCAAATAATATTATATAATTTATTATATCATATATAATTTAATTAATTTAATTATATCATATATAAATTCCCTCTTATTAATTTGAACATTCAAATTAATCCAAAAACTGACTCTCAACTTAAATTCATCGAGTTACCAAGGTGACCTTATGGACCTGTAGCTTGAAGCTCCAACGGTACGTGAATAACTGATTAAACTCTTTAATCATATTATCCACCATCTATTAACTGTCGGGCACTCCACTAAAGACCGACAGCTGCACTCTTCACACTACATATATATTTTCGTGTCTATTGGATATAACCAATCAACAATATGATGACCCTTCACAAATCGCTCGTAAGTATAGTTGGGCCAAATTACCGTTTTGCCCCTATAGTTACATCTAACTCCTTAAGTACCACTGATCTCTCTAATGAACAATAGATTATAGTCCTACTATGACTAAACCCCTCTCGGCCAAGAGAGAGTGTGGCACCACATTGTTCAAGACCCAAAATCAGCTCTTAAGGGAGCAATTTATCTACTTACCCCTACTTTAGGGAATGAGTGAATTTCATCTTGTGTAGTTGAGTTCCTAACTCCCTAATCAGACGAATCCCCAAAGTGGTAGGCTTGTTGAGTCAACGATCTGGTCACTCTCACCCATACAAATCAAAGGACTGCCCTTATAGACAGAAGTTCACAACTCATTCAGGATTAAGGTCATGTTACCTATGGTTATCCTAGTGAAATGAAAGTCTCAATTATGAACGGTGTTATATAACGAGACTAAATAATTCGTGGTCCGGTCTTATACAAACTCTTTTGTATAGAATATCTCCACTCGCATGTCTAATACATGGATAATCAGTATCATTTATAGCACTTTACAACATTCGTAACACCTACAAAGGGATCGTAGCTGTTGAATCTTCTACTGGTACATGGAAAACTAAGTGGACCGATGGGCTTACCAATCTTGATCGTTACGAAGGACAATGCTATGGAATCAAGCCTATTCCTGGAGAAGAAAATCAATATATTGCTTATGTAGCTTATCCCCTAGACCTTTTTTAAGAAGGTTCTGTTACTAACATGTTTACTTCCATTGTCGGTAGATGCACGATGAATGAAAACTTCTAAGCTGTAAACAAAGACCCACAAATGCAAATCTGAAAATAAAACTGAGACCCACAAATGAAAATATGAAAACAAAATAGAGACCCACAAACAAAAACCAAAGGCTGCAACCCATGAAAAAACAGATTGAGCAGAGTGAATTTCGGCATGCAAACGAAACCCATGAAGCAATTCGTGCAGGGACGAGATTCATAAATGGTGGCCATTAAAACCAATGCAGAAACAATTGAAACAAACCAGAACCAACCCAAACCAAACAAATTTTAATTAAACCAAATGTAGTCAAACTAGATGAACTAACCATACTAACTAAGTCAAGTTGAAAGACACATACACGGTATTTCACAAAGCATGCTAGACGAGGTGAGACATGGTGGAGGATGATTTTCAGATTTGGGATTTAAGATATTTAGATCCGGAAAATGAAGATGTTTGGTAGTACAAAGGCATGACAGAAAACCCTAGTAGAGTAGAGGGAAAACAGAAGATCTAGGTTGGGGTTTATCGGCAAGTGCATATCTACTAAAACAGTTGCAAATTTATGGAGGCTAGATCGCTAGTGGTGCAAAAATCCTAGTGCATGGTTTTGATACCATGTTGTTTTGTGTATTTTATTGAATAAATCAGCATAATCAGCATATCTTTACAAAGTGAATGGAAGACTAGATAGACACTAAGAATATAAGAAAAGAAAAATACACGAAAAATACCAGTTAGGAAAATACAGGAAATCCATCATTATTGAAATAAACATAAATCATCGACTCGAATAAGAGCGTTTAGGGTATTTTTTTTTTTAAAAAAAAAAATGAAGGCCACTTTGAGCTTTGATTGATCCCTCAAAGCATTTACAAATGGTCTCTCCCTTCTTAGAACAAAGGAAACTTCAGATCTAAATAAAGGAGCTTCTCCATTGTGTCTTACCTAGAGAAGCATGACGACAATAGAAAAGGTGACAACTATCGACATTCTTCATTGGGCGACAACAGTAGCAATGGGTGAGACCATAGTGGAAGGTTCGCCATGGGAGGGTTAAAGGAGATGATGAAGAAGAGAGAGAAGCAATTCTTTACATCCATGAAATTGGAATATCAGAAACCTGGCTCTGATACCAATTGAAGGAAGTCTTATACAAGAGTACCTATGAGTGGAATTGGATCTTTCCAATTTCATTGTGACAGAATTTTCACACATACATTCTAACATACAGATATGTATTGAAAACACTAATTACTGACATGCTATAAAAGATAAAAACAAAAGATCGAGAGAACGTACCAGTTGAATACTTTCTTCACAAGAACTCACTCCAACGTGAATGAACTCCTCTCGATCCTACTCATCCAGCAAGCAATTGCCTAGCAGCACCACAGTCATCTACACGAACAGCAGTGCACGAACACAAGGCAACGGGGTTAGAGTACACGATCGTGTAATAAATGCTAAACGATCGTTTAGGTTGGGGTACACGATCGTGTAATAAATGCTAAACGATCGTCTATCAAAAGGTAAGAAATCGTTTAGATACGCTTGGCGTGCTAAGCGATCGTCTAGCAAAGGTAAGCGAACGGTTAGATAATCGGGGGCGATTGTTAAGTAAACATGGGTGTGCGATCGTTTAGTAGGCGGGCACTATCGTATAGGCGATTAACACTAAGCGATACAATACTTTCACACCTTGAACGATTTTTTCCTGTCATTTGCAAAATGAAAACTATTTTCATTTTATTCTTTAGTGACTAGAACTGAATTCAACTTCCCACTTTCGCACGAATTCGGAGAAAACTTCGGCCAATTATCTCATAACCGCCCAACTAATAAAATAATGAATATAATCATATTATATTCTTAACCTCTAGTTTGATATCATATATCAACTATAGTGTTTTCTCCTCTACTTGATATAAATCATATTTATATCCAATTTCCTCGAAAAAATGTATCTCATACATTTAGTCAATCATATCATATATAATTAACTAGTTCAATTATATCATATATAATCGAACTTCCTCTCATCAATTTGAACATTTCAAACTGACCCAAAAACTGATTCTCAACTTGTATCCAACCTACCAAGGGGACCTTATGGACCTATGGCTCGAAGCTCCAATGGTACGTGAATAGCTGACTAAACTCTTTAGCCATAAGATCCACCATCCTTTAACTGCCAGGCATTCCACTAAAGAACGACAACTAAACTCTTCTTACCATAGATATATTTCTGTGTCCATCGGATATAACCAATTATAAGTATGAAAACGCTTCACAGATGCTCGTAAGTACAACTGGGCCAATTTACTGTTTTACCCCTGTAGTTACATCTCACTTCTTAAGTACCACTGATCCCTCTAATGAACAATACAACATAGTCCAACTATGTGTGAACACTTCTTGGGCCATGAGAAGGCATATGGTGCCACATCGTTCAACCTCTGGAATCAGCCCTTAAGAGAGCTATCTATCTACTTACCCCATCTTCAGGGAAGGAGTGAATTTCATCTTGTGTAACTGAGTTCCTAGCTCCCAAATCAGACGAATCCCCAAAGTGGTAGGTTTGAGTTGGCGGCCTGGCCACTCGCACCATGCAAATAAAATGACCGCCCTCAATGGTAGGAGTTCCCAACTCTCTCAAGATTGAGGTCATGTTACCTATAGTCATTTTAGTGAAGTGAAGTCTCTGTCATGAACGGTGTTATAACGAGATGTTAACACTTCGTGGTTAGGTCTTATACAAACTCTTTGTATAGGATGTCCCCTACACGAATGATCAGGATCAGACCATATGTGATAAGTCACAATACTTGTAACTATTCCATAAAGCGGGCCGCATCTGTAGAATTACTAGGATAAGGTTTCCCTCCTATATCCATATGCTACAGACCATTTTGGTTATCACTTAAGACATGATCCACTTGTACGTCACCGCATACATGCTTAAGATACATAAAGATAACCAGAGATTTTAGTTTATTGGTTTGTGGTAAAGCAAATAAAACATTTAGATGAGCAAAATGAAGAGATGAAGTAAATATCATATATTATACATCACAAGCGTTCGTACAAGCTGTTTACAAACTACAGAACACGAGACTTTAGGGCATCAACGCCAACAGTTTTCAACTGATTTTGTGGAGGAATCTTCAAAGGTAATATGTGTTTCAAACCCTCTTTTGAATGTCATATGTACAACATGCTCAAAACTCAAATTAAATGTAGTTTAAGTTCTTATTGATTCTGTAGTCTTCCGTTGCATGATATTTCATTCCTTCAAGTTCTAGAGTAATAAATTCAGATTCCATAGTGGATCTAGCTATGCAAGCTTGTTTTTGCAGACTTCCATGATATTGCTCCTTCTCCAAGAAATAATACATATCCATTTGTAGAACTGACCTCATCAATATCAGATACCCAGTTTGCATCACAATAACCTTCTATTACAACCGGGAATTTGTTAAAATGCAAGCAAAGTTCATGGTTCTCTTAAGATATCTTAACAGACGATAAAGAGCACTCCAATGATCCTTATCAGGATTATTTGTATATCTACTCATTTATTCATAACATATGCAATATCAGGTCTAGTATAGTTCATTAAACACATAACACTACCTATGATCTTTGCATTTTTAGACTGAGATACACAATCACCTTTATTTTTCTTAAGACTTATACTAGCATCATAAGAAGTTCTTGTAGAATGATCATCAAAACAGTCAAAATTCTTTAGTAATTTTTCAATGTAGTGTGATTGACACAGAGAACAACCATTTTCAGTTTTTCTTATCTTAACACCGAGTATTACGACAGCTTCCCCCAAATCTTTCATTTCGAATGAGAAAATAATAACAATTTGGTATTACATATTGTCTCTATGTTTGTTCTAAAGATGAACATATCATCAACATATAAACATATAATCACACAATCAGCTCCAAACAACTTTGAATAAACATATGTATCTAAGAAGTTTACCTTAAACCCATTGTTTATCAAAGTATCATTGAATTTTTCATATTATTGTTTGGGAGCTTGTTTAAGACCATAAAGAGATTTGTTTTCCTGACCGGCAACTGTAAAGCCTTCAGGCTGTATCATATAGATTTTTTTCTTCTAGATCACCATTGAGGAATGCTGTTTTTACATCCATTTGGTGAATTAGAAGTCTATGGATAGCACCCAGTGCAATCAAGCCTCTAATAGTAGCCATTTTTGTTACAGGAGAATACGTGTCAAAGTAGTCAATACCTCATTTTTGTTTATACCCTACTACTACCAATCTAGCATTGTATTTTTCAATTGAACTATCTGGCCTCATTTTCCTTTTGAAAATTCACTTATACTTAATAGGTTTACTTCCTTTTGGAAGATCTACTAAGTTTCAAATTTGATTCATGATTAGAGAATCCAATTCACTCTTAATAGCTTCCTTCCATAAGCTAGAGTCTAAATAACTTAAGGCTTCTTGGTAAGTGTTAGGATCCTCATCTATTAGATACATATATGCAAACTGAATATCAATATCATTTGGCCTCTCAACTAAAAATGTAGTTAAAAATTAGGACCAAAATTTTGCTCAGTTCTCTATCTCTTACTTCTTCTAGGTTAGTCATGCATTCTATTTGTGGTGTTAACATCTACAATGTCAGACATACTACTAGAAGCTATATCATGCATACTATTAGATAAGGAAGGCATGAAAATAAAATCATTCTCACAATTAGTTGTTCGAACAGATTAAGTGTTTCCCTTTTTCAATGGAAAAATATGCTAAAAAAATTCTGCATCCCTATATTCACATACGGATCTATCATTCAAGCACATAAATCTGTATGCAACACTATCTTGTGCATAACCAATAAACACATAATCAAAAGTTTTAGATCCTACTATAGGTTTCTTGAATGCAGGATATGGTACCTTAGCCAAACATACCCATACCGTTAGATAAGAGAGATTGGGTGCATATTCTTTCCAGAGTTCGTAAGGTGTCTTATCTAGTTTCTTGTGTGGTACTCTGTTAAGAATAAAACAAGCAGAAAGCACAGCTTCCCCCCACATGTTATCAAACAATTCAGAACTTAACAACATAGCATTCATCATTTCCTTAAGAGTTTTATTTTTAGTTATGCTATACCATTTTGTTGTGGTGAATAAGGTGTAGTAAATTTATGAATAATGTCATTTGATTCACAAAATTCTTTAAGTGTATTATCACTGTATTCACCACCTCTGTCTGATCTTAACTTTTTAATCTTCTTATCTAATTGATTATCTACTTTTGCTTTATATTTCAAAAACATACTACCAATTTCATCTTTTGTCTTTAGAAGATTGATTTTAGTATATCTAGAAAAATCATCAACAAAAGAAATGTAGTATTTTTTTCCACCTCTACTTGTGGTGTTTTTGAAATAAGCCAAATCAGAGTGAATAAGTTCTAGTAATTATGTACTTCTAGATGTGACAGGTTTAAAAAGTTTCTTAATGAACTTTGTTTCTATACAAACAGGACATTTACTAGTTTCATGTGTTTCAGATGCATTTATCAATTTTAAATCCTTAAGTTTCTTAACTGATTCAATATTCATATGACCTAGTCTACCATGCCACATATCAAGAGACTCAACTATGTAAGCAGAATTAGAAACACATGCATTCATCATATTTGTAACAATGACAATATTTAGTATAAAAAGACCATCAACAAGATATCCCTTACCAATAAATTCTCCCTTTTTTTGTGAGGACAACCTTGTCAGCTTCTAGGACAACCTTAAGCCCAACCCAATTCAACAGACACCCAAATACCAAATTCCTATGCAAGGAAGGTACATATAATACATTACTTAATGATAAAGTTTTTCCAGAGGTTAACTTTAAAAGAACCTTCCCTTCCAAGCACATCTGTTGTGGCTGAGTTACCCATGAACACACATTCTTCGTCAGCATTGTTCTCGTAGTCATGGAAGAGCTCTCAGTTTGAACATAAATGTCTCGAAGCTCTAGTGTCAAGTATCCAGTCAATTTTGTTTTTCACTAGGTTTTCTTCCACAACAGCAACGATTACATCATCTTGTTCAACAAGATTAGCTTGTGGTATGGGTTGCTGATTTGACCTTCCTTTCCTTTGATTGCATTGGTAAGATTTTTGTGCCCAAGTTTGCCACAGACATAGCAAATCAATTTTTCTTTTCAATCTTCCCACCAATAGTTTTGTGACGTCCCTTCTTCTGAGAAGAATTATTCTTTCCATACTGCTTCTTATGATTTTTAGACATGTCTTTGTTAACAGCAGAAGATTCAACCAAGTTAGCATTAATTCAATTTAAATTTCCAGAAATTAGCTTATCTTTTAGCCTGTTGGCTTCTTTCATGAACATGTGACTGATCAGCTCTTGGAGTGTCAGATCCTTCTTTTTAGGTTTCAGATGATTTCTGTAGTCACTCCAAGATGAGGGAAATTTCTCAATTAGCACATTTACTTGGAGAATTTCCCACATTTTCATGCCCTCAACCAGAACGTTGGCCACCAAATTTTCATATTTAGGTATCTGCTCAACTACTGGTTTTCGCCCATCATCTAGAATTGTAGCCATTTACCAACGACGTACTTTTTGCGACCAACATCATCTCCTCCATATCGGGACTCCAACATACTTCAAATTACCTTTGTTGACTTTGGACCATGAACAAATTGAACAACAAATCTGTCATATGATTCAACAAATGTCCATAGACTGTTTTGTTGTCTTTCTCATACTTATCAGGATCAATCTTGGAGGATTGCTTTGATCGATCAGAAACATCAAGAGGTTGTTTGGAGGATTTTGGATTAGAGACAGTGGTCACCTTCTCGGTATTAGTAGGCACTTCTGTGGTGAGGATGTAATCAATCTCCAACTACTCGAAGAAGATCAATAACTTTTTAGACTAGCGACGATAATTTGCTCTGTCAAGTAGTTCGAGTTTGGAAAAATCGGGGAGAACCTTACCATTCTTGATCAACATCTGGATAATTGTTTTCAGATTGTTAAGATAGATGTCTAGAACAAATGTCATGAAGTGTTATTGTGCTGTGGAGAAACCACTGTCCTGAAAGAAATTACGGCGCGACCTTGGTGCTAATCGCTTATGTCAGTTACTCCCCAAGTGACACCAATTATATTGATATTAAAAGAACCATTATTAATGGCAATACAATCATCACCTACCTATATTCTCGCAAGGAAGTAAATAAGAAAAAAAAAATAAAATGTACAATTATGAATTAAATTATATCAACAACAAAGGAATAATAATAATAACACTAATTTATTTACCCGTTGATATTAAAGAATCTTGAATAAGAGCATTATTTGATTTAGAAATATCAATTCCATCGGTGTTAGGGCTTTCATCGGGAGCACTAGTATGAATGTTAGAGACAACAACATCACTGCAATTATTTATGGAGATGTGGTTTCTTCCACTATTGATGTGCTTCATTTCTTTCACTTGAAGCCCGTTGCAATTGTGAAAAAATAATGCCGACATAATCATATATTATATTGACATTATAAATTAAACCATATATAGGAGTAAAATCAATTAAGTTTTATTGAAAAATAAAAAAAAAGTTTAAAAGGAATTTAAAACACACCGTTGGTCGTTTGCATTGTTTATGATCACAATCTTTCCACAAAAAAGAGCCTTGACTATCAAATTGTCCAGCTCCTTTGAGATTCAAACTTTCTATGTCAATAAAATGGGACCCATTTATCTGTACTATCACTTGACCATTCATCCTTGCTTGGAGTCATTATAGTTCCTTGGAGCTATAAAATTAAAAAGAACAGTATACAATAATTAGTTCTAATGGAAAAAAAGAAATTGTGCCATATTATAAAGATGCAAATTTTATTTTAATAAATTTATTAAAAATTTAGGTTTTTTCGAGAAATCAGATAAGATAAACTACATTAAACTTGAATTGTTTGGATTAGGACCTGAAATTTGAGAGGGTTCAATAGATAAGTTTTTCCAATAGAGTATTTTTTTTAATTAAAAAATTACAATATAGTTTAAACTACTTACTTCTAAGTCATCTACTGTTGGGTTATTCAATCTTCACTAGGCCCAAATACTCAAGATCAACACTGGAATGATGAAGAAAAGATTAAGAAAGATTCTGCCAAATCCTCGATGCTTGATACTCGATGCTCGACGTGTTTCTACTCAATGCTCGATGCGAATTTCCTTCTTTGTCAAACAAGTTTTTGTTGAATCCTCGATGGAACTCGATTAATACTGAACAATACTCGATCATACTCGATGAGTCTTGATCTTTACTCATTGCGACTCGAAGGTAGAAACAACTGACTTGAAGCTACTCGATAGACGAAATTGATGCACGATTCAACTCGATACTCTGGATTTGATATGATTTGAAGCAAGATTGTATTGTGCACGATTTGAAGAAAGATTACAGTCAAACGAATGAAGAAGATAAAGACAAGAAGAAGAAACACAGAGGTTTACGTGGTTCGGCAAGATTGCCTACGTCCACGGGAAGATTCAAGTTCTTTTATTTAAAAGATTGCGTACAACTTTTGTTTGTTTACAGAAAAATAGGAAATGATGAACTTAACACTCTCTGTTTTTGTTTTTTTGATCAGAGGCATTTATAACATATACCAACTGACCGTTACAATATGAAGTTAGTTATAAACAAAAATAAGCTGAGGTATTTGAGTCAAAACTTCTTCAAATTCTCCACCTTGACTCTAATGCTTTGCAATCTTCTGATCTTCTTGATTCTAACCATTCTGTCTACCCTGTATCTTGAAGCTCAAAACCAACATATTCTAGACATTTAACTAATTTAAGCTTTGAAACAGGTTTTTTCAATATGTCAGCTGCATTATCTGATATATGAACCTTTAGGGTTTCTATTTCCTCTATCTTAACTTTATCTCTAATGAAATGATACTTTATATCAATGTGTTTAGTTCTAGTGTGGTATTGTGGATTTCGGGATAAATGGATAGCACTTTGGTTGTCACAGTAGAGTTTTACCACTGTTTGGTTTATTCCAAAGTCTTTCAGTAGTCCCTTAAGCCACAATGCCTCTTTGATTGCTTCTGTTAAAGGCATATATTTAGCTTCTGTTGTAGATAAGGCTACTATAGGTTGTAGTATTGCTTTCCAGCTGATTAGATTAGAACCATAAAGGAATAGGTAACCTGTTAAGGACCTCCTTTTGTCCAAATCATCAACATAGTCAGTATCCACATATCCATAAAGTTTTGAATTTGGTTCAGTTGACTTTTGGTAGACTAGTCTTGAGTTTTTAGATCAAACTAAGTACCTTAGGATCCATTTAGTAGCCTCCTAGTGTCTCTTACCTGGGTTAAACATATATCTACTTACTAGGCTAGCTAAATATTAGAGATCAGGTCTGGTAGAAATCATTAAATACATTAGGCTTCCGATTGCTTGACTATAGGGTATGACAACCATCTGTTTTTGATGTTCTTAGTCAGAATCTTTAGGAGAGTTAGCTGAGGATAGCTTGAAGTGCTGAGTAATAAGTAAGCTCACAAGTTTAGCATCACTCATATTGAACCTTTTTAGGATCTTCTCACAGTAATTAGACTGATTGATGCTTAGAATAGACTCCTCCTTATTCTTTAGGATTTCAAGTCCTAGGACATTGCTTGCTTCTCCCAAGTCTTTCATATCAAACTCCTTTTTTAAGAGGTTTTTAACACAGGTTAGATCTTCCTTGGACTTACCTACCAGTAACATATCATCTACATATATGAGTAGGTAAATCTTTTCCTTGTAAGAACCTGTATTTACATAAACACATGTCAAATGTGTTGAGTTTTATGTCCTAAAACTCGTGGTTTGTAAAAAATTAAATTTATTCTGAAAATTCAATAAGTTGTTATAGAATATATGAATTGCTTATTTTGTTTTAGAAATAAATCCAATAAACTGAAAAGATCCATGACTATAACATGAGTACTTGAACTTTATGTGGAGACATAAAAGTGGGTCGGGTTCAAGTAAATAGTCAAAATGATCTATAGTATATGAATAAGGTTGGGTGCCTTATTCTGGTAACACTATTGGATGCAACCCACTCTGTAGTTGTTACAAAGAGTTGTAAAGTGCTACACACGATGTGATCCTAACTCATACATGTTATGACATGAGAACTGGGGGGTCCTGTGCAATGATTTTGTACAAGATCAGACCACGAAATTAGTCGCTCTTACTTTATAATGCTGTTTACTGTTTAAGATTGACTATTTCAAAGCGATGATCTAGGTAACTTGACCTTAATCCTGAGTTAACTATGAACTCCTATTTATTCGGTATTATCCTTAGATTTTCATAGGTGAGGGTTGGCTCAACAACACCGACTCAATAAACCTCCATTTCAGTGGTAAGACCAGGTAGATAGTTGAGGACATAGAGTGCAAGATGTAATTCACTCCTACCCGTTTTCAAGGATAGTAGAGAGGTTGTTCCCTTAAGTGTTGACTCTGAGTCTTGATTGAACAAAGAACCCCACCCTCTCATTGGCCCGAGAGGGACTCAGTTTGATGATCAGATCACAAACCAATTATTTATTAGAGGATCAGTGGAACTTAAGGAACAAAAGGTAATCTCGGGGGTAAAACAGCCATTTGACCCAACCATTATTACGAACAACTGTAAAGGGTTAACTTGCTAATCATGGTTATATCGAGTAGCATAATATATCTACAGTGAGGGGAGTGCAACTCTGGGCTTTAGTGAAGTGACCCAGTAGTTAACGAATAAGGGTTAATTCAGTATAAAGAGTTTAGCCAATTAATCTCGGATCGTTGGAGCCAATGATCTATAGGTCCACGAGGTCCCCTTACTAGCTCATAAATGGATTAGCCTTAGAGTAGCGTGATAAGTTAATTTGAAACATTCAAATTAGAATTAAGGGAATTAATAATTATATATGATATAATTAAGCATTTAATTTTGAAATTAAACGAAATTGGAGAATCAATTAATATTCAAATATGATTTAAATATTAAATTCATGAATAGGGATTCATGATGGTGGAATTAGTGTTAAATTACTTTAATATATGATATTGAATTAATTAGAATTAATTAAATTGTTTAATTATTTATTTATTATTAATTTTATTAAAAAAATAATTAATGAATTAATTTTGTAAAATTAATAAAGATTTAAATTTGAAAACAAAAATTGATTTTGGAATTCAATTAGTAAAACAAAATTGAAGAAAAGATGGAAAATGAAAAAGCCCAAAAGTGGGATTTCTCCACTTTCAACCATCTTGCTGACACATTCTCCACCATGGTTTTGAGTCAAATTTCCAAGTATGAGGTAACTATCTTCTTTGCATGATAGTCTTGCAATAAATAGAGAAGATTGAAGTGGAAATCGGGTATGTAACATATGAGTTTTTGCTGAAAAACTTAATGTTGAAGGTCTTCTTCTTTGGTGCAACAGTGATTTTCTTCTCCAAATTCCCTTAATCCAAGCTTATTTTGAGTCCCACAACTCAATCTAAGGTACCAAAAGGATAGTAGGGAAGGCCTTGAGGTGGTTCACAAGCTGATTTGGAGGAGATTTGCAGTTGGAATCGAGATTCAAGTGGTTCTTCAAAGGTATGTCATGAAACTCTCTTATTAGTTTATGAGCATGTTTAATTTAAAGCCAAAATCAATGAATTAGAATCCCCTATTTAATGTATCTCATACATCATATTATTTATATCACATATAATTGAACTAGTTTAATTATATCATATATAATCAAACTCCCTCTTGTTAATTTGAACACTTCAAACTAACCCAAAAACTGAATCTAAACTTGAATCCATTGAGCTACCAAGGGGACCTGTAGCTTGAAACTCCAACGGTATGTGAATAACTGATTAAATTCTTTAATCACGAGATCCACCATCCGTTAACTATCCAACACTCCACTAAAGACCGACAACTACACTCTTCTCATTATAAATATATTTCTATATCCATTGGATATAACCAATCAACAGCGCGATAACCTTTCATAGATCGCTCGTAAGTACAACTAAACCAATTTACCGTTTTGCCCCTATAGTTATCTAACTCCTTAAGTACTACCGATTCCTCTAATAAAAAATACATCATCATCCTACCATGAGTGGACACCTCTTGGGCCATGAGATGGTGTGTGACACCACATCGTTCAAGCCCCAGAATCAATATTTAAAGGGAGAAATCTATCTACTTACCCCTGCTTTGAGGAAAGGAGTGAATTCCATCTTGTGTAGCTGAGTTCCCAGCTTCCCAACCAAACGAATCCCCCAAGTGGTAGGTTTGAGTTGATAATCTGGCCATTCGCACCCATGCAAATCAAAGGATCGCCCTCATAGGCAGGAGTTTCCGACTCACTTAAGATTAAGGTCATGTTACCTATGGTCATCCTAGTGAAGTGAAGTTCGAGGTTCGAGGATCGAGTTACACTTGATAGTGATCGAAGATTCTTCAGTTCGTGCTGTTGGTTGTTTTGACCGTTGCGTTTGAGTTCTTCTTTGGACGCATTGCTGATTGATTGAGGGAATACTAGAAGAATGAGTTTTTCAAAGTATTGTATACTCGATCTTTTGTGTTTAATTAAAGAAGCATGCTTGTAATTTATTATTTATGCATAATCTCTTTCGTTGGAATGTAATTGTTTATGTTCTTTCTCAATGGACTTTGGAACGATCCGATTCTGCTCACTGGTTTTCTATTTAGAGTTCCTTTAGCTAAGGCATCAAAATAGTTGTAAGACCCCTCAACCACTGAGGTTTCTAGTTATTTTTCTTTCTGATCCTTCTCTTTTTCCTGATTTTTCCGTTTCAAGCTGTAGCATTCTCTCATCAAGTGTCCTTTCTTCTAGTAGTAGTTACATCTCAAGTTGGACTTGGGTTTATGCTCTTTACTAGACTGATTTTTATTCCCTTTAGACTGATTTTGCTTGTTCTTGCCCTTGACAAACAACCCTTCTGCACCAGACTGCTTCTTTTTTACTGATTGAAGCTTTAACTCTCTAGTTCTCAATGCTGAAATAATGGCATTAGCGGTAACGGGCTCTCTGCCATATTTCAAGGCATTCTTCACCTCCTTATAGGCTTCAGGTAGAGAGTTCAACAAGACAAAGGCTTCATTCTCATCGCCAATCTTCTCGCCAAGGCTCTTGAACTCAAAAACTATCCTCTTAAACTCATCCAGATTTTCTGATAGTGGCTTGGTAGAATCCATTTTAAAAGTGAAGAACTTCTCCCTTAGATACATCTTATTGGGGAGATCCTTGGTTGCAAAAAGACCTTCCAGCTTGACCCACATCTTATAGGCTATGTCTTGATCAATCACTTATCTCAAGATGCTGTCACTGAGATTAAGAACCAAAGTTCCATAGGCTATAAGTTCCATGTCTTCCATTTCTTGAGTTGTTAATGTAGGTGGCATAGTCGACGGGTGTAGAAGGGCCTTATGAGCTCTATGTTGTCCAATAATAGCTTTGATTTTGGCCTTCTACAGACCAAAATCACCCTTTCCATCGAACTTCTCTATTTCATACCTTGTAACAACCATCACTGATTTGGTTGAGTATCAAGACTGGACTTCTCGAGTATCTTGACACTCCAAGAATGTTGACCTTGATGATATTCAAATGCTCTGACTGAAGGAACTCTTATACAAGAGTACCTTTGAGTGGAAGCGGATTGTTCCAAATACATTGTGACAGAATTTTCACATTTACATTTGAACAGACAAGTTATGCAATATACTACAAATTATCGGCATGCTTTCAAACAAAATTAACAAGAAAACAAAAAACATACCAGTTGAAGAACTTTTCTCCATAGAAAATATCATTCTCTCCAAGCGAACTGGTGCTCTCGCTCTCGCTGGAATGTCAAGCAATCGTTCACCAACACTCGGTCGTCTACTCATGAATAACCTCCACACCACCACTTAAAACCCTCGGTATTCTCGGTGTGAGAATCCAAAGAGTGGGCTTTGTTGGAATTTGGTCTGGAAGGAGGATATGAAGATCGTTATAACGACCAAACAAGTGAGAGAAGGGCAGGGTCTATCGTATAGACAATGCTTGATCGTTTAGAAGAAGGTATATGATCGTGTAAGAACTAGGCAACGATCGTATAGGTGATCGTTTATTAAACGCTCGGGCACTACACGATCGTTTAGTAAAACGTAGGCGATCATTTAGAAGAGGCACACGTGTATACGATTGTGAAGCAACTTTGAGCTATCGTATAGTCTCTCAGTTAGCTAAATAATTGGCAGTATACTCTTTTCTTGAGCAAATTACGTGATGTCTTTGCAAAATGAAAACGATTTTCATTTTATTCTTCAGTTATGAAAACTGAGTTAGGACCTCCCACTAACACACAGTTACGGAGAAAACGGCGGGCACAATTATCCTATAATTGTCCAATTAAAAATAATAAATATAATCATATTATATTCATTAACCTATAGTTAATATCACATATAAACCATAGTGTCTTCTCCTCAACTAGATATAAATCATATTTATATCCATTTTCCTCTAAAAATGTATCTTATATATAAAGTCAATCATATCATATATAATTAACCAGTTCAATCATATCATATATAATCGAACTCCCTATTGTCAATTTGAACATTTCAAATTGACCCAAAAACTGATTCTCAATTTGAATCCATTGAGCTACCAAAGGGACCTTATAGACCTATGGTTTGAAGCTTCAATGGTACGTGAATAGCTGACTAAACTCTTTAGCCATGAGATCCACCATCCGTTAACTACTAGGCATTCCTCTAAAGACCAATAGCTAAACTCTTCTTACAATAAATATATTTTTTTTCCATAAGATATAACCAATCAATAGTATGATAACCCTTCACAGGCCAATTTACCGTTTTTCCCCTGTAGTTACATCTAACTTCTTAAGTACCACTGATCCCTCTAATGAACAATACAACATAGTCCTACTATGTGTGGAAACCTCTCTGGCCATGAGAAGGTGTGTGGCACCACATCGTTCAAGCTCCAGGATTAGTCCTTAAGGGAGCAATCTATCTACTTACCCTGCTTTGAGGAAGGAGTGAAGTCCATCTTGTGTAGCTGAGTTTCCAACTCCCAAATTAGATGAATCCCCAAAGTGGTAGGTTTGAGTTGGTGATCTGACCACTCGCACCTATGAAAATCAAAGAATCGCCCTTAATGGCAGGAGTTCCCAACTCACTCAGGATTAAGGTCATGTTACCTATGGTCATCCTAGTGAAGTATAGTCTCTGTCATGAACGACGTTATATAACTAGACGTTAACACTTCATGGTATGGTCTTATACAAACTCTTTATCTAGGACGCTCCCGCTCGCATGTCCTCACATGAATGATCAGGATCAAACTATTTGTAGTAAGTCACAACACTTGTAACTATTCTACAAAGTGGGCCGCATCTGTAGCGTTACCAGGATAAAGTTTCCCTCCTATATCCATATACTACAGACCATTTTGGTAATCACTTAAGACATGATCCACTTGTATGTTTGCACATACATGCTTAAGTTACATAATGACATCCAGGGATTTTAGTTTATTGGTTTGTGGTAAAGCAAATAAACATTCAATGTTTATAGACAATAAATGAAGAAAATATCATATATTATACATCACGAGTGTTTGTTCAAAACTGTGTTTACAAACTATAGGACACGAGAGTTTAGGGCATCATCCCCAACACTGATACCACAAATTGTTGGGTTATTCAATCTTCACTAGGCTTAAATAGTCAAGATCAACACTGCAATGATGAAGAAAAGGCTAAGAAAGATTCTGCCAAATCCTCGATGTTGGATACTCTATGTTCGATGTGTTTCTACTTGATGCTCAATTCAAATTTCCTTCTTTGTCTGATGAGTTTCTATTGAATCCTCGATAGAACTCGATTAATATTGAATGATACTCGATCCTACTCGATGAGTCTTTATCTTTACTCGATGCGACTCAAAGGTAGAAACAACTGACTTGAAGCTACTCGATAGACAAAATTGATGCACGATTCAACTCGATACTTTGGATTCGATATGATTTGAAGCAAGATTATATTGCACACGATTTACAAAAATATTACAGTCAAACAAATGAAGAAGATAAAGACAAGAAGAAGAAACACAAAGGTTTACGTGGTTTGGCAAGATTGCCTACGTCCAGGGGAAGATTCAAGTTCTCTTACTTAGAAGATTGCATACAACTTTTGTTTGTTTACAGAAAAATAGGAAAAGATAAACTTAACACTTTTTGTTTTGTTTTTCTGATCAGAGGTATTTATAACATATACCAACTGATCGTTACAATATGAAGTTAGTTATAAACAAAAATAAGCTGAGGTATTTGAGTCACAGCTTCTTCATCTACTTTGCCATTTCCAATTTCTCCATCATCGAGAACATTGAAGTTAGATAAAGTCAATACAATCCACGAGCTTAAGAAAAATATGAAAGCTAAGGCAAAAAGAAGTTTCATGTCTATGCTAAATGAAAATTTGGAGGGTCAAAAGACGAAACAAGGAGAAAAGAACATTATGTCAAAATTTGGAGGATGGTGAAATATGAATGGGTATGACATTGTTTAAATATAGTGAACCTTAGAGGTGATATGGAAAATTAATTTTTAATTAGAAAAAAAACATGAGGAAAGATTAGAAAAGGAAAATATCAATAAAATATTTAGCATTTTGTGTTTCTTTGAAATGTATTAAAGTGGTAAAAAGAAGGAAAAATATGGAGGCATGTTGTGAAATTTAGGAGCACAACAGAGCACAACGGATATGGATAAAATATAATATAATAATATATAAATATAATAATAATAAATAAATATAATATAATAATAGAATAAAATAACTAAAATTGTGAAAATTTAATAATATGAAAATTTAGTGGAAATTTGAAGTGGATTTCTCACCAAAGTATGTGATTTTAAAATCCACAAAATGTCACTATTTATAGGCAAAGTGACAAGTAGGATGTGGTCTTACATGGACACCAAACATGAATATACTACAAGACACATGGACAACATGAAGATTGACACATGTCTTTGAGGACACTAAGCAATTAACGTCTATTTATTTTTATAATATTTATAATAAGGCATTTATTGTATGCAATTTTTTTTAATATATACATGTATTTATTTTATGTGATTAATTAACGGATTGACTAATTAGTTATTTTTATTAATTTTTTTGTGGTAATTAGGGACCTCGGAATGTGAGTCAATTTAACTTGGCCCAAATTTGTAGAAATACAAATTTATTTTTGTTGGATTTGTTTTTTCACTACTCTTTTTTTTAAAAGCTAATTATTATTCTTTTAGTATAATTGGTAAGCTAGTTAAGAAAAAGTAGATCGAGTTTTGAGTACAAAGTTAGGAAATTTGAATTTAGAGAAATTGTGTGTTTGAGGTGCATGTTCAAGAAGTTCTAGTTTAGAAAATATAGAGTGCATGTTTAGGAACCCTTGGAAATAGATTTAGAAACATATCTTGGATTTGCATAATAATTAATTTTATCCTATCAATGGTTAAGTATTTAGAGTTTAAATTTGAATTTGAACTATTTCTTTTTATTTAATTTTTAACATAGTTGAGTGAAAAATAAAATAATTTGTTTGAATAGAACTTATTTAAAAAATTAAAAATCTTGTTTCTCATATATTATTATATTAAATTAAAAGAATAATGACTAAGTAACAATGTGCAATGTATGGTTTTTATTTATTTATTTATTTATTTTTTAAATGACTATGCCACAAATGAAATATACATCTAAATATTATATGACTAATTTTAAATTGAAAGACAAAATAAACTTTTAGAGTACTTGAAGTTTGGGGTTAGTATTTATATAGTATACGAGGTTACAAAAGCTACACTTTATCCCCTTTAGATTGAAAAATAGTTTTAAAGAGTCTGTTAGTTAACTTGACCGTTGATTGACTAATGAAAACATGACTTGTCATGTTGAGGAGGAAAATTTTATATGACGTAGAGAAACTTCACAAATTTTACATATTCATGGTGGATCTAGAAATTTTTGTTAGGGGGCATGAGTTCATTGATTGATCAATTGTGTATGAGTGATAAAAATAAGAATATATATGGTCTACGTGCATGCATATACTGTTAATGAAGTAATAAAACTTGGAGTATTCTAAGTATCAAATCCCATGAGACTAGTTCTAGTTTAAATTATTGTAAGACAATGCAATCAATGTAACCAGAAGTAATCAAGTGTGAATAAATAGTGATTAGGTTGGATGTTGATTAAAAATAGTGAATAGATAGTGATGAATGAGAATATAGTTATGTTCAACCGAAAGGGCAATATGCCTTGGGTAATGTACTTGGACAATGACTTAGTCATGCACATAAACTCCTCATATTCAGTCTCGTGTCAAGTTGTTTTAGAAGCATAAGCAACTAATGCCTATATTTCTATGGTTAGTTGGATCTAAGATTAATTTTATACAAATTCTTTATCCTATGGTGTACCTTGTTTTTAAGGCTACGTGAAAATCTTATTTCTAGATTTTTAGTCTCATATTCTTTTGTAAAATAAGTTCATATGCTTACCTTCTTAGAGTTGAGACTCCACTAGATTGCTAAATTAAGTGGCCTATTTAACTTAACAATTTTTATCTATAAAACTCAACAAAGAAAATGCATAAATCAAAGAGGTATGAAGCACAGACATTGCTTAAGCCATAATACCCTAGGATATTCATATAACTGTCCTTTACAAAGTTCAGCTCATGATTAAGAACAAATAAATGGATTTCATTAGATTGTAAACCATGATTACAAGATATATGTTCAAAAGAATAAAAGATGAAAATGGAAAAGTACAAAGATAAACTAAAGGAAATGCTAGAAAATGCAATAGAAAAACTCCTTGAAGTAATCTCTAACTCTTCTACTCTCTCTCAAGGATGGATTCTACTTTTTCAAGGATGAGTCCTCTCTCTACACACATTTTCATGGGATAGGGATGATCTATAACTAATGTTTTGCATATAAACTTTCATTCTGAAATATTTTCTGACTGAGAGAGTAAGATCTCATACAATGGTGGATGAATTTCGAAGATGAATGAAAGAAGTTTCACATCCTCATATAGGCCTAAATTGGTTTAGTGGAGGCCAAAATTCATGCTTCAGGGATTTCTAGGAAAATTCGATGTTGAGAAATGACTTTGGATTGAGAAATAGCAACTGTGTGGATGGTTGGACACGATTGTAGAAAATAGGATTTTGAAGCAGGCACATCAACTTCCGACGATGTGGGTGCATGACGACAAATTTTGTAAAATAGTAAAAGTTCTCTGTAAAAGCTCATAAAATCATCCAAAACCAATAAAAACCTACTTTGGATAATAAAAGGACCTCTATATGACCGATTTATCCATTTAAGACCACATGTTAGGGAAAAATAATAAACGGCTATTTTCACTAAGTAAAAGTATCTATGAGAGAATGAAAGAATCGACAAGTTAACATTGCTCAACTGCTCGGGTCTAATAAAATCAGATGCGAGAAAAATGAATCTACTACCACAACAAGAGGTTGTTATTTATAGAAGATTGGCGATCAACAAAAAAAGTTGTGTTGGGATTGGTGCCTAAATCTCTCTTGTATTCTTGTAGTTTGTAAATATCGTATAAAGAAATTTTTATTAATAAAATAATTATTATTTTATGAGCATACACTTAATCTAATAAACTAAAATCCTAGGTTATTTTATGTGATTTAAACATGTATGACTTACGGGTGGATCATGTTTAAATGATAACCTAAATGGTTTGTAGTAAATAGATAAGACTGGTTACCTTATCTTGGTGACATTACGATACGACCTGCTTTGTAGATGTTACAAGTGTTGTAAAGTGCTACAAATAATCTGATCATGATCAGTGCTACAAATAATCTGATCATGATCATTCATGTGGAGACATGTGAGCAGGGGTATGCTATACAAAGAGTTCGTATAAGACTAGAATACGAAATGATTAGTCTCTTTATATAACACCGTTGATAATAAAGACCTACATTTCACCAGGACGACCATAGGTGACATGACCTAAATCCCAAGTGAGTTGTGAACTTCTGCCTATGAAGGTGGTCTTTGATTTGTATGGGTGAGAGTGACCAGATTGCCAACTCAATATGCCTACCATTTTGGGGATTCATCTAATTAAGAAGTTGGGAACACAACTACACAAGACAGAATTCACTCATTCCTCGATGTTAGGGTAAGTAAATAAATTTCTCCCTTAAGAGCTGATTTCGGGGCTTGAACATTGTGGCCACACCCTCTCTTGGCCTAAGAGGGACTTGGTCATAATTGGACTATGACTTATTGTTCATTAGAGGGATCTGTGGTACCTAAGGAGTTAGATGTAACTACTGGGGCAAAACGATAATTTTGACCCAGTTGTACTTACGAGCAATTTGTGAAGGGTCATCGCACTGTTGATTGGTTATATCCAATAGATACAGAAATATATCTGTAGTGCGAAGTGCATAGCTGTCGATCTTTAGTGGAGTGACCAGCAATTAATGGATGTTGGGTAACTTAATTAAAGAGTTTTTCAAGTACTATTGGAGCTTCAATTTACAGGTCTATAAGGCCCCTCTATAGCTCAACAAGGATTATTGAGAACTAATTTTGGGCTAATTTGAAATGTTCAAATTAATTGAGGCTATTAAGTATATATGATATAATTAATTAAATTAATTATATGTGATATAATTAATTAAATTAATTATATGTGATATAATTTATATAATGTATTTGATACATTATAATATAAAATTTATTTTGAGAGGAATTAAATATTTGAATATGATTCAAATATTAATTATATGGATGAGATTCATATAATTTAGTATAAATGTGGTTTATCCTAAACACCATGATTAATGGAGAGAAATAAAACTATAGGTTAGATTGTATTTGATACAATATAATAAAAAACTATAGGTTATATGTTTTATTTGATATAGCATATATATATATATAATAAGTTAGTTATTATATTTATATATTTTTGTATATTAAATTAAATTAAACGAGAGAATTATGAAAATAACTCCCTCCCTACTTTTACTCTCCATCACTCGTGGCATTGATAGAGGTTACGGAGGATTGGTCCTTGGCTTGACGCAAAAGGAGAAAGAAAATCTTTCTAGATTCTCTATTAAAAAACATTTGAATAACACATAGAAGAAAAAGTATTTTTCTTCTTCCTCTCATCCTCTCCTCCATCTTCCAAAAGAAGCAGAGCCGATCACTCTTGCAAAATTCTCATTTCAAGAGAATACAAAAGGTTCTCAAGTGGTGGTGTCTCCATTTGGGATCTCAGTTCTTGGAGATCGAATTGGAAGATCGAAACGTTTGTGACCAAATCGATGGAATACATGAAGATTATTGGGCTTCAAGGGTAAGTCCTCTTTCTTCCTTTTTTTTTTTTTTTTTTTTTTTTGTGTAAATGCATGTTGTAGAATTTTTTTTATTGTAATGCATAATTTTTTCTTGTTCTATAAAACTTTAATTATGTGAAAAATAAAATTGGGACTGATCCCTTTCCATTACGAACATTTGCGGTTCTTTCAATTGGTATCAAAGTAAGGTTATTGGTCCAATTTTTTGAATTTTTTTTTAGAATTAATTTAAAGTATTGGTGGGTTTATGCATTCTGTATTAATGTGATGAATATTGTGATGAATTGTTTACAATTATGGATGTTTTCGGGATTGGCCATTTAGAATTTAGTACTTTTATTTACAAATTGTTTTGTAAGGGCCCCTGTTTTGGGCATAATTATTTGCGATCGAGTCTGTAATTTACTATTTCTGGGTCGTTCGTGGTTGTTTCGGTGTGTTTCTGGAGAAAACGAGGCAAAAAATGGAGGAATTTCAAAAAAGATCGCGGTTGTATAGTGCTGTCTGTATGGCGGTGTTGCAATGTTTTACCCTAGCATTGCAACGTTGCGATAAGGAATAATGTTTTGTTCTTTCCATGGCGTTGCGACGCTTCGCAACAAAAAGAAGAAATTGGTTCTCGACCGATTTAGTTCCTAGTCCGATTCGAGGGCTGGGCGGATCTGTTCGAGCGGTTTGGGTCCGATTCGAGGGCTGGGCAGTTCTGTTCGAGCGGTTCAGGGCTCAATTCACTTGTTTCGAACCGGTTGACTATTGTTATGTAATAGTTAGATGTTTTAATTAATTAAATTAATATAAGTGTTATATTAATTTAATTAATTGTTTAGGTGTTCATTCCTGGTCCATTAATTGTTTTAAATTATGCATTTGATGTATGATTTATTTTAAATTTATATATGCCATAATATGTGTCATATAGTGAAAATTCCACCTTATGTTATGCATTTTTCATGCATCATTTATATTACAAATGTTATAATATATAGTTGTATGATTTAATTTTTATAACATGCTCATGCATCATATAATATAAGTGTTATACTATATGCTTACATGCATTAATAACATAACTATGCATAATTTATATTATAAGAGTTATAATATATAGTTGTATGTATGTATGGATGAATGTTATTAATTATTTCATTACCTTATATATGTTACATATAGTTAGTAATAAAATGGAATTGTATGAAGCATGACACTACCTTAGGTAATTTATAATTATTATAATTTACTAAGTATGTCAATGAATGCAATTGTATGGTTTTAATTTATTTCATTTATTTTATAATTGTTATAATTAAATGAAATTAGAAATTAAAATCAATAATTCAGAATTGTATGCAAACCTAGGTTAAAATAATTTTTTAATATAGTTTTAAAATATGATTCACATAGACCTAAGATCACATTTCTAATAAGATTAGAAATTAAGTTTAATCTTTTTAAAGTTTAATAGGATCAAATTAATTTTAATAAAAGATTAAAATAATAGCAAACGTATCTATAAGGGACTTTTTGTCTAAGGCTAGTTCTATCTAGGCTGAGGTATTTAAATTGATGGAAATGGATACTCTTACCTGGGAACTGACCTGGAAAAGTGAATTAGATAGATTTGCTATAAGCATGTAATTGTTGATTAAAGTTTGTTAAAGTGTTAAATGAACATTAATCAAAATTTTTTAACTATCCAAAATAAGTGTTACTGCTGGGCAAACTTAAATAATCACTTAGTAAATATAATTAGTCATATTTTTCCTAAATTAAATAAACCCATATTTTTTTTAAATACTCAGTGGGAGGAAAAAGATGTATGCGATACGTCAATTTTCCACTCACATTTCTCCCTTAATATTCACACCGTGAGACTCATGTTTGGTCTCAAGGCGCCCTGAGAGCGTCCTCCTTTAGATGGTGTTTGCATGGGTTAATATCAAAGTGAATGGAAAGAGTATTTATAGTAAGTGGGAGAGAGATGTGTGTCAACATGTCCTACGATCTCCTTCATTAGTTTGCACTGTGAGATCTTATTGCACGACCTCGAGGCACCTTAGAAGCATCCCCCATCAAATGGTTTATGCATTAGGTCAATATCAAGGCGATCTCTAGAAATGGATAGGATCGCTTTAGTTTTTGTCCCAGTGGGTATTTCCCTTCGGTTGGCTCATTGGGGCAAAACTTTAGGGTCTAAAATGAAGGGTCACACTTAAGAGAATTGTTAAGCTAGTTAATGATTTATTGACCAAATCAATGATAAATATTGTTATAGGAATAAGAGTTATACTAGTGTAATAATTGGTTGAGAATGTCTTAGTTCAGTGAATAGAAAACTGACTACCCTTCGGTGGCTTTTATCCTAAATCATTGAAGTATCATTGCAAAAATTAGATGTTAAATGTGGTTCATTTAGTTTTTGCTAAAATTGATTGGATGTTTTAGAGTTATGCTAAAATTTAATGTAGATCAATTTGTTTCTTTTAAGCAAAAATATCAAATTGTGCTTTTGTAAGAGTATATCAGCATGTAGCGTAAGCAACAAGGATCAATAAGCACTATAATTCATTAATTTTGGCACTAAATAAAGCATGCTCATCTAACACAAGAGGGTTTGAAACCATACCTTTGTAGAACTCCTTAAGATCTTGATTTTTAGCTGTTATCTTCTCCAAAACTTTCTGTAAACTATCTCAAGATCTTCTCCACTATACTCTTGGAGCTTTAGAATGAGTCATGGGACTCAAAACCAGCTTGAACGAAAGGAAACTTGGAGAGAAGCTCACTGCTATAACCCACTTGAAGAACAATTTCTTCAGCCCGAATTTTTTTGTAAAAAATCTTTGGATGCATGCCTTAATTCCACTCCAATCTTCTTTATTTATTGCAGGCTATCATGCAAAGAAGATGGCTGCATGAGATACAACTCATGCTTGGAGTTATTGAAGCCTAACTTAGTGGGTTTGGTGTGAGCAAGTTGAAGATGATAATAGAAAAAACAAAATTTCCATTTTGTGTCATTTTTCCAAAACCAAATGATTTCTAAAAATCAATTTGATTTCAAATATTGAAAATATTATTAATTTTGTAAAATTAATTTCATAAATTAATCTTCTAATAAAATTAATAAATAATTATTTGAATAATTTACATAATTCTAATTAATTTAATATCAAATATTAAATTAATTTTACACAAATCCACCTTCATATATTAAAATCATATTTAATAATTCTAATTTGAACGTTTCAAATTAACTTATCATGCTACTCTAAAGCTAATCCATTTACGAGCTAGTAGGAGGACCTTGCGAACCTATAGATCATGGGTTCCAACGACCCGAGATTAATTAGCTCAACTCATTATATCGAATTAACCCCCATTCGTTAACTAATGGGTCACTCCACTAAAGCCCATAGTTGAACTCCCCTCACTGTACATATATTATGTTCACTTGATATAACCATGATCAGTAAGTCGATCCTTCATAGGTCGTTCGTAATCACAGCTGGGTCAAGATCACCGTTTTACCCCTGTGAATACATCTCGTTCCTTAAGTTCCCACTGACCCTCTAATGAACAATTTGATTCATAATACTTATGAATCAAGTCCTTCTCTCTATCAAGAGAAAGTGGGGCCTTGTTGTTCAAGACTTGGAATCAGTACTTAAGAGAACAACCTATCTGCTAACTTTAAATCGGGTAGGACTAAATTCTATCTTGCAAGGCTATGTCCCCAGCTATTCATCCGATCTTATCCCCAAAATGGAAGACTTATTGAGCAGTGCTGTTGGACTACTCTCACCCATGTAGATCAAAGGATAATCCCGAACAAACAGGAGTTTATAGCTAGGTCAGGATTAAGATCGAGTTATCGTAGGTTACTTAAAATGGAATAGTCAATTTTAACAGTAAACAGTCGTTATAAAGAAAAGTGACTATTTTGTGGTCCAGTCTATATGTAAACTCATTGCACAGGATGCCCCCACTCACATGTCTCTATATGATGTGATCCATTTGTATTATCTACAAAATGGACCGCATTCAATAGTGTTACAAGGATGAGATACCCAATTTCATCTATATACTTATTAGACCATTTAGGCTATACACTATTAACTTGATCATGTTTATGTCATCATATAAAGTTAAAGTATTCACACTATAGCTATGAATATGTTTATTGGATTTTCATAATAGAATGCAAATCAACAACTTTATTGAATGAATTACTCAATAATATTTTATTGATAAAAAGAATGTTTAACATGAACTGCGAGTTCTAGGACATTCCCAACAGTTTTTCCATTAGTTGCCTCTACTTCTTTGACCAATTTTAATTATTCGACGTGGAATGATTCAATTAAAACATTTTTCGTGGTTAACGACCTCAACATTGTCATGACTGAGGATTGTCCTCAAGTCCCAACCCCTGATGCACACGACATGTTTGTGATGCATACGAAATGTGGATGAAGGTTAATGAAAAGACCGAGTCTACATTTTGATAAGTATACCTGATGCTTTAGCCAAAATATTTGAGAGTATGGGCACTGCACATTAGATCACACAATCAATGCAAGAATTGTTTGAGCAAAAGTTCTCACAACTCAAGCTAAATAAGGTTGATGACAACAAAACTAATAATGCCAGCTCCCTAGATAAACTCCAGTCCTTATTGAATGTCAAAGGACAAATAGAGAAAGCATTGCTAAATCTAGTGAAGTTAATCAACGAGGATTGTCCTTTAAAATGAAACTTGGAGTTTATGATATGGGTTGTGGAGCTGATCCCATTACTCTCCAAAAAAAGAAGAATTTCGAAGAAAATATTTGTCTTGGAGATGTACTTAGTAGAGAATGATGATTCTGCCTGGATAATTGATTCAAGAGCTACTAATCACATATGTTCTTCCTATCAGGATTTAATTCCTGGAGACAATTAGTAGCTGGAGAGATGACTCTTAGAGCCAGTACTGGTGAGTTCGTTTTAGTTGTTGCTGTAAGAAGGCTTAAGTTATTTTTGGACAAGAAACGATATATGTTATTAGATGATGTATCTATAGTTCCTCAAATCAAGAGGAACTTAATTTCTGATTCTTTTCTGATTGAACATAAGTATTCCTTATCCTTATCTGAAAATAAAGTGTTTATTTTTAAGAATGGAATGGATCCAGGCTTTGGTTCAATGGAAAGTAACTTATATGTACTAAGGTCGTTAGTTACAAAAGTTGTGCTAAATACTGAAATGTTCAAAATGGCAACAACTGTTAAAAAACCACATTTCTCCTAAAGAAAATACCCATATTTGACATCTAAACTTATGTCACATTAATCTCAATAGGATTGAGAAATTGGTGAAAAGTGGACTTCTAAATGGTTTAGAAGAAAACTCTTTACCTGTATGTTAGTCATGCCTTGAAGGAAAAATAACAAAACGACCTTTTACTAGAAAAGATTATATAGCCAAAGAGACCTTGGAGCTTATACATTCAGATCTCTACGGTTCGATGAATGTAAGAGCACGAGGAGGGTATGAATATTTTATCTCTTTCATTGATGATTATTCTAGATACGAGTATTTATACCTAATGCAACATAAGTCTGAAGCACTTGATAATTTTAAGGAGTATAAGACTGAAGTTGAAAACTTGTTAGGTAAAAAGATAAAAACACTACGATCTGTTTGTGGTAGAGAGTATATGGACTTAAGATTCCAGAACTATATGATAGAACATGGAATTACATCCCAACTTTCAGCCCTAGGTACACCTCAACATAATGGTGTATTGGAAAGGAGAAACAAAACTTTGTTGGACATGGTTCGGTCTATAATGAGTTATGCTCATGGTTTGGTCTATAATGAGTTATGCTTAGCTTCCTGACTTGTTTTGAGGATATACAGTAGAGACTGATTTTTACATTTTGAAGAACGTTCCCTTAAAAAGTGGTTCTGAAATTCCTTTTGAGTTATGGAGAGATTGTAAAGGTAGTTTACGCCACTTTAGAATTTAGGGAGCCAGCCCATGTGCTAATGGAAAACCCTAAAAAGTTGGAATCTCGTTCAAAAGTATGTCTATTTGTAGGCTACCCCAAGGAAACGAGAGAATGGTACTTTTTTGATCCAAGTGAGAATAAAGTGTTTGTATCGACAAACACTACCTTCTTGGAAGAAGACCACATGAGAGATCATAAGCCACAAAGCAAAATTGTTTTAAGTAAAATTTCTAATAAATCTATTGAGACTTCAACAAGGGTTGTTGAAGGGGTTAATACATCAACTGGAGTTGTTGATGTGGGTTCATCTAATCATACATACCCATTTCAAGAGTTGAGATTAACTCGACGTAGTGGGAGGGTTATGAACCCACCTATACGCTACATGGGTTTAGAAGAAGCCCAAGACATCATAGTTAATAATGGTGTTGAGGATCCACTGTTTTATAAACAAGGAATAGAAGATGTTGACAAGGATGAATGGGTTAAAGCCATGAATCAAGAAATGGACTCAGAAATGGAGTTTATGTACTTCAATTCTATCTGGGAGCTTGTAGATCAACCTGATGGGGTAAAACTTATAGGTTGCAAGTGGATCTACAAGAGAAAAAGAGGTGTAGATGGAAAAGTACAAACCTTTAAAGCTAGACTTATGGCAAAGGATTATACCTAGGTTGAGGGAGTGGACTATGAAGAAACTTTCTCACCCATTTTCATATTAAAATCTATTAGAATTCTCTTGTCTATAGTCACATTTTATGACTATGAAATATGGAAAATGGACATCAAGACTGCCTATTTGAATAGTAATCTTGAAGAGACCATCTACATGAATCAACTAGAAGGATTCATTGAACAAGATCAAGAGCAAAAGGTTTTCAAGCTTAATCGGTCCATTTATGGACTGAAACAAGCATCTCGATCTTAAAATATAAGATTTGATACTGCGATCAAATCTTATGGCTTTGATCAAAATTTTGATGAGCCTTGTGTTTACAAGAAAATCATAACAACTTAGTAGCTTTTCTCGTGCTGTATGTGGATGATATCCTACCCATTGGGAGTGGTGTAGGTTTTCTGACTAATGTAAAGAATTGGGTGGCCGCCCAATTCCAAATGAAATATTTGGGAGTGGCGTGCTTTGTTCTAGGGATCTAGATAATAAAGGATCGTAAGAACAAATATTGGCATTGTCTCAGGCATCGTATATTGACAAGATGCTTGTTAGTCGATGCACAATTCCAAGAAGGGTTTAGTACCTTTCAGGCATGAAATTGTATTGTCTAAAGAGCAGTGTCCTAAGACTTTTCAAGAGGTTGAGGCAATGAGATGAATTCCCTATGCATCGGCTGCTGGTAGTCTTATGTATGCAATGTTATGTACTAGACCTGACATTTGCTATGCAGTAGAGATTGTCAGTCGATATCAATCCAATCCAGGATTAGATCATTGGACAACGATCAAAAGATTCCTCAAGTACCTTTGGAGAACGACAGACTATATGCTTGTGTATGGAGATAAGGATTTGATCCTTGTAGGATACATAGACTCTAACTTCTAGATTGATCGAGATTATTGAAAATCCACATCAGGGTCAGTGTTTAGTCTAATTGGAGGAGCTATAGTTTGGCAAAGCATCAAACAAGGATGCATCGCTGACTCCATTATGGAAGCCGAGTACGTAGCTGCTTGTGAAGTTGTTAAAGAGGCTGTTTGGCTTAAGAAGTTCCTTACTGATTTGAAAGTTGTTCTAAATATGTCTTTGCCAATCGCATTTTATTGTGATAACTATGGTGCTGTGGCAAATTCTAAGGAACCTAGGAGTCAGAGACAAACACATAGAATCAAAATATCACTTAATTCAGGAGATTGTGCATCGAGGTGACGTGATTGTCCTGAAGATTTATTGTAACAACCCAAATTTGTACGCATACACTACAAGAAATTAAATGTTAAATGTTAAGCAGGACGAAATTTTATTTAAAGGGATGGTAAATGTAATACCCTAACCCTAATTTAGAAAGCAGGAAAACAAATAAAATATATAATTAAGAATGAAAAATATATAAATTTAATAGGAAAATCGGATGAAAATTTAGAATTGGAAAAAAATAGAAAATTTATTAATTATCCAAAAATAATGAATAAGGGGGCAGAATCAGGGAGGATTAATTAGAAGTTGGACGCTAGCTAATTCAGGAGACAAAGGGCAGTAGATAACTTTTTGTTTGGGCACTGCTCATTGGAAGATTTGGAGGTGAATTAATTGCCCATATACTCCTGTCTCTTATACACATCTAGATGTGTATAAGAGACAGGCAAGAGATAGAGCGAGAGTGAGACTAGCAAGAGCCAAACCAGCGAGAAAGCTGGAGAGAGCAAGATTCTGAGAACAAAGAGAGCGAGATTTGGACAGAAGCATGGATTATGCGTTGAATTTGGCCACGATCTTATAGATTATACATGGAGAACCCTAAAATTGAATAGAAACAAAGGTTGAAGATGTAAGGGCAAACATTAGCCAAAATTAGGTGTCTTATTAAGAGAAATTCTTAAACCTAAGTAATTTTAAAGAAGCCGTTTATAGGATGAGTTGTCACACTGAGAAGAGCCGAAAACCACTATAAATAGGACCCTTTGTCGAAAGATTTAACCCATCCTCAAACAAATCTCAGTAACAAAGAATCGTGTGAAAGAGTAAGTGTGAGTGAGAAAGTTCTGTGAGGTTAGAAGAGATAAAGCTCGGGTGAGGTGCTGCTAAAATTTCCTTCTAGTTTAAGAGGGAAAGCTCTACTGATTAAACCATAAGGAATAATAAGAAATAACTAGGATCGCAATCAAGGTAAGTAGTTATCTTAATAGTGTTTCATGGTAGTGTACCTTTAATATGTTGCATAATTATGTGATTGTTATGTTGTATTACATGTTTAAAATACGTTTATCGATAAGGGACCTCATGCATTATGTTTGTTCATAAGATTAAATTTTAATTAGATAAAGGTTATGCTTCTAGGGCTAGCAGGGCATGTATGGTTGCACCCCTCTAGACCCAATTCTATGTCAAGATTATTCTAGGGCTAGCAGGGCATGTATGGTTGCACCCCTTTAGACCCAATTCTATGTCAAGATTATGCTAGGGACTAACAGGGTATGTATGGTTGTACCCCTCTAGTCCAATCTTACGTTTATGTTAATGGTTGATGTTGGATGCGACTCTGGCCCTACTGACTGCATGACCCGCTAATCATCAGATGGGCTAGTTTCCGCCTAAGTCCTGATCTTCCTATTAGAGCGGAGAAATTTACGTTAGTGATGTTGGATGCGACTCTGGCTTTACTGACTGCATGACCCGCTAATCATCAGATGGGTTAGTTTCTGCCTAAGTCTTCATGTTCCTATCAGGGCGGAGAAATTTACGTTAGAAGCATAACCGACCACCACATGTTATTATATGTTTTCGATCCCAATCATATGTTTTCAGGACATGTTGCATGTGATTGTGCATTTGGTCACTACCCTATGTGAGAACTACTTATTGAGTATATTATATACTTATCCTATTTTTACAGACTTTGTAGGTAAGGACACAACGTAGGTTGAAAAACTGGACGTCGCTCAAATGGCCAACCATCAAACTCACTATTATAGGCATATGCATTTTTGTATCACTACGTTAGTGTTTTATGGATCTTGGTGTTTTGTAAAATAAACTTTTTTTATTAGTTTTCTATCTAATTAATAAAATCTTAGATATGTTCTTTTGAGATTTTTGTCCAAAACTCATCTCATAATAGAAAAGTCTAAGCATGCATGTCGTAGCGGTCGGACCATAATATGTAGGGATCTGGTCATTACATTTATTCAGAGCACAACATTGCTAATCCGTTTACAGAGTCTCTCACGGCTAAAGTGTTCGAGGGTCATCTAGAAAGTTTGGGTATATGGGAAATGTGGCTTATTATCTAGGGCAAGTGGGAGAGGGTACTGGAGTATAGTGTATGCCCTAGTTTATTATATTTGTACTTTATTGTATTGTCCATTTGGATCCCTAAATTTAGGACAAGTGGGAGATTGTCGAGATTGGTGTCCTAAATCTCTCTTGTATTCTCGTAGTTTGTAAACATTGTATAAACAAATTGTTATTAATAAAATAATTGTTATTTTATGAGCATACACTCAATCTAATAAACTAAGATCCTAGGTTACTTTATGTGATTTAAACTTGTATGTAGAGACATACAGGTGGATCATGTTTAAATGATAACCTAAACGGTCTATAGTAGATGGATGAGGTTGGGTACTTTTTCCTTGTGACACTATGGATATGACCCGCTTTGTAGGTGTTACAAGTGTTGTAAAGTGCTATAAATGATCTGATTCTGATCATTCATGTGGAGACATGTGAGGGGGGGTATCCTATACAAAGAGTTTGCATAAGATTGGACAGCGAAATGATTAGTCTCTTTATATAACACCATTGATAATAGAGACTTATATTTCACCAGGATGACTATAGGTGACATGACCTGAATCTTGAGTGAGTTGTGAACTTTTGCCTATGAAGGCAGTCATTTGATTTGTATGGTTGAGAGTGGCCAGATTGCCAACTCAATATGCCTACCATTTTAGGGATTCGTATGATTGAGAAGCTGGGAACATAGCTACACAAGATGGAATTCACTTCTTCCCCGATGTTGGGGTAAGTAGATAAATTTCTCCCTTAAGGGCTAATTCCGGGGGCTTGAACATTGTGATTACACCCTCTTTTGGCCCGAGAGAAACTTGGTTATAGTTGGACTATGATTTATTATTCATTAAAGGGATCAGTGGTACTCAATTTGTGAAGGGTCATTGTACTGTTGACTGGTTATATCCAATGGACACATAAATATATCTGTAGTGCGAAGAGTGCAACTAGGTCTTTAGTGGAGTGACCGACAGTTAATGAATGTTGGGTAACTTAATTAAAGAGTTTAACTAATTATCCAAGTAACATTAGAGCTTCAATCAACAAGTCCATAAGGTCCCTTTTGTAGCCTAACATGGATTATTGAGAATTAATTTTAGGTTAATTTGAAATGTTCAAAATAATTGAGGGAATTAATTATATATGATATAATTAATTAAATTAATCATATGTGATATAATTAATATAATGTATTTGATACATTATAATATAAAATTTATTTTGAGAGGAATTAAATATTTGAGTATAATTAAGATATTAATTATATGTATGAGATTCCTATAATTTAGTATAAATGTGATTTACACTAAACACCATGATTAATTGAGAGAAATAAAATATTATATTTGATACAATATAATAAAAAAATCTATAGGTTATATGTTATATTTGATATAATATATATATATATATAATAATTAGTTATTATATTTATATATATGTATATATTATATTGAATTTAGTTTTGAATTAAATTTAATGTAGGAGTTATGAAAATAACTCCTTCCATACTTTTACTCTCCATCACTTGTAGTGATGAGAGAGGTTACGGGGGATTGGTCCTTGGCTTGCATTTGACACAAAAGGAGAAAAAAAATCTCTCTGAGTTATCTCTGAAAAAGGTTTTCAAGTGGTGGTGTCTTCATTTGGAATCTTCCTCTCATCCTCTTCTTCTTCCTCTCATCCTTTTCTCCCTCTTCCAAAAGAAACAAAGCCCACCACTCCTACAAAATTCTCATCCCAAGAGAATACATAAGGTTTTCAAGTGGTGGTGTCTTCATTTGGAATCTCAGTTCTTGGAGATCAAATTGGAAGATTGAAATGTTAGTGACCGGATCAAGAGACTACGCGAAGATTATTAGGCTTCAAGGGTAAGTCCTCTTTCTTCCCTAATTCTTTTGTGTAAATGCATGCTATAGAATTTTTTTTATTGTAATTCATAATTTTTTCTTGTTCTGTAAACCTTCAATTATGTGAAAAATAAAATTGGGGCCGATCCCCTTCCATTGCAAACCTTCACTGGTTCTTTCACATTGGATGGATGACCATCTGATTTTCTACACGCTCCAATAGGAGTCGATTCTATGAGAGGTGATCACACTGAAAATGTGCTATCTTCTTCTACTTAATTTGGGTCGTTCGTTAATTTAATGCGTTTAATTGAAGATCTTACCGATCTCGGGCGTCTAAGAGGTAAAATGAAGCATAGAAGCAAAAAGACGTTAAAACATATCAAATCGGAGCTCAAATGCATCAAGGGAGAAAAATATCACAGTATTACAAATCTGCCCTCAAGGGAGTGTCGAGCAATAGCGTAGTGACATCGTGCCCGACGCATTTTCAGAGAGTTTCTGTTTTGAGGATTTGGGAAAGTGCCATGGTTCTGCCTTGTGGCATCGTGATGCTTGTAAGTTGATGACCGTGATGCGTACACGTGAAGCATCGCTACGCTATGATGAGGGGGCTGAGGCAACACCTGCGTGATTTTATAAAAAGAAATTTATTGCCGTTTTCTTCATCCATCACCTCACTTTTCTATTCTCAGACCTATTTTCAACTCCTCTCCACTGTGAAGACTCATTCTTGCCCATTTTGGTCATTTTGAAGCTTAATCTCTGTGTATTGGATGATAATTAGAGGCTAAAGGTAACATTTCTAGCTTGGGTTTGATAACTTCCCTTCTTTAGGTTATTTGTGAGACTTGTTCTTCATTGTAGATTGTTCAAACAATATTTTGCTTATGGATTTTACTCTAAATTCTTCGATTATGAATAACATGATTTGAGGAAGTTGTTGTTATGGTATGTTTCACTGATCCTATGATATAGCTGTTCCTTCACATGTAAACAGATAACCTGTTTGAGATCTAGCTTTGTGTGGATCAAATAAATATCCAGAATTTGCATAACTAACTAGGTCAAAAATTGATTTATTTTAATAAAACAAATCCATATCTATTGTTCATCAAACTTTTTATAGGAGAAGAACTATATCTAGCTAATAAATTTACTAAAAATGTAATATCTGGTTTTGTATTATTAGCAAGATACATAAGTGCGTCAATTACACTAAGATGTGGTACCTCAGAACTAAAAATTTTTTCATTATCGTCTCGATGTCAAAATATATCTTTCTTATATCTAATGAACGAACTTCCATTGGAATATTTAATGAATGTATTTTGTCCATATAAAATCTTTTCAAAATTTTTCCTGTATAAGTTGACTGATGAATAAATATTCCATTTGCTAATTGCTCAATTTGCAAACCAAAGAATTTTTTTTCGAGATCTTTCGATCTAAATTCTTCTTAAGGATATTCTTACCTTGAAAATTCTTCGAAGACAGTTCCAATTATATTTCAACTCATCAATATATACATATAATAGCAAATTCTAATTGTGATTTCTTTATAAAAACACACGGACATATTCGTTTATTTTGATATCACTCTTTCAATAAATATCTACTTAGGCGATTGTACCACATCCATCCTGATTGTTTCAATCCATATAGTGATCTCAGTAACTTTGTTGAATACAATTATTGAGAATTTGATGTATATGTTTCAGGTACCTTAAATCCTTTTGGGATTCTTATATAAATATCATTATCAAGAGATCCTAATATATATGTTGTGACTACATCCATAAGATGCATATCCAGACTTTCAAAGACAGTCAGACCAATTAAATATCTTAGTGTAATTGCATCCACCATTGGAAAATATGTCTCCTCATAATCAATACCAGGTCTTTGTGAAAAATCTTGTGCAACTAGTCTTACTTTGTATCTTGTGACCTCGTTATTTTCATTTCTTTTTGTCACAAATACCCATTTGTATCCCACAGGTTTGACACCTTTTGGTGTTCGGACTACTGGTCCAAAAACCTACCATTTTGAAAGTGAGTTTAATTCTGCCTCGATTGCTTATTTCCACTGAAATCAATCTTTTCTATGTCGATATTCTTCAACAGATTTTGGTTTAGGATCCTCATTTTCAGATATAATATTAAGAGCAATATTATATGTAAAAATGTTGTTAATAACTATATAGTTTATTGAAATCTCATTATTATTTTTAGGTATTTCACCTTCCTCACTAGTCATGTCGAGGATTTTTTCATGGATATTTATATTCTCAACCAAGTCTTTTTTACTATTAACTATTTTTTGTTTTCAATGATTTTTATTTTTGGAACCCATTGGTCTACCACGCTTCTGGCATGTTCCAGACTTATCAGTGACAACTTGTTGTGCTGGGATACCAATTCTTTATGGAACATTTGCAGCTGGTATTTGTGACTTAGTTACTTTCTTTGCATCTATAAATGCATCTGGTAATTGATTTTCTATATTTTACAAATGAATTATTTTATGAACCTCATGTTCACATTTATCTGTACGGGGATCTAAATGAGACAATAACGATGCATTTCATATAATTTATTTTTCCAATTTCTTAATTCCTCCCACCTAATGTTAGAAAATTTGTCTCATTAAAATGGTATTAAGCAAATCATGCAGTAAATACATCACCCGTCAGAGGTTCAAGATATTTAACTATTGATGAGGAATGATATCCAACATATATTCCTAACCTCCTTTGAGGACCCATCTTAATGCGTTATGGTGGAGCAATTGGAACATATACTGCACATCCAAAAATTCTCAGAGAGAAATATTTGGCTCATGACCATATTGCGAGTACTTATGATAACTATTGGCCTAATGCATACAGGTGACATTGCATGCAAAATAGCATGTCCCCATACAGATGAAGGAAGCTTAACTCTCATAAGTAATGGTCTTGCAATTAATTGCAAATGCTAAACCATTTTGTATATGAACATGAGCTACAGGATGTTCAACACTTATCCCAATTGACATACAATAATTATTAAAAGCTTAGGATCTAAATTCACTAATATTATCAAGACAAATGGTCTTTGGTCTATTTGGTGGGTTAATAGATCCACATATATCACCATGAATTCGTTCTAAAAATGCAGGTGATTCATTCCCACTTTAGCTGATGATGGTCTAATTATTAATTTTTCTTGAGAGCAAGCATCACATGATAATTCATTAGATTGAAGAATCTTCTGGCTTTTCAATGGATGTCCACTTGAATTCTCAATAATTCGTCTCATCATTATAGACTTTGGAAGTCTCAATCTATCATGCCAAATAAAAAATATATCTGGATTCATGAACTTCAGGTTCATTGTTGCATATGTTTTAATTACTCGTATATAAGTATAATATAATCTAGAAGATAAACCAGACAACTTTTCTAATATATGTTTTTCATTTGAGACAGTAGAGATAATATATAGATATTCCACATTATTCTTACTATCAGTCTCAATATGATATCCATTGCAATGCATATCTTTAAAACTTAGAAGATTTCTCTTTGATTGACTAGAGAAGAATGTATTGTCAATTGTAAATTTTTTTCCTCTAGGAAAATTAATATTTGCTTTTCCAAAACCTTCAATCAAGTTTGCAGACCTGATATTGTATTTACTTTTGCTTTCAACATTGTTAATTTGGAAAAGAATTTTTTATTTGTAAGTATTGTGTATGTAGTTGCACTGTCTGCTAGACATAGATTTTCTTTGCTCATTTTTTAATCACCCAACATATGAAAATGATCTATGTTTCTTCATTAAAAGAAAATAATTACAATAAGAAAAAACACTTAAAATATACAAAAGTTACTAAAAAAAACATGAAGATATATAAAAGAAAACAACAACATTAAGTCTAAATATTCTCAAAGTCAAAAGAAATACTTGAAGTTCCATCAATTGTGCCAATCTTCTATTTGAGAGATTCAAAGAAGTTCACCACATCCAAATTTGTCATATGAGATGAGTCAAATATGTCATTATCTTGGTCTGCAAAATTTGCTTCCACATTTTTCTCTTTTTCCTTCAGGGAGGCTTGATAGAGGTCAACTAGATGTTTTGACGTACGACAACTACATGACCAATTTCCAGTCATTCTCCACCAAAAGCATTTATTTTCAACACTCTTTGAACTCTTATCTTGTGGAGTTTTTCCTTTGTCATCATCATTTTATGTGGTTCTTCTGAATGATCAGAACGACCACCTTAAAAATAATAATTTTTTCTTCCTCTGCTATGGTCGTGGACCTTGACCACGACCATGACCTTGACCACGATTATTAACATTCATAGCATTCACTTCAGGGAATGGTGTTGTTCCAGTTGGTCGAGATTCATGGTTCTTCATCAATAACTCGTTATTTTGCTCAACCACGAGAAGACACGAAATTAGTTCAAATTTAAAACCTTTATCTCGATATTGCTGCTACTGGAGCATATTCGAGACATGAAATATAGAAAATGTCTTCACTAACATATTAGCATCAATAATTTTCTTTCTGCATAACAACAATTTTGAACTGATTTTAAATAATATGGAATTATAATCACTTACTGATTTAAAATCTTGTAGCCTTAAATGCATCCACGCATAACGAGCTTTAGGAAGAATAGCTGTTTTTTATGATCATACATTTCTTTCAAATTTTTTACAAGATACGAGGATCTTTTATTGTAAGATACTCCATTTTTAATTCCTCATGGAGATGATGACGAAGAAAAATCATAGCTTTTGCTTTGTCTTGATTGGATGTCGTATTTTTTTCTTTAATTTTTTATCCCAATTTAATAGCATCCGGGTGAATTTTGACGTCCAAGACCCATGACAAACAATTATTGCCATTAATGTTGAGGGTTGTGAAATCTAATTTTGTAAGGTTTTCCATGACAACACTTTAGGACCTACCTTCAACGATGGAAGCAACAAGAGCTCGTGCTAATAATGTGTTGTAAAATTGAGGAACACAACGTAGCACGACGAATATGGAGAAAATGTAATATAATAATATATAAATATAATAATAAAAAATAAATAAATATAAGGGTTGCTTTTAAATATAGAAAAATAAACCAAAATATTTATGAAATATGAAATTTTTTTAAAACTATCAATGATAGACGCTGATAGACACTGATAGAAGCAATATTGATAGACACTGATAAAAGTCTATCAATGTCTATCATTGATAATTCAAAATATTTTGTATATCTTGCAAATATTTCCAACAGTTTTACCATTTGAAATAATTTTTCTAAATATAATATAATAATAAAATAAAATAACTAAAATTATGAAAATTTAATAATATGAAATTTTAGTGAAAATTTGAAGTGAATTTCTCACAAATGTGTGTGATTTTAAGATATCCACCAAATGTCACTATTTATAGGCAAAATAGCAAGTAGGATGTGGTCTTACATGGACACCAAACATGAATAAACTACAATGCACATGGACAACATGAAAATTGATACATTACTTTTAGGACACTAAGTAATGAACATCTATTTATTTTTATAATATTTATAATAGGACATTTACTATAGGCGATTTTTTTTTTAATATATACATGTATTTATTTTATGTGATTAATTAATGGGTTGACTAATTAGTTATTTTTATTAATTATTCTTATGGTAATTAGGGACAGGAATGTAAGTCAATTTAACTTTGTCAAAATTTGTAGAAATACAAATTTATTTTTGTTGGATTTGTTTCATGAGATTCACTACTCTTTTTCTTTAAGCTAATTATTATTCTTTTAGTACAATTGGTAAGCTAGTTAAGAATAAGTAGATCGAGTTTCGAGTACAAAGTTAGGAAATTTGAATTTACAGAAATTGTGTCTTTGAGGTGCATGTTCAAGAAGTTCAAGTTTAGAAAGTCTAGAGTGCATTGGAAATATATTTAGAAATATAATCATGGATTTGCATAATAATTAATATTATCCTATCAATGGTTAAGTACTTAGAGTTTAAATTTGAATTTGAACTATTTCTTTTTATTTAATTCTTAATGTAGTTGAGTGAAAAATAAAAGGATAATTGCAATTAGTAGCATTTTTAAGAATAATAACCAAGTGTATAACATCATTTAAAAAAAATTACAAATTTAGCCAAGTCTATCAACGATAGACTTCTATCATTGATAGACTCTTACTAGTGATATGGTCTATCACTGATAGACTTCTACCAATAATATGGTCTATCACTGATAGACTATAAATTTGGCCATATTTGTAATTATTTTTACATTATGTTATATCTACTAATTTTAAATTGAAAAAAAAATAAAATTTTGTCCCTGAAGTTTGGGGTTAGTATTTATGTAGTGTATGAGGTTACAAAAGCTACACTTTATCCCCTCTAGATTGAAAAATAGTTTTAAAGAGTCTATTAGTTAACTTGACAGTTCATTAACTAATGAAAACATGACTTGTCATGTTGAGGAGGAAAATTTTATATGACGGGGAGAAACTTCACAAATTTTACATTATCATCACATTTTACATAGTCGTGGTAGATCTAGAAATTTATGTCAGGGGGTATAAGTTCATTGATTGATCAATTACGTATGAGTGATAAAAATAAGAATAGATATGGTCTAAGTGCAGACATATATTATTAATGAAGTAATAAACTTGGAGTATTTCAAGTATCAAACCTCACGAGACTAGTTCCAATTTAAATTATTGTAAGACAATGCAATCAATGTAACCAGAAGTAATCAGGTGTGAATAAATAGTGATTAGGTCAGACATTGATTAAAAATAGTGAATAGATAGTGATGAATGAGAATATAGTTATGTTCAATCGAAAGAGTAATATGCCTTGGGTAAGTTTATTGCATCATACCTGGACAATGTCTTAGTCATGCACAATAAATTCCTCCTATTCAGTCTTGTGTCAAGTTGCTTTAGAAGCGTAATCAACCAATGCCTGTATTTCTATTGTTAGATGGATCTTAGATTAATTTTATACAAATTTTTTATCCTATGGTGTACCTTGTTTCTAAGGCTACGTGACTCCTATTTCTAGGTTTTTAGTCTCATATTCCTTTGTAAAATAAGTTCATATGCTTACCTTCTTAGAGTTAAGACTCCACTAGATTGCTAAATTAAGTGGCCTATTTAACTTAACAATTTTTATCTATAAATCTCAACAAAGAAAATGTATAATTCAAAGAGGTATGAAGCACAAGCCTTGCTCAAGCCATAACACCCCAGGATATTCACATCAACGTCCCTTACAAAATTTAGCTCATGATTAAAAACAAATAAATGGATTTTCATTAGATCGAATAAATGGATTTCATTATATTATAAACCATGATTACAAGATAAATGTTCAAAAGAATAAAAGATGAAAATGGAAAAGTGCAAAGATAAACAAATAGAAATGCTATAGAAGAACTCCTTGAAGCAATCTCTAACTCTTCTACTCTCTCCCTAGGGTGGATTCTGCTTTTTCAAGGATGAGTCCTTTCTCTACATACATTTTCACGAGGTAGGGATGATCTACACTAATGTTCTTCATAGAAACTTTCATTCTTGAAGATTTTCTGACTGAGAGAGTAAGATCTCATCCAATGGTGGATGATCTACACTAATGTTCTTCATAGAAACCCATATCTATTGTTCATCGAGCTTTTTATAGGAGAAGAACTATATCTAGCTAATAAATTTACTAAAAATGCAATATCTGGTTTTGTATTATTAGCAAGATACATAAGTGCGTCAATTACACTAAGATGTGATACCTCAGAACAAAAAATTTTTTCATTATCGTCTCGAGGTCAAAATATATCTTTCTTATATCTAATGAACGAACTTCCATTGGAATATTTAATGAATGTATTTTGTATATATAAAATCTTTTCAAAATTTTTCCTGTATAAGTTGACTGATGAATAAATATTCCATTTGCTAATTGCTCAATTTGCAAACCAAAGAATTTTTTTTTTTTGAGATCTTTCATCTCAAATTCTTTCTTAAGATATTCTATTACCTTAGTTCCAATTATATTCAAGTCATCAATATATACAATTATAATAGCAAATCCTAATTGTGATTTCTTTATAAAAACACACGGACATATTCGTTTATTTTGATATCACTCTTTCAATAGATATCTACTTAGGCGATTGTACCACATCCATCCTGATTGTTTCAATCCATATAGTGATCTACTGTTGAACTATGGAGAAAATTATCTACTGTTGAACTTGACGAACAGCTGAACTGTTGACCTTCTTCACTGAAGGTTGCCTTCGGTATTTATAGAGCTTCTGGGCGAAAGACTTATTCTTTCTTATGATTGCATTGATGGGATGGCATTAATTCTCTTTTGATGCGCTGAATATTTGTCACTGAAAACTTGAGTGTATTTGCTACAGTAGTTCGTTAGCGGCTTGTCAATTTAATTCGGAATCAACCTTCATCAGCTTTCTGTCCCATCATGATTTATTATGCTTTTCACCCCGATGTGCTCACCAAGTTGGGCCTACTCTATGTGGCAATCTTCTTGACTAGATATTTGCGAGCGCAAATCACCGCATAGCCTTGCAGTGACGTAATATTTTGATGCGGCCTTGTGTTAACGCAATCTTTTGATGCGCTCGGCCGTTGATTTCTCGTGATCGCATTTTCTGCCTTGCATTAATGCATATTCTGCACAAAAATACATAAGTTAACTGTTTTAATGCGATTGACGCATGCGACCGTAATATTGTGAACTTAATACTTTTGGATGCAATCTTGTATATTTTTATCAACGCAAACTTGCATTATTTAATAATTTAGCACTGTAGTAACGTGCATTTCTACCCGTTATTAGATGGTTGACCATTTGATTACCTACACACTCCAATACGAGCCGATTCTGTGAGAGGTGATAGCACTGAAAATGTGCTATCTTCCTCTACTTAATTTGTCGTCGTTCCTTACTTTAATGTGTTTGATTGATGATCTTATAGATCTCTGATGTCTAAGAGATAAAATGAAGCATAGAAGCAAAAGGTTTTAAAACATATCAAATCGGAGCTCAAATGCATCAAGTGAGAAAAAAGATCACAATATTACAAATCTGCCTTTAAAAGAGTGTCATGCAATAGTGTAGTGGTGTCGTGCCCGATGCATTTTCGGATTGTTTTGAGGATTTGGGAAAGCGCCATGGTACTACCTTGTGGCGTTGCGACGCTTGTAACCTGACGATCATGATGCGTACACGTGAATCGCCGCTGCACTTCGATAAGGGGGTTGGGGCAGCACCTGCGCGATTTTATAAAAAGAAATTTGTTGCTGTTTTCTTCATCTATCACACCGTTTTTCTTTTCTTAGACCTATTTTTAACTCCTCTCCATTGTGAAGACTCATTCTTACCATTTTGGTAATCTTGAAGCTTAATTTCCTTGTGTTTGATGATGATTAGAGGCTAAACATTTCTAGTTTGGGTTTGATAGTTTTCCTCTCTTTAGGTTATTTGTGAGACTTATTCTTCATTGTAGATTGTTCAAACAATATTTTGCTTATGGACTTTACTCTGAATTCTTCGATTATGAATAACATTTTCATGTATTTGATTGACAACCAAATAATTATTGTAGAATTCCATGCTTAGATTTATCCTTGATTAAGGTAATAAATCATAGGAAGCAAAGGGTTAGATTAACTTATTTTTTGTCGACCACTAATAAGTAATGCTTTAATCAACCTTGATTTAAGATCATATTGAATGAATTAATTACGCGATTGTAAATTGGTTCTTTCATCCTAGCAATTTTCCTAAAGTTTAGTGCGGTTAGTTAATGTGTTTAGAGCAGATTCATCTTCTTATATTGACTAATTAGATAATTAGAACGATCGATTAGGAATCTAATCAATTTGGCTAGGGTTAAGCAAGATGTTTGATCTAGAGCTCAATGATCAATTAAACTAATTGGGGAAACCTCACATCAAACTTAAGCTAGATCTTTTCATAATTAATTTCACAAATCTCACCCTCTTATTCTCATTTAATTTTCATGCAAAACTTATTTTCAATTGCAACAATTCCAAATAACAACCCCCTTCGGTTACTATACTATAAGCTTTTCGATTAAGAAATCCATATGGTTCCTTGTGGTTCGACTTTGTACTTTACTAACTATTCTAGATTAAGGCCCATGATTATATTATTTGATTTGGATTGAAAGATTTATGACACCCTTTTGGTCCTATCATTCGACTCCTTGCTTCACCTTACTACCAATTTAGAGTAAGGCACGAGATTATATTTGATTTGGATCATAGGGATTCAATGCCTCTATTGGTCCAATTAAGAGGCGAGACTAACACAACCACCTATTGACTTTTAGTAATGTAACAGTGTGAAGAGCAATGGTTACGACATCACCATGCATAAACACTATGACCCCCTCAAGAAGTTGATGACCCAACCCTTAATACTTGGTTAGCTCAAGGGAGGTCAATGTGGAGGGTAGCCCAAGGCAAGGTCCAAAGCCCACGAGTGGGCTTAAGCCCAAAGGGAATCCGAAAGGTAGCATGGGAAATTATGCATCCCAAAAGAGAAAAGCCAAAGTCTTATAATTTACACAGACCAACAGAGCTAGTAAAATATACCAATAGGAAAATAACCAAGCTGGTTTGGTCTAATACCCTACAACCTTCAAGCGCGAGAAACAACCCTAACATATCCAAAGCTACATGTAGCCACATGATCTAGCCTTTTATTATGCTGGCAAAGGACTAATCAAATAAAAATTTATATTTATCGAACTTACTACCTATACTACTGTGTAGTAAAAGTGGCAAGTCTAGGTCGATCTGTAGGGAAGTACGAACATCGTACCAAACTAATTAGGTTCACTATCTAAAGCGGTAAAGGGGGGGGGGGTGGTTTGGAGTGGTTTAAGAATCAAGGAGAGGAATATAAGATGTGGGAAAGTAAGGTACGAGACAAGTAAAAACACCTAATTTAGGACTTAGGATCCATCTAATGCTCGATTGATCATAGAATTACTAAATATTATTTCTTTTGAATTAATGTGCTTAGTCTACTTGCCCGGATAGCCAAGGCAAGCGCCCTAATCAACGAATTAATTACTTAATCAAACTAGATGCTCAATTAACTGGGTTTGATAGCATCCATAGAAATCTTACATCTAACCTAATTAATTCTTAATTATACTAATTGCTCAATTTTTGGGTTTAATAATGTCCATAACTGATTAGAGTCAAGGTATTTCGCACATTCTGATTGGACCAATTGAAGGATCCAAGGCAGCAAAGATTCAATAATCATTTATTCTGCATGTACAAGATTGGATAGGCTCAGTTCATCCACTATTTCATGTGAAAAATGTTGATCGACGAAGGACCATTTGGAGTATTGAAGGTCAATGTTTGCTCGGTTGAAGTGGAACATGGAGTAGACATTATTCAAGCACTTTGAAGAATTTTTGTATTTAAGTTCACAAACATTTTATGATAATTTCAAGTTTAATTTTATTTCTATGACTAGTCAAAGATGGAGGTTGCCATTAATGATGTTACATTAAAAATGGTAGTTGGAAGATGGTGGATGGAAGATGATGGTTGGAAGATAGAGAACTCTTTTAATGTTTTATTTTGACTTTTTCTACTTTACATTGAATGAGTTTAGAATTTCTACAAGGCTATATACAATATTCTCCCCATCCATTTGTAAAAGATTTAAAGATTGGTGAATGAAATTTGAGATCTCATATTTGAGACTTTTCCCTTAGAATTTTGCAATCTTGTGATCGAATGTATGTGAGCCATTCAATCTAACCTTGATCAAGTTGATTGTGGAGTAACTCAATCTAGAACAAGATTTCCCAATCTTTCTTTTAGATCTTCGATCAAGAGGTAATCTAATTCTAGCCTTTTCTCGAGGTTGAACTAAATCGTATAGGGAGGTGTTAATTTCTTAGATTCAAAGATTCTTGCTACATAATAGTTTGGGTCTTTGGGCTGAGGGTTAGGGTTGCCTTATCATTTGGTATCAAAGTAAATATGAGGATATCAAATGTTGGGATATCTTATAAATCTCCTTCCTAAAGTATGGGAAAATTTGAGTTTGACAAGAAAGATGGGGCTGAGAGCTCCAAGGGTAGGGAAAAATTAGAGGGATCTAAGGAGGTTCGAGAAAAGAATACAGATATTAAATGTTGGAAATGTCAAGGAATTGGTCATATTAGTGATGATTGTCCAAACAAGCGAACCATGATCATATAAACAATGGAGAAGTTGTCACTAATGGAGAAGAAAGTGACCAAGAGGAGCTAATTGAAGAAGAAGTTGAAGAGAGCGAGGGGGAACTAGAAGATGGGAGTAGATTGACACTTATTACAAGGATACTTCTTAGCACTCAAGTTAAGGAGAATGATATCAAAGACCAAAGTGATAATCTTTTCCACACTAGGTGTTTAGTTAATGGGACTCCTTGTAGTTTTTTTATTGACAATGGAAATTACACCAATGTCACGAGTACATTTATGATCAAACAGTTGCAAATTCTGACTCAACACCATCCTAGGCCTTACAAGCTTCAACGGCTCAATGATAGTGGAACACTGAAGGTAGTTTCCCAGGCTTTAATTTTCTTTTACCTTGAGAAAGTATAAAGATGAGGTTTTTTGTGATGTGTTACCTATACATGTTGGAGATATATTACTTGGTCGACCTTGGCAATTTGATAGGAAGGTCTTGTATGATGGATACTTGAATAGGTGTTATTTTACAAAAGATGAGAGAAAAACAACTCTTGTACATCTGTGTTCTAAAGATGTATTTTTTGATTAGTTGAAGTTAGAGAAAAAAGAAAAGAGTTTGAAGAAAAAGAGTTGAGAGAAAAAAAGAGGTGAGTGAAAAATTCGAGAAAAAATCAATGAGAAAAAAGAGTGGAGAGAAGAAAATTGAAAAAAAAGAATGAAATTGAAATAAAGAAAAAGAAAGTGATTTGTTTGGAAAAAGTGGGAGAAATGAAAAGGGCAATATTTTCCCAAACACCAATCTTTGTACTTATGTACAAGGAAGGGTATTTAGCCTCTAATGTACTTATTAGATTTGATGTTGTTAGTGATTTTCAGAAGTGGTGTTTGAGATTAAGATTCAGAGTTAAAAGAGCTAAAACACACAAAATATGCCCAAGGAAGTCAAACTGAGCCCACCATCAAAAAGAGGGAGGAAAAATGCCAATGAATTCCCAAAAAAGGGAAGTGTCATGGGTGCCCTACGACACTGCTCACAGAAGCAACGAGCGCGAAGGATGACCCCACTACAGTGACACTGGTGATAAGCGCCCGCGATGCTTGTTGGATGCAAAGCTAGAGATCCTTCTAGGATCCTTGCAAACACTCACAAAGAAAGCTACTTAGTTTGAACTTAGAATCTATGATGGTCATTCTTAGATCCTAAGACAACTCACTCCAGAATTAGTTTGATAAAGACTAATCCAATGAATTGATTTAAATATCAAATCTAAAGCAAGATTTGAAAGAAAAAGACAACACCAAAAGGTTGAATAAACACAAGCTTTTTACTATTGATAATCTAATTTTTTAAGAACATTACAAGCCATTTTATAGGCCAAATGGTCGTGGATGCAAAAAACTCAAAAGTCATTTAAATACAATTAATTGCAAATTGTAGAAAATAACACCTAGAAACTTGAAACTTAATTGAATACTAAATTGTAAGTCCAAATGCAAAACTAGGAATGTAGAAAGTCTTCTAATTACCTTAAATATCTTCTCTAGAAGGTGGCAAAGTAGATATGCACGTTTGACAAGGTTTGACATCACATTTCCCCATGTAGTGCACACTTGACAACATTTTCTTCACAAAATCTGCACTCTTTTTTTTACCACCATGTCATCTTCCAAATTATAGGACTTTTCTCATACCATCTTCATGTCATTCTCTTCTTGACTCATTGAACTAACATTATATATAATTTTGGTCTCAAAATTATTTGTCGGTTCTTGTGAATTTGCTAGTTTTTGAAGATGTAGTATGAATGCCTTTTGAATCTTCTTTGTCTTGCTTCTTGTAATTGGTTCTTTAGGTACGTGCAATGGTTCAATGGTTGAATTCATATCAACTGGGGCCATTTTTTTAAAAGTTTTTACAATTTTGAAAATTTTATGCCTATTTAATCTACAATTTTTGGCCGGCCACAATCATCAAGTTTTGGACTTTTTAAGGTCTAGAGAGAGTTTGTTTTAGCAGAGTACCAAGGTCCTTGATGGCAGAGTCAATTGAAAAACATTGAAAGGTCAATTCCACCACGGAGACAGGACTGAAATGCCAGAATCTAGATGCCTTCTTTCTCTTTTGTATCTTGTATTATTTTCTATATTTTTGCATTTTAATGATGGTTTTGCTTATAGATACGATACTAGGCTAAATTATTGTTGTTCTATGGTTTTGCTTATGCAGTATTGCTAAACACTTTTGTGGATCTTGAATTTAATTTACATTATTACTTTTCGAATTACCTTTTTTAATACTTTTGAATGTTTGATCAACATTTGAATGATTTCATGATTTAGAATCTTGCTTTAATGAGAGGATCCTATATTAGATCATGCATTCTAAACTATCGTTTGAGCATACTAAAATAGTTGGATAACGGTCAAGATTGTTAATGAAGAGTCTTAATACTTTGCTGAATTATCTAGTTTCAAGCGATTAATGATTAGTAAGCGATTTAAGATTTCTCTCAAAAGGGACAATTCAAATAAAAGACTTCTAGATCTAAGTATTGTATTAATTGGTTCAAGAGTTAAAACAATTTCCTAGAACATCTCTTTGTTAGTAATCTCCATACTTGATCACTTTTATTACTTTCTTAGTTTAGTTTCTTTAAGTTAATAACAAGTCGGGCCCCTAAATAAAATTAGAATGATCTCTAAAATAATTAAAAGATTATTAATCTAATTCTTTAAGGACAATACTCAGCCAAGGCCATTTTAACTATACTATTACTTGATATATAAACTTGTGTTACACCAAGTTTTTGGCATCAATAGTATAGTGAAAGAAAGTGAAATATTTTGAATATTGAAACATAAAAGTAGGTTTAATTATATAGACTAAATTCATGGTTAGAAACTTCAAATTGAATTGAAACGATTAAATTAGATGATGTTACATGTAAAAATTTAGCATATATGAAAGTTAAATTTGTAGTTTCTTCAAATTGAATGAGTTATCATTGATTTTGGTTAAGAAACAACTCAGTTGAGTTAAATTTGACAAATGTTTCAATTATTTTTTTTATTTATTTGATTTTTTTTTATTTTGGAAAGTTACTAAGTTGCTAATATACAAATAGCAACTTGTTTCTTCATTTGTAACATCCAATTCCAAATTGAATCTCTCATTTCTTTCTTTCTTTTGATCTTGAGTTGAGTTGAGACCAAATATCCAAGAGTCTGCCTAATCAAATAGTTCAAGGTTGCAGTTTTACTAGAATTAATCAGTATCCTATTAAGACGATCGTTATAGTCTGCTTGAAGCCCATGTAGAGAAAATAACTATCCTTAGGACAACACTTATCAAAAGCATGTCGTGACTACGTTTTGAATCTCCATAAGTTTTGAAGCTTTTATAAGTTCTTGGCTATTTCGATTTATAAACCTTGTCATGCCATCTGGCTTACTTTTGGGTTTGAACATTATTATCATATATAGTGTGTGTACTAGATATTTGAGATGTAATCATTGTGCTAGAATATTCAGTTCATATATCATTTTCCCCCAACAGTCTGAAGAAAATTATTTTTGAATTGATGGTTGCAAACTTCTCTACTAATGTTGCTACTCCTACCATTATGGGATCAACCATTGAAAAACTCATGCTGAAAAAATCAGAGAAGTTTAAGGGAGAAAACTTCAAAAGATGGTAATAAAAGATGATCTTCTACTTCACCACATTGAATTTTTCTCATATTTTGAAAGATGAATGCTTAATTACCCCACCAGAAGTTGTAACTCATGAAACTGAAGTTGTGAAGCAAGCATGGATGCATTCGAACTTCTTATGTACACTTTGTAATTATATGGTTAGTGGACTTGAGAACACTTTGTATAATGTCTATTACAATGCCTATAATACATATAAACTATTATGGGAGGTATTAGAAGCTAGAATATGCTATTACTAAGGAATTTCCTGTAGGAAAATTCTTAGATTACAAGATGATTGATACCAAGTTGGTATTCAATTAGATGGAAGAAATGCAAATTGCCATTAGTGATTTACAAGGTGAAGGATTGGACATCAGTAAGCAATCCCAAGTTGCTATTGTAATTGAGAAGTTTCCTTCTTTCTAGAAGGACTTCAAACGCTACCTAAAACACAAGCGAAAGAAGTCATCCATGAAGAATTTTATGGTGAAATTTTGTATAGAAGAGGATAATAGAAAATGAGACAAAACTCCACTGGAAGTTGAAGCTAAGACACATATTTTTGAAGCTTCAAGACCATAAATCCAAGAAGCAAACTTTCAAGAAGAAAACAGCGAATCATGGACTAAGGAAAAATGCTAGTAAGTGCATTCAAGAAAACTGTTGGGTTTTTGGCAAGAGTGGCCATACCTCTGCAGTGTGTGTTTAAGAAGAGACATAGTTCCAACAGTCAAGTTAATGTTGTGGAAAATGAAAAAATGAAAATTTGGTTGTCACCATTTCTGAAGTAAATATGGCTTTAGATACCAAAAGTTGATGGAATGATACTCGTATTATTAGACATATTTTTAAGGACAAGTCATTGTTCATTATATATGAGAAGCAAGATGGCAATGATAAACTGTACATGGGAAATGCTTCAATTGCCTTCGTGGAAGGTAAAGAGAAGATCTTGTTGAGTTGTATGATGTATGGTATTCTCGATTATGGCATACCAATTATCATTCTTTAAATAGAATGGTAAGTTAGGACTATTCCCAATTTTAACATTGATAATATACACAAATGTGAAGTTTGTGTTGAATCAAAGTATACTAGAGTGTCATTTTCCTTTGTAGAAAGAAGTAATGAGTTACTTGATTTCACAATGATGTATGTAGCATAAAAAGTACTCCCACAAGAGGTTATAAGAGATATTTTGTTACATTCATTGGTGATTATAGTAAATATTGTTAAGTATATTTATTACATAGTAAAGATGAAACATTCAATGCTTTTAAAACATAGCAGAAATTGAAAATAAAATTGAGAAGAAAGTTAAAGTGTGTAGATCAGATAGTTGTGGTAAATATGAATCATCACCACTTTATGAATTATGTGAAATTAATGGTATAATTCATCAAACTACAACATCTTATACACTACAATGAAATGATGTAGCTGAAAGAAAAAATCGAATTTTAAAAGATATGGTTAGTTGCATGTAAAATAGTTTAGGTTTACCTCATATTTATGGAGGGAAGCTTTGCTTACGGAAAATTTTATATTAAATATAATTTTACATAAAATAATAATAAGTAATAACTCAACTTATAAAGTGTGGAATGGAAAGTTGTCCTTATATAAAATGTTGAAAGTGTGAGGATGTTTGGCAAAGGTACAATTTTCTTTACCAAAAAGGATTAAACTTAGACCTAAGACAATTAATTGTCTTTCTAGGCTATGCAATGCATAGTTGTTTATAGATTTATGGTGATTAAATAATAAATTTTTTATATTAATAATATTGGTGCCAAATTTTGGACAAGGAAAATGCATCCGTCGCACCAACAGTGAATTTGTTTAAAAAGGAGAAGAGTGTGACCTGCAAAAGAGAAAACATGCACATCAGTGCGGTTCTTACCACATACACTCTGATTCTTAAGTCAGGGAGTGAAAGAGTGCAAAAGTTAGGGGGTTTGAGAATATGATTGAAGTTATCTCATATGAAGCTATAGTGATGTATTTATAAAGATAAACCTAGGTTGTTCCATTAGAGTTTTAAAGCCACTTTAGGATAATTGTATAACTTACTGGGTCAAGGGATATACCCGATTTCATGTTTAGGCCTATTGGGCCTAGATGATGCTTTAGGTCAGGCCATGTGTGTGACATGCCCTTTTAACTATTTTGCTAAGTTGATCTCGACGGAGATCGAGGCAGAGCATATAAGGCTTTGACACAAACTATCCCAATGGCCCAAGGGTGACGAAAAACTCAACCGATTGGTAAACTTATTTCTAAAAGATCTATCAACTATGAAGCACAGACACAGATATAGCTACACTATACAGATACGATCGAATACGACGATTCGTCAATTTCTAAAAAACTAAGATACAGATATGTCTAAGGATGCATCATTTTTTATATATATTTTTTAATATATATATTTCTAAAAAAAAAGAGGATACTGATACATTGAAGATACATTTTTTTCTTTAAAAAAAATCTAGGATATAGATAAATTTAGCATATAAATTAATAACAATAGCACAAAATAGAATACAAACACTAAAATATAATACAAAAAAAAGTAATATCTAAGATATTGAAGTACAATAGTTAATAAAATGCAATAGAAAAATGACTATATTGCAAAGAAGAAGAAGAAGAATATTAGAGGGAGAAGTATGAAGATAAACGTTGAAGATATCCAAATGGTTTATATTTTGGTGGATTTTGTGGGACTCAAATGTGAAGATGAAGATTTGATGATTCTAGTCTAGGGTTTGGTCCATTATTTATTATTTTTCTTTTAGTTTTGAACCCGAGTAGTGAACTTTTTAAATAGGTTACCTAATTTTAGATTGGGAAAGATCGCATAGAAATTGATACGTCAAATCGCGTGTCAGATACGTATTTGGAAAGTATTTGGAAGTATCGGTATCCGATACGTGTCTTGATACTGATTCTTTGCCTCACATGAAGTATCCGTGCTTCATAGTCTATCAATAAGGAAGTGATAAGGAACACTTTCAAGGTCATTTGGCAAATCGATTGTCGATTTTGGGTGGAAATAATGCCTAAAGTTCTATGTATGTTCACCTTCCACTGTGAAGAAGATCGAGTTCGAATATTGAAGCAAGCTGATAGTATGGTATTCTCAATGGTTCTTTTTGGGTTCATTTTTTTTAAACTTACCGTTATATTGTTATAATAAAGTGATGGCAAAAAGGCATGGAAATGCCATTGCCATTTTTGAAGATTTTGATTCCTTTGTGGATACGTGCTGTCGCGAAAGTCTTCGAGTTGGTGTTCAGAGTGATATAACTCAGCCTATTTGAATAGAAGTAAAACTAAATTTGGATGGTCTGATCGGTGGCATTTGGATTCTATTACACGGTATAAAAAATTATCGGACATTTGCTCGTTTTCTGGAATAATAGGCCATTCGTTCAAGGAATATGACGTCTTCTATTAAGCGGATCTGTCAGAGGGAAACCCCCACCAATATGGATAGTGACTCTGTTTCAAAGTGTTGCTCAACAATTAAAAAACATAAAAAAAGAACGTAGAGTAGGGAAAAATCGACACATAGATATACGTGGTTCAGTATTAGCTACGTCCACGGGCAGAAGGAGAATAATATTATTTCGAGAGTGTTTTCAAAAGTACATAAAAAACGGTGCTTCTAGGTTAGAAAGTTTATATATGGTACTGTTCTAAACCCTGGAGTAAAAAACGTAAATAACTGTAAATAAATAAATATGGTTAATACAACAATCTGAATAGGTGACTTTGAAAAATTGGGAGGAGATCCAAGGGAAGATGGACTGATGAATAATTTTAGACAAGTTTTGGATGACTGTGGTCTTTAGAACCTTGGCTACAATGACGGGGCTTTTACATGGTGCAACCATCGTGTGGCTAATTTGAATTGGCCAAATTTGATCAACGACCAATTGAATTAATTCTAATGTAGAAGCCAAATTGGGCCTCCTTTCATATCTGAAAGGGTAGGCGTTGGATGCTATATGGTAAGTGTAGAAATATTGTGGCAAGAAATGTGATGGAACTTCCAGTTAGGTCAGTTGGTACTTTAAAATTCTGTCTTGATAGATGCATTTCTGCTCTTGCCAAGTGGGGTGTTTCGGTCAATCAATAGATGAAATCTCAAATTCATGACTTGAGAAAGGTGATCCAAGATAAGTATGCTCGTCCGCCTCTTACTAATTATAACTTGATTTCTGAATTAGAAAGGAAATTACACCATCTTCTTATTGAGCAAGAGGTGTATTGGAAACAATAGTCTCGCATCAGATGGTTGCAGTGGGGTGATCGAAATACTACATGGCTCCACAACCAAGCTTCGCATATACGGAAAAGAAACGTGTTTACAGGTATTTAGGATAAGAATGTGGATGGCAAGAAGATGAAAGGTTTATTAGGGAAAGTTTTCAAGTTTATTTACTGAGCTGTTTATCTCTTCAAATCCTTGCTTAGCTTAGATTGAAGCAGTCAGAGATGTTGTGAGTAGGAAACTTGCTGATGGGATGAATAACTAGTCGTTGAGGCCTTTTACTAGGGAGGAGTTTATTTAGACGATCAAACAATTCCATCCAACAAAATCACCTGGACCCAATAGGTTTCCATCTGTTATCTATCAGAAGTATTTAGATATCATAGGTGAGGAAACAATTGTGAGTTGCCTACAAATTCCGAATAAGAGAATCGAACCATACTCGTCTTGTTTTAGTCTCTAAAATAAAGTAGTCGCGGGAAGTTTCGGATTTTCAGTCGATAGGCCTTTGCAATGTATCTTATAGAGTGGTAACAAAGATGATTGCAAATAAGGGCATTTTTGTTTTTTTTTTTCTATGGGTAATGTTATTATTAGTCTTGAATTGTTGAAAATGTCGTTTCAGCCTTAAGGGAATTTTTGTTTTTTTCTATGGGGTCTACCGTTTTAGGATTTCTGTCTGTGGCTATTTATGTCTAAGGGTCATGTAGAGTGTAACAAAATTAATAAAAATTCTCTATCGTGGTTTTTTCTCCCTGATCTAGAGTTTTTCACGTAAATCTAGTATTCTTTTTTCTACCTTTTACTTTTTAATATGGTATCAAAGTAAGGTGATGAAACCTTAGTTCGGATAGAAGAAATTCAATCATCAACCCTAGCAGGTGATGAGAATCCAACAAAAAATTTACAGAATGCTGAAATTAGGGTTGCGATCGATCATTATCTCTAATCCCTTCTTGGCCCGATACAGATCCATCCTCAGCCGATAGGAGCAGAAGCAGCTGTCCAGCAACAACCTGTCCTCAGCCATGCAATAGCTCCAGTCATTCAGTCTCACGTTCGCGCAGTATCACAATAGCACTTTCCAAAACTTCACTTAACGATTGTGCGACACTTGTTTCCACTCACAAACAAGTCAACCAATTCGAATATGGAACGCCGATGGCACACTGGGTGCCTCTCGCAACCTCCACCCCCATTTTAGAGAAAACAGTTTTAGAAAACAAGTTTGGAGAAAAGGTTTTCACAAACAGTTTGTATATAAGAATAGAGAAGAGAAAGATTGTAGTAGGCTAGAAAGCAATAAGTAACAACAACAGCTTTATAACATACTACTCTGGGTATGAGAAAGTGATGGTTAGTCTTATCCCCATATAGTGCATTATGAACAAAAATACATCTGCCACCCTTGCATATAGAAATGGGCGAGCGATCACTCACTAAGAAAAGTACACTAACTACCTAGAAAAAGGAAATACATAGAATGAAAGCATAGTAAAAAGAGGTGGAGGCAAACATGCGGTCATGGGCAATATGCCTTGGTGAAGCATGATCGCGACATTCTCCCCCACTTAATTGGTTGATGTTCCCATCAACCAACTCTACTAGAACTCAGCATACTGTTGAGAAGTTGCCTTTGAGGCCTTCCACGCGCTCCCAACAAACTTCTCTGTCCTGGAGGCTTCTCCACTTCTCCAGGAATTCTTCCCAGCTTAGTCCTGGTCTTTCAGCTTTGTCGTTTCTTCTAGCAAGTCTCTCGTGAGCTTCTTCTCCTGCCATTCTCTTCGTCGTGGCATGTGGACCGGTCACCACCCTACATCTCTCCTCGGTATGTTGGGATGATAGGGTTTCAGTTTACTTATGTGGATGACAGGATGAATCTCCATCCATGATGGTAACTGCACCCGATAAGAGGTTTTCCCAACCCTTTCGATGACTTCCACCGGTCCTCTAAAGCTGCTCACGAGGCGATGTTCTCTTTACCTTCGACTTCAAAACTATCCCAGGCACAAATTTACTCGAACCTAGTCCCTTGGGTAGAAACTCTTGGTGTCTGGGCTTCCTTCCTCTCCTTCTCCTCCTCTTTGGAGTCAGGGACGTGTAAACTGTCCGGCTCAATAACACGACACTGTTCCAAGACACGCAGAATTCCTTGGGGGGCCTTCTCTTTCGCGGTTTTGACTGATTCATGGGTAAAGTCCTTCTCCAACTGGAGAGCCGAGATCATCCTTATCCCATTCGGCTGTTTGATCTCGACATGCACAACGGTGGGCATAGACCTTGTGATCACTAAACACTTGGTGTGGGGAATCAGTATTACCTTATGCTCAAGCAAGAACTCCATTCCCAACACCATGTTAAAGTCATCCATCTTGACGATCACGAAATCGACAGGGCCACTCTAGTCCCCTAACTTTACAACTGTTCTCTTTGCCATTCCTATAATCAGCAAGGTCGAAGAGTTCACTGCTTTCATTTTACCTACGCCTCCTTCCCAATGGAGATTCAACCATCTGGCTTCTGTTTCGGACATTAAATTATGGGTCGCCCCCGAATCGACCATGGTACTTTTGGTCGATCTATGGTTGACCCAAGCATCAACATACATCAGTTCGCCTCTTTGGGATCCCTTTGCTTCTCCTACATCCTTCTGGAGGGTAGCTAAAAATCTCAGCGCCCCAACCTATGGGGTTTTATCTTCCTCTACTTGCACATTCTCATCCTCTACCTGAATAGCTTTGTCTTTCCAGTCCAAAGCTAATGAGGCTTGGAAAGCATTAAAGGTTACTTGTTCCAGACATTCGCTTGCCCTGTGCCGTCCCTTGCATATATGACAAGATAAAGGCTGATTAAAATTCTTCTAATTCTACCCCTGCCACGTATTTCCAGTCGTCTGCTGAGGGGGTTTATTTTCCCCAGTCGTCTGCATATATGACAAGATTAAGGGCTGATAAAAATTCTTCTAATTCTACCCCTGCCACGTATTTCCAGTCGTCTGTTGAGGGGGTTTACTATCCCCACTAGTGTCTTTATTTCCCCCACTATTTCTCGATGGGCTCGAATTGTTGTCTTTCTCCTCTATTAGGGGATCTCGAGTGTTGCCTCATCTCTTGAGAATTCATCAATCAAGTTGAACAAATCGTTCGGCCACTAGAGATCATGTATTTCTGCTCATACAGTTTTTGTTTTTGCCCACGGTTTCAGGCCTTCGACAAAAATAAGAAAACTTTGTCTTTTTTCAACATATCTCTTATGTCCAACATCAATCTTGGCAAATTGTTTCACGTAGTCCCCTAATAGTACCGGTATGTTTCAATTCCTGTAGCTTGCGTCTTGCCAAAATCTCAATTCTTGTTTCAGTCTCTCCCACGTTGTCGATGGTGCATCGACCCTCTTGGACGTCCATGAAATAGGACCTCCACCATAACTTTGCATCCTCTACTAGGTGCATTGTTGCGTAGGGTGATCTTCAACTCTTCAGTCACTGTGTTCGTAGCCCTGAATACTGTTCCATGTCAAAGATAAAATTTTTTGGTGCTTTTGCGTCACGAGCCCACAGAAGGGCTAGGCTCGGTACTTTTAACCCTGTTGAATTGGGCTGCGCCTCCGACTGGGGGCTTGATTTCCCATCGCTCTCATGGTGAGGTTAACTCTTGCACTTAATGTCCCGTAAATCTCTACCCGAAATGATATCGATTGTGGCTCGGAAGTCCTTGGACAATTTAGTCCACCATCTGAATGATCGCTTTCTGTCGAGCTATCTAGTTCTTTGACACACTCTTCTACCGGAGGCAACAGAGCCCAACGAACCATCCCTATGCTCGAGAGGCCCACTCATCGTAGCTTTTGCCTATAGGGTCTCGACGCTTGTCAACAATTCCCTAACTGGCATCTCGTCTAAGCGGCCAGCCACTGCATTAATTTCATCGGCCTTGTCAGCGACTTTCTGTAATCGAGTATCTAGGAACCGAACCTAATCAGGGACTTCTATTAAAAAGATCATTTGCTCTTTAATCTCGGTCAATCAGTTAACATGGGACTTGCCCAACTGCTTCGTAGCAAACATGATCCCAGCTTCTCAACTCCATGAGTCGACTTGGCTCTGATACCAACTATCACAATCGCACTTTCCAAAGCTTCACTTAACGATTGTGTGACACTTGTTTCCGCTCACAAACAAGTAATCTAATTCGAATACGAAACGCTGATGGCACATCGGATGCCTTTCACAACCTCCACCCCCGTTTTAGAGAAAACAGTTTTAGAAAATAGGTTTGGAGAAAAGGTTTTCGCAAACAGTTTGAATGTAAGAATAGAGAATAAAAATATTGTAGTAGACTAGAAAGTAATAAGCAATAACAACAACTTTTTAACATACAACTCCGGGTATGAGGAAGTGATCGTTAGTTTTATCCCTCATATAGTGCATTATGAACAAAAACACATCCGCCACCCTTGCATATGGAAATGGGCAAGCGGTCACTCACTAAGAAAAGTACACTAACTACCTAGCAAAAGGAAATACATAGAATGAAAGCATAGTAAAAAGAGGTGGATGCGAACATGCGACCATGGGCAACATGCAACACTAGCCGATTCAGTCATTTGCGTAATAGCCCTAGTCGATTGGCCTCATAGTCGGCTCTATCCTATCGTTCACGCAACAAACCCTCGGCCCCATCCTGTTGTTCGCGTAGCAGACCCTTGGAACCCTCTCATCATTCAACAACAACCTTTGTTCGTGATTTTCGAAAGACCATCGTTCGAACAGCCAAGCAGGTGCCTATCTTCTCAACGGGTCAACCAAGCCATACCGGCACTAGGACCAGCCACTGACTCTGCCATGATTCCCGATTGCTTCCACGGCTCGACACTGTCGTCTTCAGCGAACCAAGCTACTTCTTTACCTGATTCAACAAGCTAGCCACTAGACCAACCTTATGTCCAGTCGGCTCATGCTGTCGGGATGTCTTTTCCAAGGGACTATGGGCAGAAGCATCCCGTGCCAACTCCAGTCAATTCCCCTGAGTCGAGCCAGTGGTTATGGGGGGACTTTTGGATTCCAACAATAGTTGACAAGCTTGCAACAACAAATTTTCACACTTGGGGCAGCCTTCAGATCTATGACAAGTCATTCGACAAATTCCCATCCAAATTTGTATCCTGGCCTTCCGTTATGTTTGGAACACTCAATAACTGCTTACCCTACTTTACCTATTACGAATATTATGTTTGGTTCTGTGGGAAACACTGTAGGGTTAACCATCGGAGAAAAACATAACGACCATAATTATTTCTCCTGGTTTCAATCTATTAAGATGGTTCTCGAGAGACGACATAAATTTGGGTATCTGACTAGGGAGATACTAAGACCGAACCTTGGGGACCCTTAAGAGCGTATATGGAAAGGGTAGGATTCTCTTCTACGCTTAATTCTAATAAACAGCATGGAACCTCAAATTGGAAAGCCTCTACTCTATTCAGCGCCTACTTGGCATATTTGGAAAGCTATCCAAAAACTATATTCGAAAAGAAAAAATGCTTCACGACTTTATACGTTGCGGAAACAAGTGCATGAGTGCAGGCAAGGGACCATGGATGTGACATCCCACTTCAATAAACTGTCACTATTATGACAAGAAATGGACCTGTGTCGTGAAGTTGTTTGGAATTGCCCAGTTGACGGAGTCCAGTATTCGAAAATTGAGGAAGCTGACCATGTCTATAATTTCCTGGCTGGCCTGAACTCAAGGTTTGACATTGTTCGGAGCCGGATTTTGGGACAATGACCGATGTCGCCCCTTATGGAAGTATGCTCAAAAGTCAGATTAGAAGAAGATAGAACAAGAGCGATGATTGTACGGTTGCCTCTACTGTGGACTCTACTGCATTTGGAGTCAAGTCCTCTGGATTTGAGAACGACAAGCCGAATGGAAAATCTCCTCCTATTGTGAGCACTGTAAAAAAATCGTGGCATACCAAAGACCAATGCTGGAAATTACACGGTCGCCCACCAAATGGCAAGCATCGTCCTCCAAATGATAAATCTAAGGTCCAATAGAGCTCTTGTTAGTGAAGTTGTGGATAGTGCAACTCAGGTGATTGATTCTGTTGATTCAGGTACGATAGGGACCAGCAATATTGTTTAATCAGGTACTCTTCAGTCCTTTAGTTTCTTTATTGAGGGAATGAGTCATGGATTCTTGACTCGGGAGCAACTGATCACTTAACTAGAACATCTGATCAATTCATCTCCTATTATCCAAATGCTGGAAATGAGAGAATACGAATTACAGATGGGTCCTTTACTCCTATCGCTTGGAAAGGTCACCTATCTTCGTTTTACGAATTGGTCTTACAAAACGTTTTACATGTGCTGAAGATCTCTTACAATTTACTATTGATAAGTAAAATAACCAAAGATTTGAATTGTAGAGTTTTTTTTATTTTATTTTATTTTTTTTTTCTTCAGCAGATGATGTTTTGTTTCAGGACCTGAGCTTGGGGACGACGATTTGCACTGTCCGACATGACAGAGGACTCTATTTCCTTTTCAATGATGCTTCTTCTAGGACTAGTTTGTTATCATCCTTTACTATTTTTGAAACTGATTATTTGTTATGGCACTTTCGTCTTGGGCACCCAAGCTTTCAATATATGAAATACTTGTTTCCTCATTTATTTCGTAATGTGAATGTGTCTTCGTTATCTTGTGATGTTTGTATTCATGCAAAGCAGTCTAGGGACTGTTTTCAGTCTCAAACTTATAAACCTTCCAAACCTTTCCATTTGATACATAAGTGACATAATGGGGTCCGTCTAATGTCACGACCGTGTCCAATAAATAGTGGTTTGTCATCTTTATCGACAATCACACCCATATTAAATGAGTATTTCTCCTTACTAACAAATCTGAAATGACGTCGGTATTTCAACAATTCTACACTACCTTCAAAACTCAGATCAGTGCTAAAATTTCCATTCTTCGAAGTGACAATGGACAGAAGTTTATAAATGAGACTCTTCGCGAGTTTTTAACCTCAAAGGGTATCGTTCATCTGAGCTTTTGTGCTTATACTCCTTCGTAGAATGAGATGGCTGAGCAGAAAAATCGCCACCTCATTGAAGTAGCTCGATCTCTCATGATCCCTGTGTCCTTGCCTTCGTACCTATGGAGGGATGTTGTGCTTACTGCAACTCACCTTATCAATCGAATGCCATTTCGTGTACTTAAATTCCAAACACCCCTTGAGTGCTTTAAAAAGTTGTTCCCGTCTACTCATCTTTTCCCTAATGTTCTCCTTAGGGTGTTTGGATGTATCGCCTTTTTTTCATAATCATGGTCTTCACCAGAGTAAGTTTGCCCCTCGTACTCAAAAGTGTGTGTTCGTTGGTTATCCTCTTCACCAACGAGGCTACAAGTATTTTCAGCCTTCCTCTCGAAAGTACTTTTTCACCATGGACATCACTTTCCTCGAGGATAAACCCTTTTTTTCCCTTTAGTTCTCTTTAGTGAGAGATCACTAGTGAAGAGACTAACACAACCATCTATTCGGTTCTTTTAGAACTTCTTCCTGAGCCTATCTTTGAGACAAATGACCATGTCCTTCCTACCAAACAGGTGCCCTGGATATCCTACCATAGGAAGAATCTTATAAAGGAAATAGTTCCTTTTGTTGCCCCTCCGAAAGTTGTCCAAGAATCAGAACTGGAATCAGCACTGATCTGGTTGGGGGCGATACGGTTAAGAGTGATGCGATCAATGTGTTAAACTCCGACAATATCGAGGTTGATAACGAGTTATCAGGTGATACACAGGAAACTGAAACCTTACAACAGAAGGATGAGTGTGATTCTTCCCCTCAGTCGTGCTCTAATAAACAGGTAGACAAACTTGGTGAATATGATGCTACTCTTGATTTGCCAGTTACTCTACGGAAAGGAACTAGATCATGTACCAGACATTCTAGGTAAAACTTCTTATCCTATAGTAATTTATCTTCAAGATTTAAGGTCTTTATGTTGGTTAGGATAATTATTTATTATTATTAAGGACGAATGGGGTTGTAAATGAATTCATGCGTTAGACATGGCTTATGCGTTTGCACCCATGCATCTGAGATCATGCGTCAGAATGAAGATACGTTAATCTATATTCAATGACCACGCGTTCCTACACAAGTTTTCTTACACTCGTGCCAAGTATAACGTAAACGCAAGTTTCTCTGGTAATCCGAGGTTGAACATAGGGACTTGTCACTCAATAATGCTTGTGAAGCAATGCGTTTGAAGCGATGAATAAAAATAAAAAAGAAGTTTATTGGATTTACACACTACTATTCCTCCTAACTAAACAGATTGAGCAATAGAAGACTTGCGATGAGAATAGGTAGTGACACAAAAACCATTAACACATAGTAATGTTTATTATCTTAAATTGCCCGAGTAATCCCAGCTCATTGCACTAACGTATCACACACCTCTCGGTGGTCAACCGCATGACTATATCTCTATAGTGCATGGTTGCATCGAGCATAAGATTGTGCCTATCTCTAGGAACAATGCGAACTTTGCTTTAGTGCGTTCCATCTTTTACCTTCTCAGGCAGTTAGATGCAGCTATTTAACTTATAGAAAAGCAATGCAACATCCCATAGACAAGCATTGCAACCTTTCACCAAGCAAAGAGGATTAACTCATTATACTCGTACAACGCACACCTCTCGGTGGGTTGCTTCATGCGCCCTATCTCTAGGCTACACGATTAAACATGCGATTGCCTTTGATAAATAAACACTGAAGATAAACTATGATAGAGATGAAGATGATGAAGAAGACGGCAATGAAGGAGTCAAGATTTGCATTGATCACAAAATTTCTTAATATCTTAAGCTAAAATGTAATAAAATACAGAGATTAGAAGAGAAATGAAGGACTCTGCGTCAAGGCTGCCAGTGGTGCCATGGTTGAATGGTGGAGATGTCTCTCTCGAGCTCTATCTCCAGGGAAATGTCCGGTCGTCACTCGGTCTGGTTTGTGAAGATGAAGAATTCTCATTGAAAATCTCATTCAAGCTCTCATTTGTGATCACAAACCTCTGCCTTGAGGCAGAAATTCAGATGTCTTAAAATGAAGGTCCAAAGGCTATTTATAGAGTTTAAACGCCGACAACTATTATGATTGTGTTATGGCTCACTAATGCTTTTGTCGTGGTATGGGAAATGTCACATCACCTTATCTTATTGATACTCCCAAGGTATGCATCCGAGCTTGATTCAGTTGAAGCATCAACGTGTTCTACCCATCTTGCGATCGTCCCTCTATTATGGTTGTCACTCCGTGGCTACAATTTCCAATGATCACTGCATTCGCTTGATCATGCAACTTCCATGCGATGGACGCATATGATCACCGCAACTTCCATGCAATGGACGTATACGATTATCACAACTTCCATGCGATGGATGCATAATATCACCGCAACTTCCATGCGATGGACGCATACGATCCAACTTTCAGTGCATGCGTTTGTCTTTGCGATCGTCTGGCTTCAGCGCTTGCGTTTGTCTTCGATTGCTTATTTCCAATACATGCGATTGATTCCTATGATAGCTACAAAAATACACTTTGGCATGGTGTAACACATAATATTGGGGTCAATGAGGATTTAGGTGTTAATTGACGCAAAACACAATTTTTCGCAAATTCTAAGTATTATCACCGCATTTTCTGCTTATTAGCCCTCATGATTCTAAATAAAAGGCTTATAATAACTGGTATTTTTGCCAGTTATCACCCCCCCAAACTTAGAATCATGCTTGTCCTCAAGCATGCATTATACTTTAGAAATTCTTAACTCACCTTCTAGCGTCTCTTTGCGATGACCATCTTCTCAGAATATTATTTACTCGTGCCTCTAACTATGGACGTAATGCTCTCCTCTACTTCGGCTGCTTCTTCAAAGAAATCATTTCTAAGTTACATTCGGCAAGCCTTTGCTCAAAAAATTTTTATTCATTCTCCGCAACTTTGTGTTCAGCTTATGAGAATGTTCAAAACAATTCAAGCCTATGCATTTACTTATTCAAATGCGGCATTGAACCTGGTTACGCTCTTTGTTTTGGTTTACCCCCACGTATGTCATGCATGCATTCAATTTCGGTTGCGTTCCATATTCAACTCAAATCATGTCTTGCTTAATTTGGCTTACGTCAGACAGAGGAATTGCGCTTATGCATTGATCATGGAGACCTTCATTTTGGCTTGCCCCCACGGGTGTCATGCAGACATCAAATTATGGGTAAATGCCTTTCACAACTTAACTCTTATCAACGTGGGTTTCCCTATTGCATTGACAGTGGAGTTGTTATTTTCAATTTTTTTTTTAAGGAAATGGCTGCAATGTAATGAACGTGATTCTTCGAGACTGCTGCCACCCCCAAACTTAGAGGGTGGCAGTGTTTTCACTACAAGTTAAAAACAAACTTAACATGAATGTGATAACAAATGCTTGAGCAAGGGTTTGCACACAATAAAACTATAGACTTTCACAATTTGAAGAAGCTATTAAAAGTAAGGGGTGCCTTGCGATGCCTAGTTAGAGGACTCGGTGAATTATTTATACCATTATAGATGCATCGCGAATGATTGCAATCAGAAAAGGAGAATTCTAAAAGGATAATGCATATAAGATAACAAGAAAAGAACCTTAAGTAGAAGAATGCATGCGACAATGTGTTGGAGTCCATGCGATTGAAGCCTTGTGTTGAAGGATGTGAAGGATTCTTCCGTTGTAATTGCACACCAAGGAGAGTTATTATCGCACCTATAAGGAGCAAACACACCACAACCAAGGAAGTAGCCGCATATAAAAAATAACAATAAATAAAAATAATAAACTAAACTAAGAAAGCAATGTAAAGGATAGAGTAGAAGACGTCCCTGGAGAAATTGGAGTGTTGTCACCGCAAGGAGTCTCCCATTCAGGAGATGGTTCTCAACTTCTTGGGTTAAGGGGCTCGCCCTGACCATTGGAGCTTCCAGCAATTGTTAGACGCATGATGGTTGACATGCGCCTAAAATTGCTTCCAGCTCATGCGACAGATAGCCTTTCTATCCCGAGGTCAATATTTGACTTTCGACACATTGCCTATACTTCAAATATTGTTTGTAGCTTGGTTCCACAATCTACAATACGTCTAAGATTGAAAGGGTGCCTGCAAAAACACACAAACTTCACAAAACATTAGTTGCCAAGTCCTCGGCAACGGCGCCAAAAACTTCTTGGTTAGGATAATTGTTTATTATTATTAAGGACGACTGGGGTTGTACATGAATTCATGCGTTAGACATGGCTTATGCGTTTGCACCTATGCGTCTGAGGTCATGCGTTCGAATGAAGATGCGTTAATCTAGTATGCAATGAGCACGCGTTCCTATCACAATTTTTCTTACGCTAGCGCCAAGTATAACGCAAACACAAGTTTCTCGGGTAATCCGAGGTCGAACACAGGGACTTTTCACTCAATAATGCTTGTGAAGCAATGCGTTTTAGGCGATGAATAAAAATAAAAAAGAAGTTTACTGGATTTACACACTACTCCTACTTCTAACCAAATAGATTGAGCAATAGAAGACTTGCAATGAGAATAGGTAGAGACACAATAACCATTAACACATAGTAATGTTTATTATCTTAAATTGCCTGAGTAATCCCAGCTCATTGCATTAACGCATCGTATACCTCTCGAAGGTCAGTCGCATAACTATATCTCTATAGTGCATGGTTGCGTCAAGCATAAGATTGTGCCTATCTCTAGGAACAATGTGAACTTTGCTTTAGTGCGTTCAATCTCTTACCTTCTCAGGTAGTTAGACGCAGCTATTTAACTTATAGACAAGCAATGCAACATCCCATAGACAAGCGTTGCTACAGCCTTTCACCAAGCAAAGAGGATTAACTAATTATACTCGCACAATGCACACCTCTCGGTGGGTTGCTTCATGCGTCCTATCTCTAGGCTACACGATGAAGCATGCGATTGCTGTTGATAAATAAATGCTGAAGATAAACTATGATAGAGATGAAGATGATGAAGAATACGTTAATGAAGGAGTCAAGATTTGCATTGATCACAAAATGTCTTAATATCTTAAGCTAAAATGTAATACAATATAAAGATTAGAAGAGAAATAAAGGACTCTGCGTCAAGGGTGCCGATGGTGCCATGGATGAATGGTGGAGATGTCTCTCTCGAGCTCTATCTCCGGCGAAAGCTCCGATCGTCACTCGGTCTGGTTTGTGGAGATAAAGAATTCTCACTGAAAATCTCGTTCAAGCTCTCATCTGTGATCACAAAGCTCTGCCTTGAGGCAGAAATTCGGATGTCTTGAAATGAAGGCTCAAAGGCTATTTATAGAGTTTAAATGTCGACAACTATCATGATTGCGTTATGGCTCACTGATGCTTTTGTCGCGGTATGGGCAATGTCACATCGCCTTATCTTGTTGATACTCCCAAGGTATGCGTCGAAGCTTGATTCAACTGAAGCATCAACACGTTCTACCCATCTTGCAATCGTCCCTCTATTATGGTTGTCACTCCGTGGTTGTAATTTCCATTTGATCACTGCATTCACTTGATCACTGCAACTTCCATGCGATGGACGCATATGATCCAACTTTCAGTGCATGTGTTTGTCTTTACGATCGCCTGGCTTCAGCGCATTCGTTTGTCTTCGATTGCTTATTTCTAGCGCATGCGTTTGATTCCTGCGATAGCTACAAAAATACACTTTGGCATGGAGTAATGCATAATATTAGGATCAGTGAGGATTTAGGTGCTAATTGACGTAAAACTCAATTTTTTGCAAATTCTAAGTATTATCACCGCATTTTCTTCTTATTAGCCCCCATGATGCTAAATAAAAGGCTTATAATAACTGGCATTTCTGCAAGTTATCACTTTAATACCAACCTAGATACTGTGATGATACCAAGTAGTGTGCATAGTGCCTTGAAAGTTCCCAAATGGAGGGCTGCAGTTATGGAAGAAATGCAAGCACTTGAAACAAATAAAACTTGGGATTTGGTTGTGCTTCTTAAAGGACATAAAACTGTTGGATGCAAGTGGGTGTTCACCGTGAAATACAAATCTGATGGGACTCTTGATAGATACAAGGCCAAGCTAGTTGCAAAAGGGTTTACCCGGATCTATGGAGTAGATTACTCTAAAACTTCTCTTCGATGGCAAAGCTTAACACGATTTGAGTCCTTCTCTCAGTTGTCGTACACAAAGACTGGCCTTTACATCAACTGGATGTAAAGAATGATTTTTTGAATGGTGAACTAGAAGAAGAGGTCTATATGAGTCTGCCTCTAGGTTTCGAAGCAAAGTTTGATAATAGAGTTTGCAAACTAAAGAAATCTCCATATGGCTTAAAGCAGTCTCCGAGAGCGTGGTTTGATAGGTTCACGACTTTCATTAAATCCTAGGGGTTTGTTCAAGGGCATTCTGATCATACTTGTTCTCTAAGAGATCGGCAGCAGAGAAGGTAGCTGTTTTGATTGTGTATGTTGATGACATCATTTTGTCTGGTGATGATACAGCTGAGATTGTCAGATTGAAACAGAGGATGGCAGATGATTCTGAAATCAAAGATCTTGGAAATCTGAGATATTTTCTTGGAATGGAGGTAGCAAGATCAAAAGAAGGGATTTCTATGTATCAACGAAAAAATACTCTTGACTTGTTGAAAGAAACAGGAATGACTGGGTGTAAACCTGCAGATGCTGGTTGATGTCAATAGTAAGTTGAGAAATTCTGTTGAAGATGTTCCTGTGAACAAAGAAAGGTATCAGCATCTCGTGGGGAATTTGATTTACCTCTCGCATACTAGACGAATATTTCATATGCGGTAAGCATAGTGAGTCAGTTTATGCAGGCTCCATATGAGAGACACATGGAGGCTGTCACTCGGATTTTGAGACATTTGAAGTCTACTCCTGGAAAAGGATTGATGTTCAGAAAGCATGACAAGAGGTGCATTGAGGCATACACAGCCTCAGGGCAGGGTCTGTTACAGATAGGAAGTCCACTTCAGGTACTATTCCTTTATGTGGGGAAATCTGGTTACCTGGTGAAGTAAGAAGCAAGGCGTTGTTGCTAGAAGTAGCATTGAAGTAGAATACAGAGCTATGAGCTTGAGAATTTGGGAAGAAGTATGGTTGAAGAAGGTTCTGACCGATCTTTATCAGGAAACTAATTGCCCTATGAAACTGTGCAGTGATAATAAGGCTACCATTAATATTGCTAACAATCTTGTCCAACACGACAAAACCAAACATGTAGAGATTAACAGGTACTTTATCAAAGAGAGGCTGGACAGTGGCTGTATTTGTATTCTCTATATTCCTTCAATTCAATAGATTGCTAATGTTCTCACCAAAGGGTTACCAAGATAGAATTTCGACATCTGTGTTGGCAAGTTCGGTCTTATTGATATCTACGCCTCAACTTGAGGGGCTGTTGAAAATGTCGTTTCAACACTAGGGGAATTTTTGTCTTTTCCTATAGGGTCTACTGTTTTAGGGTTTCTATCGTGTGGCTATTTATGTCTGAGCCTGAGGGTCATGTAGAGTGTAACAAAATTAATAAAAATTCTCTATCGTGGTTTTTTTCCCTGATCTATGGTTTTCCACGTAAATTTGGTTTTCTTTCTTCTACCCTTTACTTTTCCATACGAATGTTTGCATCTTTAAAGGCGAAAAGGGAAGCCCCTCACAGTTTCTCAGTAGTTAAGGATGACATGCAAAAGGCATATGATAGGTGTTGGGATTGGTGTCCTAACTCTCCTGGAGTCTCATTGTTTTGTAAAGATACACATTGTTCAATGAATAAAATAATTGTTATTTAATTCTGGCATTTACTCATATCCAATAAACAAAGCTCCTTGGTTATCTTATGTGAACTTAAGCATGTATATGTGATATACAAGTGGATCATGCCTTAAATGATAACCTAAATCAGTCTATAGTATGAGGATTAAGGTGGAATACCTGATCTTGTTGATACTACGGATACGGCCCGTTTTGTAGAGGTTTGCAAGTGTTGTAGACTACTATAGATGGTAGATCATGACCATTCATGTGGAGACGTGGAGCGAGGGTGTCCTATACAAAGATAAGAGTTTGTATAAGACCTAGACCACGAGATGACTAGACTCTGTATATAATGCTATTGATACTAGAGACTTGTATTTCACCTAAACGACCATAGGTGACATGACCTCAATCCTGAGTGTTTTGTGAACTCCTGACTTTGAGGTCGGTCCTTTGATTAGTATGGGTGAGAGTGGCCAGATTGCCAACTCAACATGACTACCTTTTTGGGGACTCGTCTGATCTAGAAGCTGGGAACTCAATCCACAATATGAAATTCACTCCTTTCCCGAAGCAATGATAAGTAGAGAGATTGCTCCCTTAAGGGCTGATTTCGGGGCTTGAACATAGTGGCCACAGCTTCTCTTTGGAAGATAAGACTAAGTCATAGTAGGACTATGATTTATGTTCATTAGAGGGATCAGTGGTACTTAAGGAGACAAATGTAACTACAGGGGCATAACGATTATTGTCCCAACTGTACTTACGAGTGATTTGTGATGGGTTGTCGCACTGCTCATTGGTTAAAATGGACACATAATATATCTGTAGTGATGAGAGTTCAGCTGTTGGTCTTTAGTGGAGTGCTTGGCAGTTAACGGATGGTGGATCTTGTGACTAAAGAGTTTAGTTAGTTATTCACATATCGTTGGAGCTTCGAATCTACAAGTCCATGAGGTCCCCTTGGTAGCTTGAATTCATGTTGAAGGATCAAGATTTTGGTGTTGATTTGAAATGTTCAAATTGACAAGAGCTATTTTGATTATCTGTCTCTTATACACATCTAGATGTGTATAAGAGACAGGATACACATTGTTCAATGAATAAAATAATTGTTATTTAATTCTGGCATTTACTCATATCCAATAAACAAAGCTCCTTGGTTATCTTATGTGAACTTAAGCATGTATATGTGATATACAAGTGGATCATGCCTTAAATGATAACCTAAATCGGTCTGTAGTATAAGGATTAAGGTGGGATACCTGATCCTGGTGACACTACGGATACGGCCCGCTTTGTAGAGGTTTGCAAGTGTTGTAGACTACTATAGATGGTAGATCATGACCATTCATGTGGAGACGTGGAGCGAGGGTGTCCTATACAAAGATAAGAGTTTGTATAAGACCTAGACCACGAGATGACTAGACTCTGTATATAATGCTATTGATACTAGAGACTTGTATTTCACCTAAACGACCATAGGTGACATGACCTCAATCCTGAGTGTTTTGTGAACTCCTGCCTTTGAGGGCGGTCCTTTGATTAGTATGGGTGAGAGTGGCCAGATTGCCAACTCAACATGACTACCTTTTTGGGGACTCGTCTGATCTAGAAGCTGGGAACTCAATCCACAATATGAAATTCACTCCTTTCCCGAAGCAATGATAAGTAGAGAGATTGCTCCCTTAAGGGCTGATTTCGGGGCTTGAACATAGTGGCCACAGCTTCTCTTTGGAAGATAAGACTAAGTCATAGTAGGACTATGATTTATGTTCATTAGAGCTGTCTCTTATACACATCTAGATGTGTATAAGAGACAGTGATGAGGAGTTCGTGGCCGAGGAGATCGTTGAGGACGAGCGAGGAGAGTTCGTGCGGTGTTGCGGTCATGTAGATCGAGCACTCATGGTTGCCGTTGTTCGAGCGGTCGCACATCGAAGCGTGGAGAGTTTCTGCCTCTGTACATTTGTTGTTCATTCTATATTTTCTCTGTATATTTGCATAACCACTTGTACGAAGTCGACTGTAAATGATTTGTTGATTCATGATTGTAATTTGGAATAGTCTTGCTTTCGCTGCTCACGAAAATCTCGAGTGTCGATTTCCTTTAATAGAGTGGAATGAGGTTTTCCCCATTGAATAATGATCACGCTAGGTTTTCGTGGTTCCTGGGTTGGCTTCATAGTGGACGATGTCACCACTCTATTCTATTCTATCTTGATTAATCTGGTTTAACAGGTCAATCATCCCTTCGAGAGGAATTCACCAAGATGATCCTTTATCTTTATTTTTTTTTCTATTCATGTTTTATGCTGAAAGCCTCTGAATCAAGATTTCCAGTTCGGTGTTGATTATCAAAGGTATGTCCTCTTATGACTCACCTTTTTTCCTAGTGAAGGAACTCTATACAAAGAGAACCAGTGAGCAGAAGGAAGATCGTTCCAAACCTAATTATGACAGAACATACACATTTACAATCAAACGACAATAGTTATGCATAAACTTGAAATTACATCATGTTTTCAAAGGAAAATACTTAAGATCAAGTGAACTTACCCTTGAAGACCTTTCTTTTTGTTTCCCTCGATCTAACAGTACAAATGTTCAACAGCACGAACTTCACGCCTCAGCAATCTCCTCAAACAAGAACAAATAGCACTCGACCCTCGAACGACAAGCAGACACCACCATAAGGCTACCTTGGTATTCTCGGTGTGAGAATCCAGGATTTGTGGGCTCTATATGGATTTGTTAGAGGGAAGGAGGAATTTACAGATCGTATAGATGATTGAGTAAGCGGGAGAAATCTGGAGTCTATCGTGTAGACTGAGTACTCGATCGTTTAGAAAACGAGTGTCAATCGTATAGCAAACTTGATGCACGATTGTTTATGCTCTCAAGCTATCGTATAGATATATTCTTTTGTGCGTTCGATTATCAATCACTTATCAATTGCATTATGAAAAAATGAAAATCATATCTATCAGTTATCATAACTGATCACAACTTCCCACTAAGTTGGTTATTAGGAGAAAAAACTGAAACCAATTATCCCATAATTGATTTAATTACAAATAAATAATATATTCATAACCTATAGTTTTAATATCACATCTCATGCAATATATAAATCATAGTTCTTTTTCTCCTTTATGGATTTAATAATAATTCCTCTAATTAATGTATCTAATACATCGAATCAATTATATCACATATAATTGAAGCAATTTAATTATATCATATATAATCAAATTACTCTTGTTAATTTGAACAATTCAAACTAACCCAAAAACTGATTCTCATCATGAATCCATTAACTGTCGGACACTCCACTAAAGATCGATAGCTGCACTCTTCACGCTACAAATATATTTTTGTGTCCATTGGATATAACCAATCAACAGTACGATAATCTTTCACAAATCGCTAGTAAGTATAGCCAGGCCAATTTACCATTTTGCCCCTGTAATTACATCTAACTCCTTAAGTACTACTGATTCCTCTAATGAACAATACATCATAGTCTTACTATGAATAAACCCTTCTCGAGCCAAAAGAAGGTGTGGCGCCACATTGTTCAAGCCCTGGAATCAGCCCTTAAGGGAGTAATTTTTCTACTTATCCCTGAATCGGGGAAGGAGTGAATTTCGTCTTGTGTAGCTGAGTTCCCAGCTCCCCAATCAGACGAATCCCCAAAGTGGTAGTTTTGAATCAATGATCTGGCCACTTGCACCCATGCAAATCAAAGAACTACCCTCATATGCAGGAGTTCCCAACTCACTCAGGATTAAGGTCATGTTACCTATGGTCATCCTAGTGAAATGAAAGTCTCTGTCATGAACAACATTATATAACGAGACTAAACATTTCGTGGTCCGGTCTCATACAAACTCTTTTGTATAGAGCATCCTCCCTCATATGTCTAATACATAAATACAGAGCTATGAGCTTAGGAATTTGTGAAGAAATATGGTTGAAGAAAGTTCTGACCGATCTTCATCAGGAAAGTCATGGCCCTATGAAACTATACAGTGATGATAAGGCTACCATTAATATGGCTAACAATACAATTCAACACAACAGAACCAAACATGTGAAGATTGACAGGCACTTTATCAAAGAGAGGCTTGACAGTGGCTGTATCTGTATTCCCTATATTCCATCAAGTCAATAGATTGCTGATGTCTTCACCAAAGGGCTACCAAGATAGAATTTTGACACCTGTGTTAGCAAGTTGGGTCTTATTGTCATCTATGCCCCAATTTGAGGGGGAGTGTTAAAAATGTCGTATCAGCCCTAAGGGCATTTTTGTCTTTTCCTATGGGGTTTACCTTTTTAGGGTTTCTATCTTGTGGCTATTTATGTCTGAGCCTGAGGGTCATGTAGAGTGTAACAAAATTAATAAAAATTTTCTGTCGTGGTTTTTTCTCCTGATTTAGAGTTTTACGTAAATCTGGTTTTCTTTCTTCTACCCTTTACTTTTCAATACGAATGTTTACATTTTTAAAGGCGAAAAAGGAAGTCCCTCACAGTTTCTCAGCAGTTAAGGATGACATGGAAAAGGCATATGATAGGGTGGAATGAGGTTTTCCCCATCGAATAATGATCGCTCTAGGTTTTCGTGGGTTGGCTTCATAGTGGACGATGTCACCACTCTGTTCTATTCTATCTTGATTAATGGGGTTCTAATAGGTCAATCGTTCCTTCGAGAGGAATTCACCAAGATGATCTTTATCTCCTTTTGTTTTCTATTCATGTTTTGTGTTGAAAGCCTCTGAATCAAGGTTTCCAGTTCGGTGTTGAATTATCAAAGGTATGTCCTCTTATCACTCACCTTTTTTCCTAGATCATTGTTTTTTTTTTGAAAGCGACTACGGAAGAATTTTGGGCTCTTAAACAAATTTTGGGGTGCTATGGTGCAACTTAATGTTAATAAGTCTAGCATGATATTTTCTTCTAATGTAATTCTGGAGCGTTGAGCTTTCTTATAGGGTGCTTTTAATATAAAACCAGTTGACTCTTTTGGTCTTTATTTGGGAATGTCGTCTTCATTTTCTAGAAAGAAAAGCTGTGATTTCAGGCATATTAAAGAGATAGTTTGGAAGTGTATTTAGGTTTGGAAAGGTCGTTTTTGCTCATGTGGAGGTAAGGAAATTCTCATCAAAAGCGTGGTTCAGGCCATCCCACTTATGCCATGGGGTGCTTCATGCTTTCTATTGGCTTTTGCAAGGATTTGATGAGAATGATGTCTAGATTATGGTGGAGCTCTTGTCCTAATAGTAAGAAAATCCATTGGACACCTATGGACAAGCTTTGTCTACCCCGTGAAGAAGGGGGATTAAGTTTTCATGATCTGATTAAATTCAACTTGGAATTTCTGGCCAAATTTGTATGGTGGGTTATTTGCAATTCTCAATCTCTGACGACTCAGGTTTTAAAGGGGAGATATTTCTCTAATTTTGATGTACTATAGTCTTTTGTTAAAAGCAATAGTTCTTACTTTTGGAAAGGTTTTGTGTAGGGGCTTGAGCTTGTAAATAGCTTAGAATTCGAAAGGAGATTGAATGAGAAATCTGCTCATATTTTTGGTACCCATGGCTACCCAATCTATTTCTTTTAAATTGGTCACTCCTAATTTTGGAAATTATGAGGATGAGGTTAATTCCTTAATCAATCCGAATGGAGGTTGAGGGTGTTTATAAGGCTAAGAGCTTGCTTTTTTCTGTAGATTGGGAGGTGTTTTGTCCACTTAATTGAATGCACGGGGGAGGGAGAACAATTGAATCTAGCATTGTGATAGATGGGGTTGGTTAACAATTGGGAGGTTCTCAGTAGAAGCACGTGACCGCTTTTGCTGCCAAAATTCATTTTGGGAATTGTGAAATTAGAGAAAACATACATAGTTGTATAGGATAAACATACGCATAAATCAACATATTGTACAGAAGAATAGAGGGATTAGAGGAACTAACCCTTGAAGAAAATCTTCAATACTTTTCTCTCAAACAAACTCCCAAGTCACGAACTCAACAGATAGTGAATTTCTCCCTCGAACAAACACCAACAAGGACACAACCATCGGGCTTTCCTTGCTATTCTCTAGAATATCAATTAATTAAGTATCATATATTTAATGAATTTCATATTTGAATCATATTCAAATGTATTTTCTCATATACTATAGTTTTAATATGAATCTCATTCACATTGAACATAAACTATAGTTATAATATGAATCTCATTCATATTATTTCTATTTGAATCTCATTCAAATATATTAACCTATAGTTTTAATATGAATCATATTCATATTAATTTAGCTTATAGTTTTATATGAATCCCATTCATATAAATAATATTTGAATCATATTCAAATATTTAGTTCTCTCATATATAATATTAATGATAAATCATTTTTATGATTAACTATATATTAAAATGTGTTTATATACATTATATTAATTCTATCTTATACAATTAATTCCCTTATTTAATTTGAACAATTTAAATTGATCCAAAATTAATTTATTCTTATGTTTACCCTTAGTGAGCTAGCAAGAGGACCTAATGGAACTATAGTTTAGAAACTCCAATGATTCGAGATTAATTAATTAAACTCTTTAATTAAATTAATCATCATTCATTAATTATTTGTCACTTCACTAAAGGCTCACAGTTGCACTCTTTGCACTGTAGATATATTTTTGTATCCGTAGATATAACCAATCAGCAGTAGGTTGATCCTCATGAATTACTCGTAATTACAGTTGGGTCAAATTACCATTTTACCCCTGTAATTACATCTAACTCCTTAAGTTCCACTAATATTCTAATGAACAATATGTTTATGGTCCTATCATAAACAAAACCCTCTCAGGCCAATGAAAGGGAGGGGCCCCATTGTTCAAGACTGGAGTCAGCACTTAAGGGAGTAATTCATCTACTTACTCTAAAGACAGGAATGAGTAAATTCCATCTTGTGCAATTATGTTCCCAACTCCCTACTCAGAAAAATCCCCAAAATGGTAGGCTTATTGAGTCAAAAAATTTGGCCACTTTAACCCGTGTAGATCAAAGGACTGCCCTCATAGACAAAAGTTCATAACTTATTGAAGCTTAAGATCAAGTCACCTATGATTATCCTATGGAATGTTAATATCCTGAATCAATGGTGTTATAAAGGGAGATTAATCATTTCGTAATCTTGTCTTACACAAACTCTTTGTTTAGGATACCTCCACTCGCATGTCTCCACATGAACGATTAAGATAAGTTCGTTTGTAACACTTTACAACTTTTGTAACAATTAAAAGTGGGTCGTATCTGTAGTGTCACCAGGATAAGGCACCCAACCTTATCCATATACCACAGATCATTTAGGTTGCTACTTAAACATGATCCACCTGTATGTCAACCATATACATGTTTATGTTACATAAAATAACTTTGGTACTTTCTTTAATGGGTTGTTGCATATATTAAATAATCAACCATTATTTCAAATAACATATAACTATAAGCCTTTAGAGCTACATCTCAACAATCTTCCACTTGCAATAAAGCTAGTGAGACATGTATCTTAGGGAATACTATATACCCTACATGCTCTCTCATTGCCCTAGCGAACTGAAAACATGTTTCGTAGTCCTAGACATTCTAGGAGATCCTATCAAACTTTAGCCTAGAGAATCCTTTTATGTAATTCAAACTATTATGTCAGCGAATACCATTTGGTCACCACCATGATGTTTCTCTCATTCTATTTTATTCCTACAACTTAGTGTGTACATATTCTAGGGATGAAACCCCTAATGCAGCAGAAGAGAACACAAAACCTTTTCTCGTAATTAATTTAGGAATTCTTAAATACCCATACACAGGAAAATTCAAAATATCACAGAGATTTACAAAATTAAACCTACTGTAAATTAAATCTAGGTTAAGCATGCTATAGGAACAATTCTACAGATAAAGAAACAAAAATTCTTACTCTCATTTGGCGACTAAGACGAAATGGCCAATTCTCTTTTGAATTGAAATTTCACGAACAATATCAATAAGCTACCTTTCTATTCTCTAAGAATTGAGGTAGATGGGTTTGTGGGAACAAAAAAAAAATAGGGAAAGGATGGGATAACTTTTGAGAGAGAATTGAGTATAGATCAATTCTATAAGATGAAAACCTAATTACACACATTCTGCAAAACAATACGCTTTGCAGGTTTTGATTAAAGGAGAGAGAAAGAGTGAAACATGGGAGTCATACCATATTTCTGTTAACTCCCTACATGGGAGTTAATTTTTAATTAATGATTATTTAAATGAAACATTTCACACATAACCTATATTTTTAATTCTATTAATTAAATTAAATAATTGTTTAATTTTCCAATTAAATAATTATAAAATTAAATATCAAATATTTCATTTAACATATAAATGAATCATATTCAGTAGTATTTCTCTCATAACCTATAGTTTTAATGTGCATCAAATACACATTCATTTTAACGTATAGTTTTAATATGAATCTAATTCATATTAAATTAATATTTAAACTCATTCAAATATTTAATTCTCTCATAAATTAATTTGGAATCATATCCAAAATAAAATTTATATTATAAAGTTTAATTAAAAAATGAACTTTATATTATAATGTATCATTATACATTATATTATTTCCCTAAGTGAAATTGAACATTTCAAACTCTATTCAAGACATAGTTACCTTAATTTTCTTTAGCTAGGAAGGGGACCTCATGGACCTACAAATCAGGGGCTCTAATGATATGAGATTAATTGACTAAACTCATTAACCACATTAATCAATATTCGTTAACTATGGGTACACTCCACTAAAGACCCACAACTGTACTCTTTTCACTGCAGATATATTTCTGTGTTCACTGATATAGAACAATAACAACAAGTTAGTCTTTCACGAGTGTTCATAATACCAACTAGGTCAAAATATCGTTTTATCCATGGGTTACCTCTATATCTATAAGTACCAGTACTCCTCTAATGAATAACTTGTTTATAATCCAACCACTAAATAGAAATCCTCTCGGGCCAGTGAAAGGGTAAGGCCCGTTGTTCAGGTCCTGAAGACACCACTTAAGGGAAAACTCATCTACTTACCCTAAAGTCAAAAAGGAGTGAAATCCATCTTGCATTATTATGTTCCCAGCTCCTCACTCGGTCTTGTCCCTAAAATGATAGGCTTATCGAGTCAACAAACTAACCACTCTCATCCATACAAATCAAAGGACAATCTTTCGTGAATAGGAGTTCATAATACATTTAGGATTTAGACTAAGTTACCTAGGTCATCCTATTAAAATAGAAACCTAACTAGTCAATGGAGTTACATCTAGTGGTTACTATTTCATGGTCAGGTCTTATGCAAACTTATTGCATAGGATATCTCCACACGCATGTCACCTACACGAACGCATTGGATCATTGCATTTGTATTAAATACAAAGTGAGTCGTATTCATGTATTCTTAATTACATAAAACTTTCATTTTCTTCAAATAACTTATAGACCTTTCATTTTCTTCAATAAATTCGCTCATTATTATTTGGAAAATGAAAAGAAAGGTTCTTTCATCTTCCACTTGCACTATTATAAATACTCCAAAATGTGTTGGAGTTGTAAGGTATTGAAAATATTGAAGTTGTTGAAGGTTTTGGAAAATTGTTTTTCTCTAAAACCAAAATGATTCTCTCTCCAAATTATTAAAAGAAGCCCACAAACTCTCTACGGTCCTCTACCTTGAGAATACCGACGTCTCCACGTGGTGGTGTCTGTTTGTTTTGAACACTTGTTGTTGTGTTCTTTTATTATTCGTGTTCAAAGTTTTTGGAGAGGAAATCATGAAGGGACTAGTCTTCAAGGGTACAATTTTTGAATCTTTTCTTCTTCTTAATTTATATATATATATGTATGTTTAATTGATCATGTGTCTTTTGTTTCCATCACATACATTCTTTGTGTATTATGTAAAATTAAAATTAGGATACGATCTTTTTCACAATGGGTACTCATGTATCCTTTCATGAACCGGGAGAGACATCTCTTTGATTGAGTGGAGGTTACGATCTTTTTCGCAATAGTTTTTGGAGACTGAAGGTTGTTGTATGGAAGTAAGAGTCTGAAAAGCTGTATCTAATTGTCCTCCTCGAGAGAAGGTGATACAGAACTCCCAAATGGAGTTTCCCTGGAAGAAGGAGAAGGTACTGAGGATGGGGTCTTTATTGACTTACCTTTATGAGCCACCCTATTTCCTTGCAGCCTCTTAATCAAAGTGACATCAGTGGCAGGCCTAACTTTGTAGACATCCTCAACCGCATCAATCACCACCCCACCCTTTCACACAACTTGCGGATTAAAGAGGGAAGGAATAAACACCCCCTTGTTCTAGGGTCATACTTCAATATTTCTTGATTGATGATGCCTCTTACATTAATAGGAAGTCACATCCTGTTACTATATAACAACATTACCTGCTCCAACGATACTTTAGTGTCGTGGGTAGTGGGCATGATCCTATTGATGCGGGCACACAACCTTCTCTTTCCCCTTTTCCTTATCTGTACACTTAATTGAAATATTAGAAAGGGCAACCAACTAAATGAACTCCCAGGTAGGTTTCCAAGTTGAGATGTTCCGTACGATCATCTTAAATACCTCTTCCTTAGACAAAACCAGCCTAAATAGAGTTCATTTATTAAAGAAGATAAAAAGTAAGATTTTTTTTTTTTGACAAAAATATAAGAAACAAAACAAAATAAAACGTACCTGTACATTCAGAGCTCGATCTTACTCTTAGACCTAGACAAAGATTTTGTCTTGGCTCAACACCTCTTTCCAATATGCCTTCACTTATTGTCTGATCATTAAGCATTTCTTTCCCTGCTTTGAAATTGACTATTCTATCACGTGAACTAAATAGTTTCTATTGTCTCTCATCCTTTAAACTTGTGGTACAAACTCTCTCTTTCTCTTGTGGCTCTTTTCTTATTCTCTTTCTAAAGACCCTATTTTGTAGCTCAGCTTTTTAAAGGGAATACTCGAATTTTTCATAAGAGAGAACACTATTGATTTGAGTTGTATCGATAGGTTCCATTACATCTTGTTTTGGTGGTTGGATATTTTCTTTGTAAGCTTAGATGATTTGGTGCTGTCTTCTTTGAAGAGCATATTTAGCGCAATGTTGGCCATATTTTACAAGTAATTGACTTCTTCTACTGAATCCTTTGTTTCCTTATCCAACTCATCTCTCGAGCTTTCCTTTTTTATGAACTCATGTATCTCACATGGGATCAGGTTATAGGACTCTTCAATTAAAGAAAATTTTTCCATGTCTCCTAGAAATTTTACTGCTTTTAACACATTAAAAGTAATCTTTTGATCATTGACTTGCATGGTCAACTCTCCCTTCTATACATCAATTAAAGTCCTTCATGTCACTAAAAATGGTCATCCTAGAATTATTGGTACTTGTCTATCTACTTCACAATCCAAAATTATGAAGTCTACAGGGAACACAAACTTATCAATCTTTACCAAAACATTTTTTATCTTTCCTACTGGCTTAATAGTGGACCTGTCGGTCAACTGAAGAGTTAGATTCATCGTCTTTACTTCCCTAATCCTAACTACTCAAACACTGAGTACGACATTAAATTAATGCTAGCTCCCAAATCGCATAATGTTCTACCTAGACTTTGTCCTTCAATAGAACACGAGATGGTAAAGCTTCCTGGGTCTTTCAGCTTTAGAGGAATCTTGCTGCTAACGAAGGTGCTACAGTAGTTAGTTAATGCAACCCTTTCATACTTTGGCAGCTTGCGCTTCTTAGACAAGATGTCTTTTAAAAATTTCATGTAGTTGGGCATTTCCTCTAATGCCTCAACTATTGGAATGTTGATATGAAGCTTCTTTAAAATGTCCAAGAACTTCTTGAATTGTGTATCTTGGTTCACCTTTTACAATCTCTAGGGAAATGTTTTTTGTAACTTATATACCAGAACTGTATTATTCTTTTTTGCAACCATTGACGACTCTCCTTCATCTTTTTTTTTTTGGCTTTTTTAGCCTTTTTTTTTTCTTTTCTTTAGCTACTAGGGTCATCCCTTCTTTAGATTTAACCTTTATTGATCCTGTCTTATGACTCTATTCTTGCTCTCCAGGAGTTTTTGGTTCTTCATATTCTAGCCCACTTCTTAGGGTGACAACTTTGCAGTGTTCTTTTCTATTTGACATTTTGGCCTCTGTGCTACTAGGTAGTGTCCCTAGAGGTTTACTCTAAATCTCTTTGGCTAGTTGTCCCTCTTCCATCTCTAAGTTATGAAGAGTAGCATCATTTCTTGCCTTATCTTCTCTTAGTAAATCTACCATCATAAGGCTCTTTTTATTGATGGTTGTGCTTACGACTGCTATCGCGGTGATAACGGGCAGAAATGCACGTTATCATAGTGTTAAGTTCTTGAACAATGTTGGATTGCGTTGATAAAACATGTTAAATTACGTCCATCAAGCATCAATTTCATAATATTGCAGTTGCATGCATTCATCGCATAAGAACAGTTGATTCTAGTGTTTTTATGCAGAATATGCGTTGACGCAATGCAAGAATTGCGATCATAGGAAATCATTGGTCGAGTGCAGCATCACCGCAAGGCTTTGCATGATCGTGTTCGCAAATATTCGCCCGAGAAGGATCACCACAACTTGGTCAGTGCAACATGGTGGGTGCATCTGGGTGAAAGGCTAATTAATCGCGATGGGACAAAAAGCTGAGGACAATCGAATCCGAATTAAGTTGACAGCCGATAACGATCACAAGTACATTCAGCTTTTCAGTGACAATTATTCGGCGCATCAGTCAGGAATTAAAGCCGTCTCATCTGTACAATCATGAGAGAAAAGCCGCCTTTCACCCTGGATGCTTTATAAATACCAAGGGCATCCTTCAGAAAAGGGGTTAACCAGTTCAATCGTTCCTCTTTTCATACTTCAGTTTGCTCGTCTTTGTGCATAGTTTTCCTTTCGTTTTAAGGTAGAGCAAGAGAAGAGTGGTGATGCTGAAAATCACTCAGAGCAACTCAAGGGAGAACCTTGAGGTGAAGAATCAGAGAGCGGGCTGACTCTCGCGAGAGTGAGATTATCTTTTGAGCACGAGTAGAAATCAGTGTAAAAGCCTGAGCAGCAAGAGATTGCTTCTAGGCCCTTTATTCTATACTTGCATTGTTATTTTGTACTTCATCTTCATATTTATACAATGAATTTCTATTTCTATATCTGTTCACTCTCTTAGCACGCATGAGTAGCTAAACTAGTCGAATGGGTTGAGGAAAACTAAGCTAACATGACCTAGGAAGTTCATTGTTTGCGATTGTCTTGTTTTATGTTGTGCCAAATACCCTTTAGAGCTACTCAAGAAAGTGTAAAAAAAGAACCTAATGACTCGAGACAGCTAGGTTAGAATCTGGACTCGAGAGAGTAAGATTAGAACTGCATAAACAAGAGATAGGGACTTAGAGATAAGCTCTATTTATCAACCGGCATCACATGCATCCTAGATATGAGAATGATATTATGTGGTCGCCTTATTTGTGTGTGTGTGTCATTTCATCATCGCATAAATAAGAATAGAGGCTTATGTGTAGGTCCTATAAACTTCGCATATATCGCATGCGTTCTAGCCTTAGAAGCCCTGGCATTCGCACCGAGAGCTGGTTTTCTATTGTATGCATGTTGCATGATCGCATAGCATGAACGCATCCTAGGAAATGTTAGTCGAAACTTTTCTCAACCCGTTCACCGCATACTCATCGCATTTCCCATTTATCAACTCTTTTCAAACTCCGCCGAATTTGTTTATTTTTTATCAACACAAACAACAATCCTAACACTTTATTTATTTATCTGGTTACTGCAAGGTTTCATAAAAATTACCAACGCAACCTGTTTTCACAAGTCCCTAAGTTCGACCCTGGACTTACCAGGAAACTCAGTGGAATTTACACTTGGATTCCGCTGAGGAAACTTGAGTGCACAACGTAATTTCATCAACGCATATCATCCACATTTCCATTCAATAAAAATTAAGCTTCAAATTTTTGGCGTCGTTGCTGGGGACTTCAGCAAAATAAAGTGCTAACGGTAATTTTTTTATTTCTTTGTAGACTCTCAATGTCTGGCGAAGACCTAGACATTGAGAGGACATTCAGAAGAAGATTAAGAGATTGCCAACAACAACCACAATCAGATAAAGAAGAGATGGCAGAGCAGCCTAGAAACGGAACACCAAATGATAACAATGTCATGGCGAATCCAATCCTGTTGGCAAACGATCGCAATAGACCCATTAGGGACTATGCATCGCCAAACCTCTAAGATTTCTCTCCCAAAATTATGAGGCCCACCCTCGACGGAAGCCGATTTGAAATGAAGTTGGTGATGCTGCAGATTGTCCAGACTATAGGATAATTCGGAGGAAGGCGTGGCAAGGACCCGCACGCCCACCTCCGAAGCTTTATTGAAATTTGAAATACTTTTGTGTTCCCGAACATCTCTGTCGAAGAAGTTTGACTAACTTTGTTCCCATTTTCTCTCTGTGATCAGGCTAGGAAATGGACATATTCTCTCGAGCTGGGAGAGATCACTTCTTGGGAACAGGTTGTGGAGATGTTTATGAAGAGATACTTTCCACCTACTAAGAACGCCAGACGATGGAAACTAATTACAAATTTTGAACAAGACATGGACGAATCGCTCAGCGATGCCTGGGCGAGGTTTTAGAGGTTGGTTAGGGATTGTTCATACAATGGGTTGCTAAACTGCCTCCAGATGGAAATTTTTTATCATGGTTTGAATCCTGCTTCGCAGACTGCTACTAATACGGAAGCCGCTAGTGGTCTGCTTGATAAAACGTATGACGTGGCGAAGAATATCTTCGATCGCATCTCCAAGAACCATGAAGATTGGAGAGAGAGAGTGACCAGAGATTGAGACTCATAGAAAATGACGTAAATAATGGTGCTATTGCTTCACTACAAAACCATATGATCGCAATGATGAACTTAATCCAGGGAATTACGATCAGCAGCCCAACATCGCAAAACAGGCAAATCAACGCAACCAGTCAAAACACCACAAGTTGTGCGACTTGCGGTGATGGGCATGCTATGGAAGATTGCCCTCAAAATCCACAATCTATTTATTTTGTAAAGAATAATCCCTTTTCGAATACCTACAACCCCGGGTGGAGAAACCACCCCAATTTTGCTTGGAAGAATCAACAATAGAATTTCTAACCTGTGGCGCAGAAAGAAGGGCCACAAGGATTCTACCCTCGCAACAACGGTCAGACAATCAATCAAGCAAGTAGCTCACAACCACCGCAATCCTCTTCCTTGGAAAGCCTATTGAAGCAATACATAGAGAAAAACGAAATGGTGCTTCAAAGTCAGGCTACATCCATCCATAATTTAGAATTACAGATGGGCCAGATTGCGAGTGAGCTGAAGGGTAGACCACAATGGGCTCTGCTAAGTTCAACTGAACTTCCACGCAACCTGGGGGGATCAGGTAAAGAGCAATGTCAGGTTGTGACATTGCGAAGTGGGAAGACTATGGAAGGAGAGAAGAAGGAGCTTAGTCGGACAGCTCCCATTGCGACAGAATCTGAAGTTGCGGTGACGCAAGAAGAAGAAAAAGAAAAAAAGAAATAGAACCAGAAGTTGCATCGACCTTAAAGCCAACTGAGACGAGTACTGTGAAAGTGCAATTACTCCTTTTCCCATAGAGACTAAGGAAGAAAAAGAACAAAGAGGTACAGTACCAATGTTTCCTATCTATGTTAAAGCAATTGCATGTTAATATTCCTTTCAGTGAAACGATTGAGGAAATGCATGCCTACGCAAAGATTTTAAAGAATATGGTAACTAAGAAGAGGGGAGCGGGTAAGTTTGCCACGGTGGCGTTAACTCAAAGTTCAAAATCAAACATTCCACTGAAGATGAGCGATCCTGGGAGCTTTACTATTCCTTGCTCCATAGAAGGACTGTACATCGGGCAAGCCCTGTGTGACCTGGGAGCTAACATAAATTTGATGCCTTTATCAATCTTTAGACAGCTAAACGTGGGGCAACTTATGCCCACAACAGTGGATATCCAACTGGCCGATAGATCTTCTGGTGCATCCAGAGGGAAAGGTGATGGATGTGCTGATCCATTGACAATTCATTACAGCAGACTTCATCATTTTAGGACTACGAGCGCAACAAAGATGTGCCTATCTTCTGGGGCGACCTTTTTCTATCACGGGTCGTTGCTCAATTGTATGTGCATAAAGGGAAATCACTTTAAGCATCAACGGATAGAAGCTCAAGTTTAACATAATTCGTGCATGAGTTTCTCAATGAAGAAGACCTACATGACTCAGATGATGAAGAAAATGTATGATTGAAGAAAGTTTTGATGAGAAAATGAAGAGGGATGCCGGCGCATCCGTTGCTGCCTATTTGCGATCAACAAACAACAAGCAAGAAGAAGAAAATTGATCGCAAGCAAGAAGAAGAGCCACGAAACAGAAGAAATAAAAAACGCAACTTCCTAGTGCAGGCCCCACACTTGAATTGAAGACCCTCCGACCATTGAATGTATGCTTTTTGGAGGCAAATGAGAGTTTCAGATTTCTATTTCTCTCTGCGTCACGAGACCAGAGAAATGCGGTTGGTGAACATCTCATGGAACATGTTGCGGCATTGGCTGGACGCTCGTCTGAACTTGAGGAATTAGCCTGCGTTATTATATGCACCGCATCACTCTTGACGAGGCACAGCAACGTTGAACATTAATGATGACTCAACCTACGATGATTGAGGTCGCCAGAAAGGTCATCAAATGGACTGATGTGGAGACCTTATCTTCCTATAGCAGATAGCAAGTGGGTCCCCTGTGTGTATGTGTCGAGAGGGCGGCATGGGAGTGTCCGAATGAACAAGAATTTACTGAAAGGCCCATCACTGGATGGCGTATTTGCATGGACTACCGCAAGCTGAATGCGGTCACAAAGAAAGATCACTTTCATCTGCCATTCATTGATCAAATGCTAGACCGACTAGCAGGAAATGATTTTTACTACTTTCTAGATGGTTATGTCGGGTACAACCAAATCATGATAGCTCCAGAAGGTCAAAACAAGACCACATTCACCTGCCCATATGGGACCTTCGCTTTTCGTCGCATGCCGTTTGGCCTCTACAATGCTCCAAGCATGTTCCAAAGGTGCATGATGGCCATCTTTTCAGATTATCTTGAGGACTCTGTTGAAATCTTTATGGACGACTTCTCTGTTTATGGGAACACTTATGAAGTCTGTCTAGCCAACTTGGAGAAGATACTGAAGAGATGCGAAGAGACGAATCTGGTGCTTAACTGGGAAAAATTTCATTTCATGGTGAAGGAGGGCATAGTGTTGGGACACAAGGTTTCCCGGGATAGGTTGGAGGTGGACAAAGCAAAAATCGAAGCAAGTGAAAACTTCCACCTCCAACAAGCATGAAAGCTATACAAAGCTTCTTGGGGCACGCTAGATTCTACAGACGATTTGTCAAAGACTTTTCTAAAATAGCTCGACCACTGGGTGCATTATTAGAGGCTGATAGAAAATTTGAGTTTGACAAGAACTGCCTCAACGCATTCAGAGTTTTGAAAGATGCGTTGATTACCGCACTCGTATTGATTGCGCCAAACTGGACACTTCCTTTTGAAATTATGTGCGATGCAAGCAGGTATACGACGGGAGCAGCTTTAGCGCAAAAGAGAAAAACAATCTTTCATCCCATCGCATATGCGAGTAAAACATTAAATCCTACTCAGACAAATTATACCACCACAGAGAAAAAGCTTCTGGCGATAATTTTTGTGTTGGAAAAATTTTGAGCATATCTGCTGGGGACAAAGGTACTCATCCATACTGATCATTCGGAAATAAAATACTTAATGACAAATAAGGACGCAAAGCTGAGATTGATCAGATGGGTTCTCCTCCTTCAATAATTTGATATAGAAATAATTGAGCAGAAGGGGACAGAGAACCAAGTTGTAGATCACTTGTCTAGATTGGAAAATCCTGAGGTTAACCGCAATGACTCTGAGGTGAGTGCAGTGTTCCCAGATGAGCAACTCTTCCATATTGAAGAATTGCCCTGGTATGCGGACATAGTTAATTATTTGGTTTGCGAGCAATTTCCTTAAGATTACACTTACCACCAACAGAAGAAGCTCAAACATGAATGTAGACATTATTATTGGGATGAGCTGAATCTGTATAAAAGAGAGGCAGACCAGATTTTTTGATTATGCGTACCAAATGCTGCTCAACAATGCATATTATCGCAATGTCATGACTCACCATATGGTGGGCACTTTGGAGGGCAGCGCACCGCAACCAAAGTATTATAGAGTGGATTCTTTTGGCCTACATTGTTCAAAGATGCAGCTGACTACGCAATGAAGTGTGATCGATGCCAATGCACGGGTAAAATTTCATGGAAATATGCAATGCCAATGAACACCATCTTGGAGCTTGAATTGTTCGATGTATGGGGGATTGATTTCATGGGACCATTCCCTCCTTCGAATGGTAAACATTATATTTTATTAGTCGTCGATTATGTCTCTAAGTTGGTAGAGGCAATAGCATGCGCCGCAAGTGATGAAACGATAGTCTCCCAATTCTAGAAGAAACACATTTTCACTCGTTTTGGCATTCTCCGTGCCATCATAAGTGATGAAGGGTCCCACTTTGTCAACCATAATATCAAGGAGCTGCTACGCAAATACAACATTCTCCATAAAGTGGCCACCACATACCATCCGCAAACGAATGATCAGGTTGAAGTGTCCAATCGAGAATTTAAGCTGATACTTGAGAAGGTAGTAAGGCCTTCACAGAAAGATTGGGCAACAAAGCTTGACGATGCGTTGTGGGCATACCGGATTGCATTTAAAAACACCAATAGGTATGTCCTCATATGCGTTGGTATTTGGTAAGGTGTATCATTTGCCTTTGGAGCTAGAATATAAGGCACTGTGGGCAGTAAAGAAGCTGAAGTTTGATTTGAAAAAGGCAGGAGAAGTGCAAAAAATGAAACTGGTCGAGCTAGAAGAATTGAGGATTAATGCATATGAAAATGCGAAGATTTATAATGAGCGCACCAAGCGCTGGCATGACAAACACATATGCAGTAAGAACCTCCAAGTCGGGCAAAAGGTTTTACTCTTCAACTCATGTCTGCGGCTCTTCCCGGGAAAACTAAAGTCACGTTGGTCCGGACCATTCATAGTTAGACAAGTATTCCCGCATGGCGCGGTGGAATTATCAAATGATGACGGAACCAACATATTCAAAGTTAATGGGCAGCGAGTAAAGGCATATAATGGAGAAGGATGGTATCACCAAGTTGACTCCGTGGAACTAAAGAACTTTGAATAAAGAAGGAAGTAGGTGGTCCTTGCATTATCAAACGATCGCAATTCATCAGGGATGCAAGTTTTGGGAAACATCAATTCTTCAATTCTTCTCCACTATTCGGAACTCTCATATATCTTTTCAATCTTTATCTATCTTTATTCTATTTCTACATCAAAAAAAAAAAAAAAATGGAGATTGCGATAACAAATTTCGTTTTGTTTAAAATAATTTTACCCTCACTCTGTTTTTCTTGTAACAATCGAGGCGCTGGATTGCAGAGATGTTACGCGAAGAAGCAACTTATCTCACTCCATCACCGCAATCTAAAGAAGAGAAATCACCACAAAGATGGATGCGTCAATACACAAATGCGGACGACAGCGTAAATTTGAGGATGTATTCTTCCTTATCTTTATTTCAAATTTTGCGCTATCACATCGCATTTTAGTTTTAAAAGTTATCACTGCATCCTCTTTGATTACCGCAATCATGTGACATAGATAAATTTAGTAAGTTACCGCATGTTGTTTCTTTGCCAAGTATGATTTCAATGATGAAAAATATGCTTCTATTTCTTTCGTATATACTAGAGTCGTCTTAACTTTAAGATAGTCACCTCATAAAATATTTCTAGAAGTTAAGGGTTTGTCATCTTTCTTTCAAACTCTCTTTATGAAGCTTTCTACGAGCATCGCATGACTTATTTCAATCTTTTGGCAATGAGGACATTGCCAAATTTTAAATTTTGGGGTGAGGTATTTATTTTCGACCTTGGTATTTTATAAAAAAAAAGGAAAAATTTTGAGAATAACAACTCCACTATCAATGCAATGGAAAACCTATGTTGATAAGAGTTAAGTTGTTAAAGGCACTTACTCGTAGTTGGATGTCTGCATGACCCACGTGGGGGCAAGCCAAAACGAAAGTAAGTCACCATGATCAACGCATAAATAAATGACCGCAACTCCACTGCCAAATAGGCATGAGTTTAGTTTGAGAAAAAGTGCATTACTCGTAGTTGGATGTCCGCATGACACACGTGGGGGCAAGCCAAAACAAAGGCAAGGCACTTGGATCAGTGCAAGGTCTGTCTCTTATACACATCTAGATGTGTATAAGAGACAGATCGTATAGGAACAATTGATTCTAGTGTTTTTATGCAGAATATGCATTGATGCAATGCTAGAATTGCGATCATAGGAAATCATTGGTCGAGCGTAGCATCACCACAAGGCTTTGCGGTGATCGTGTTCGCAAATATTCGCCCGAGAAGGGTCGTCGCAACTTGGTCAATGCAACATGGTGGGCGCATCTGGGTGAAAGGCTAATTAATCGCGATGGGACAGAAAGCCGATGACAGTCGAATCCGAATTAAGTTGACAGCCGATAAGGATCATAAGTACATTCACTTTTCTGTGACAATTATTCGGCGCATCAGTTCGGAATTAAAGTTGTCCCATCTGTACAATCATGAGAGAGAAGCCGCTTTTCACCCTGGATGTCTATAAATACCAAGGGCATCCTTTAGAAAAGGGGTTAACTAGTTCAATCGTTCCCTTTTTCATACTTCAGTTCGCTCGTCTTTGTGCATAGTTTTCCTTTCGTTTTAAGGCAGAGCAAGAGAAGAATGGTGATGCCAAAAATCGCTCAGGAAAACTCAAGGGAGAACCTTGAGGCGAAGAAGCAGAGAGCGGGCTGAGTCTCGCGAGAGCGAGATTATCTTTTGAGCACGAGTAAAAATCAGTGTAAAAGCCTGAGCAGTAAGAGATTGCATCCAGGCCCTTTATTCTATATTTGCATTGTTATTTTGTACTTCATCTTCATATTTATACAATGGAAGTTCTATTTCTACATCTGTTCACTCTCTTAGCACACATGAGTAGCTAAACTAGTCGAATGGGTTGAGGAAAACTAAGCTAACATGACCTAGGAAGTTCATTGCTTGCGATTGTCTTGTTTTATGTTGTGCCAAATACCCTTTAGAGCTACTCGAGAGAGAGTCTAAAGAAAGAACCCAATAACTCAAGAGAGCTAGGTTAGAATCTGGACTCGAGAGAGCAATATTAGAACTGCATAAATAAGAGATAGGGACTTAAAGATAAGTTTTGTTTGTCAACCTGCATCGCATGCATCCTAGAGATGAGAATGTTATTATGTGGTCGCCTTATTTGTGTGTGTGTCATTTCGTCATCGCATAAATAAGAATAGAGACTTATGTGTAGGTCCTATAGACTTAGCGCATATATCGCATGCATTCTAGCCTTAAAAGCCGTGGCATTTGCACCGAGAGGTGGTTTACTGTTGTATGCATGTTGCATGATCGCATAGCATGAACGCATCCTAGGAAGTGTTAGCCGAAACTTTTCTCAGCCCGTTCACCGCATACTCATCGCATTTCCCGTTTATCAACTCTTTTCGAACTCCGCCGCATTTGTTTATTTTTCATCAATGCAAACTATAATCTAAACACTTTATTTATTTATCCGGTTATCGTAAGGTTTCATAAAAATTACCAACGCAACCTGTTTTCACAAGTCCCTGAGTTCGACCCTGGACTTACCAGGAAACTTAGTGGAATTTACACTTGGATTTCACTGAGGAAACTTGAGTGCACAATGCAATTTCATCAACGCATATCATCCACATTTCCATTCAATAAAGATTAAGCTTCACGCAATACTTGAGGAAATCCTAGTGGAGTCATCCTTGTTTGCAGTTGATATGTAGATGCTTCGCTATTTGGTTTTTCCCGTGCAAAATTCAAGTGTGACCTCTATCCTGGGTTGTAGGTGTTGGAATAAGGATCCCAATGCTCTTGTGCCTGTTGGTAACCTACATAGCACACCGAATGGAGGTTATACATACATTCACTAGATAAATGGTTAGCATTACAAAATTCACAAGTTTGAGGTTCAACTTGGATAGCTGCCACTTTTTATGGTTCTATTATAAAATTCTGGATCATATTTTCGATTGTTGTTAATTGTTGACTCATGGATCCGAGTGTATCCAATTCTTGTATTTTAGCAACAGCTTTTTGTGATTGAATTGTGTTCTCCATCACCTCCAATTCTGATGGTTATTTGCAATCATGTCCATGATCTCTTGAGCTTCGTTTATAGACTTTATAAGCAAAGATCCTTCCATAGATGCATTAACCATTGTCTTTAAAGCTTGGTTCAGTCCATTGTAGAATTGTCCATGCTCTATCAATAGATTCAGATGAAGATTTGCCTAAATGCGATGATGTCTTCTCTATATTTTGCGTTCTTGTCAAGCGAAAAATATTTTCTTAGAAACTTATCCACTAGGTTGTCCCATGTGGTAATAGATTTGGGAGGCAATGAATCGAGCTATTCTTCTACATCTCCCTGTAAAGAATAGGGAAATAGCTTTAGTCGCAATGCATCTTCAGAAACATCATTAACTTTAAAAGAACGACAAATTCTCATCATTATGCCTGAATGCAAATTGTCCAAATGAGTTTAGCATCTGAAAAATCAAAGGCTTCATCTCGAATATGGGCACATCTATTGGCTGATCTAAAATGCCAGTGTCTAAGGTCTGGAATGCAAAAGCTGCATAATCCTTGATGACTCTATCTCTATCTTCCGCAATGAAGATAGGATTCTAAGGGTCAGGTTGTTGTGGAGGTTGTTAGTCGTCATTCTGTTGTACCCCGTTCATGGGAGGGTTTGGAGGATTGGTTCCAAGAGGTGGGTCCATTTACATTTGTCATACGAATGCAGCTTTAGCAAGACTCTCTTATGTGCTCAACTTCTTCTGCCCTCAACGGTTTTGCTTTTGTTCTTGTCTCTGGTGGTGAAAGGTCCTTTCTATTTTAGGATATGGTTGAAAAAGGAAAGGCCTTCTTCTCATGCATTGCCTCCTCCTTGCAAAATAAACAAAAATGAAAAAAAGTTAGATTTTCCTAAAATATAGTCAATGCGGTCGCATTGATCATTCACAGTCAATAATGAAATAAAAATTTTGCTAGTCCCCAACAAAGACGTCAAAAACTTGATCAACCAAACGTGTGTGAATGATAAAATTAGAATGAATATAGTCTAAGTGCAAGCATACACTGTCGATGAGGTAATAAATCTTGAAGTATTCCAAAAGTCGAACCCCACGAGACTATTTATGCAATTCAATATTTATAAGAAAGTGTTTTTCGATGTAAACCAAAGGGTAACCAGTAAATAAATGATTTTGAGGTTTAATGGTAATAAAAAAAAAAGTAAAGAAGAATGTTGGAAAGGGATACAATTATGTTCCAACCTTTCGGGTGCTATGCTGTGAGTGATGCGGCCGCATCATACCAAAATAGTGAAATATGCATGAACAAAAAACTACTCCTGTTTGCTTTGGTATCCAATTCCTTTACGAGGTCTAAGCAGCTACTATTGAATATTCCCATGGGTAGTTGAATCTATTTTATGTTTAGATTCTTTATCCTGTGGTGTCCCTTATTCCTAAGGTGACTGACCCTTCTATTCATAGGCTCCTAGTTCTGTATTCCTTTGTGACATCAGTTTATATCCTAAACTTCTTAGCAGCAAAGCTTTTACTAAATTGTTAAATTAAGTGGCCAATTTAATTTACCAATATCAACTTCAATTTCAACAACAAGAATCCTGAAGGAACTCTTATCAAAGAGCACCTCTGACCGGAAGCAAGATCGTTTTAAACTCACTGTGACAGAATTACTGCATTCACAATCAAACAGACTAGTTATGTACTTAACAACAAATTACTATATGCTTTGAACTTTAAACAACAAAAGAGTAAGATACATACCATTTGAAGAACTCTTCTTCGCAAAAATCTCGTCTCGTCAAGGAAGCAAATCTCGTTGTCGCTGAGATTGTCCACCAAATCTCGCTATCGTCTATCCACGAATGGACTCCTCACGAATAAGGCAGCAGGGAAGACACCACCACTCAAAGCCCTCGATAATCTTGGAGTGAGAATCTAGGAGGTGTGGACTCTATTAGATTTGGTAGAGCGAAGGAGGAAGGAATGATCGTTTACCACGACCAAACAAGTGGGAGATATCGAAAGTCTATCGCATAGACAGATGCTTAATCGTTTAGGTAAGGGTACACGATCGTGTAGTAAACAGGGGCTGATCATATAGACGATCGTTTACCAAAATGTTTGGGTGTGCGATCGTTTAGGAAAAGTTAGAGAATCGTTTAGGTAATTCTATGTGGTCGTTTAGGAAATGTGCGCGTGTACATGAACGTTTAGTAAACTTTGAGCTGTCGTTTATGCTCTCGGTTTGCTAGGCGATAGGCAATATACTCAATCGTTGAGCGAATGTCTGATCTCTTGCAAAATGAAAACCATTTTCATTTTATCCTTCAGTTACGAAAACTGAATACAACATCCCACTATCTCATTCGGTTACAGAGAAAAAATCGCAACAATTATTCCATAATTGTTTAATTAAAAAATAAATATAATCATAATATATTTATAACCTATAGTTTAAAATCACATCAAATGCAACATATAAACCATAGTCCTTTTCTCCTCCACTAGGTATAAATCATATTTATATCCTTTTCCTCCAATTAATGTATCTCATACATCAAGTCAACTATATCATATATAATTAACCAGTTCAATCATATCATATATAATCGAACTCCCTCTTGTCAATTTGAACACTTCAAACTGACCCAAAAACTGATTCTCAACTTGAATCCATTGAGCTACCAAGGGGACCTTATGGACCTATGGCTCGAAGCTCCAACGGTACGTGAATAGCTTACTAAACTCTTTAGCCATGAGATCCACGATCCATTAGCTGCTAGGCATTCCACTAAAGACCGATAGCTACACTCTTCTCATCACAGGTATATTTTTGTGTCCATCGGATATAACCAATCAACAGTACGATAACCCTTCACAGATGTTCGTAAGTATAGCAAGGCCAATTTATCGTTTTGCCCCTGTAGTTACATCTAACTCCTTAAATACCACTGATCCCTCTAATGAACAATACAACATAGTCCTACTATGTGTGGATAGCCACATCGTTCAAGCCCTAGAATCAACCCTTAAGGGACTATCTACTTACCCCTGCTCTGGGAAAGGAGTGAATTCCATCTTGTATAGCTGAGTTCCAAGCTCCCAAATAAGATGAATCTCCAAAGTAGTAGGTTTGTGTCGGCGATCTGGCCATTTGCACCCATGCAAATCAAAGGACCACCTCAAAGGCAGGAGTTCTCAACTCACTCAGGATTGAGGTCATGTTACTTATGGTCATCCTAGTGAAGTGAAGTCTCTATCATGAACGGCGTTATATAACGAGACTATAATACTTCGTGGTCCGGTCTTATACAAACTCCTTTGTATAGGATGCCCCCGCTCACATGTCTTCACATGAATGATCAGGATAAGACCATCTATAGCAAGTCACAACATTTGTAACTATTCTACAACTGTCTCTTATACACATCTAGATGTGTATAAGAGACAGATACAACTCCTTTGTATAGGATGCCCCCGCTCACATGTCTTCACATGAATGATCAGGATAAGACCATCTATAGCAAGTCACAACATTTGTAACTATTCTACAAAGCGGGTTGCATCTGTAGCGTTACCAGGATAAGGTTTCCCTCCTATATCCATATACTACAGACCATTTTGGTTATCACTTAAGGCATGATCCACCTATATGTCTCTACATACAGGCTTAAGTTACAATGACAACCAGGGATCTTAGTTTACTGGTTTGTGGTAAAGCAATTAAAACATCTAATGTTCCATAGACAATAGTGAAGAAAATATCATATATTATTACATCACAAGCATTTGTTCAAAATTGTGTTTACAAATTATAGAACCCAACGAGAGTTTAGGACATCATCCCCAACAAATCCATGAATCAAGTTGGTGTGAAGTGTAATATCACTGAAGCCATAAAGACTTTAGAGCATCCACATTGTTGAACCCCTTTAGGAATTAGCTCATGATAGACGACAAAATAAACATTTTTTTTAAATCAAGAATCATTGCTACAATATAGTTTGACTGATGGAAAAATAAAATAATTACAAGACCTAAATGGAAAATAAAGATAGAAAATAACAACTCTAAAGAACTTGGAAAGGTTCTTAAACTTCGACTCTTTCCCTAGGATGATTTCCCTTTTTCTAAGGTGAAATAGTTCCTTAACACACACTTCTGTGGGAAGAGATATCTTAGAGTCGCTAAGCCTTAGAAGAACTTTCATTCTTAAAGCTACTGACTCAAAATATTGAGAAGAAACCCAAGGGGTTGCTAGTAAAATGGTAGAATCGGCAAAGAAGAAGATGAGTGAGGCTTTAAAGAGTTGCATCCCTTGAGGGGAAGGGTTTCCAACCCTTTTATAGGCACAAAAGTGATTGGGGAAGGCCAAATTTCAAGTTCTTAATGATTTCTAGGCAAAATCGTAGCTGAATAACTGATCAAATCGTGAAAGCCAGAACTACCTTTGACTGGTTCGATTTCTGGAATTTTAGGGCTCACTGATGTGGTGCATCACCTCTACTTTGGGCGCATCATATGTAAATTTTACAGAAATAGACTCCAAACCTACCAAAGTTCAACAGATTAGCTTTAAATCAACAAATAACAATGTTTAAGCATAATTACCTTCCAATAAACTCAATTTAATAAAATATGACTAAAATTTGAGGAAAACTCATGCACAAATCCATTTTTTCATAGTAAAGGTGTCCAAATAGAAGTTCAAATTCATGAAGTATATGAAATGAAGCATAAGACCACTTGGGTAAAAAGTGCGTAAGCCCAATAAATTCTTTGGCCAAATAGCCTTATCTAATAAGGTTTAATGACGCTCTTGCATGCAAAGTAAGAGTTCTGGTAGATAATAGTAATTTAACTCTAACGCTTAGATAATTACCCATAACAGTTACTTAAATGCCAAAGACAAGTATTTCATAAGAAGAAAAGAATTTGTCTTTCTGTCAGGATTCATTAATCCTTACACTCTCTCAGTTTAGTATTTAGATGTGTTAACTTTTAACAGACAAAAAATATATTTGTTTAAAGCTGAACATATTTTCAAACAACTTTTGAAAACATGCTTTATCACAAAAATCATTCACACCCTATGAATTATTTAGTAATAAAGTTTGGAGAAATTAAATTTCTCTTACGGTGATAAAAGCACCATATTCAGCATAAATAAATGATATTTTAATGACTCCCACAACTTTAACTGAGATGAACTTTCCGTTGCCAACTAGTAGAACTATTCCACTAATTTAAGTATTTGCCAAGAAACACAATAAAGTGTAATGAGGAAAAAATTCTGATAGTGAATCCTTAGTCAACTATCAAGGTGTGAATCCATATTTCCACCAAGAACTTAGTAAATCAAATTTACTCATTCTTATTTTTCTTCCTTTTGAGGTATTTCCAAACTTCCTCATCGTGTGACATCCCAAACTAATTTGGAAATAGTTTCTTTATCGGCTCTAGTCACAGAAATCTTTCTTGAACTCAGATAATACTTAACTTTGAAGGTCATTTAGCTTTCCATGACTCCAATATACAATATATTTTTGTCATGACTTTATCTTCGAATCCAGACACATCATATGTTATCTAGATGATAAAAGTAAGTTATCACTTCAAAGATAATTTATAAACACTTCATGACTTGGCAACAATTCTTTTGAGAATATTTCCTAAATTAAAGACAAAATTATACTGTCAATATGTGTTGATGACATTTTGCAAAGTAATATATTTATCAAACCTTTTGACTTATATCGGTAATTAAATATTAAAACTCTTAAGAGGAAATGACATAACTTTAAATTATATAAAACTTGTTATTGAATATGTGTAATATTTTATCCATTCAAATTTAGCATGGAAATTAAAAATGAACCCAATAGATTTAATATGAATCTCATTCATATTAATTCAAATTTTCTATTGCTATGATACTCTAGTGAGTTAGAACAAGCACCATAAAGGGTGGTCAGTTTTTCCTTCACTGAATTGAGGCATTCTCAACTAATTGTTACACCAGAATAACTCTTATTCTTATAACAATTGGTTACCATTGGTTTGGTCAATAAATTATTAACTTGCTTAACAATTTCTTGTAAATATGGTACTCTATTTTAGATCCTAGAGTTCTCCAAATGAGCTAGCTGAAGGAAAAAATCGTTTGAGGCAAAAACTAAAGCAACTTTGTCCATTTCTAGAGTTGGCCCTGATGTTGACCTAATGCACAAACCATCAGAAGGGGGACGCTTCCAAGGCACCTTAAGGTCGTGCAAAAAGATCTCATGTTGCAAACCAATGAAGGAGACTATAAAACACGTTGACACACATCCTTATCCTACTTACTATAAATGCTTTATCCATTCACCTTGATATTGACCCTATTGGAAATGGCCTAAACTCGCAGTTCATAAATGTTGTTAACATATTCTATTTATCAATAAAAATGTTGTTGAGTTTTTATTCAATAAATTACTTTTGTATTGCATCCTTCTATGAAAATTCAATAAACGAATCCATGGCTATAACATGAATACTTTAACTATTATGTGGTGACATAAAAATGGATTAAGTTTTAGTATGTAGCCAAAATGGTCTATAAGTATATGGATGAGATTGGGTACCTCATCTTGATGACACTATTGGATGTGGCCTATCTTGTATATTGATACAAATGATGTGATCCAAAACTCATTCATGTAGAGACATGTGAGTGGAGGCATCCTGTGCAATGAGTTTGCATAAGACCAGACCTGGAAATAGTCACTTTTCTTTATAACAACCGTTTACTGTTAACTGACTATCTTAAACTCAATGACCTAGGGTAACTCGATCTTAATCTCGAGCTAACTATGAACTCCTATTTATTCGGGATTATCCTTTGATCTGCATAGGTGAGAGTAGTCCAACAACACTGCTCAATAAGCCTCTCATTTTGGGAATAAGACCGAATAGATAGCTGGAGACATAACTTTACAATATGGAATTCACTTCTACCCGTTTTAAGGTTAGCAAATGGGTTGTCTCTTAAGCGCTGATGTCTTGGCTTGAACAATGAGGCCCCACCCTCTCATGGTAGAGAGGGTTATGATTTATAAGTTAGACTATAAATCAATTTTTCAATGGAGGATCAGTGGGAGCTTAAAGAGCAAGATGTATTTACAGGGGTAAAACTGTAATCTTTGACTCATTTGTAAATACAAATGACCTATGAAGGATTGACTTACTGATTATGGTTAAAATAGATAGAAATATATCTACAATGAGGAGAGTACAACTACTAAGCTATAGTGAAATGTTAACGAATAGTGATTAATTCGGTTTAAAGAGTTTAACCAATTAATTACAAGTCATTGGAGCTCATGATCTGTAGGTTCATAAGGTCCCTCTACTAGCTCGTAATTTGGATTAGTAAATTGAGTAATCTTGATAAGATTTGAAATTAGGGTTTAGAATTTAAAATGTTCAAATTGAATTAGGGTTTCTATTTATTGTATTCGATACAATTAAAAGTTTAATTTTATCAAAATTATATGAAATTGAAGAAACGGATAATGTTTAAATATGATTTAAATATTAATTGTATTAAATTAATTTCATTTTGATGGAATTGATTTTTTATTAATTTAATATTAGATATTAAATTAATTATTCTTTAATTAAAGGTTTAATTATTTAGTTTTATTTAAAAATTAATTAATTGAAATAATTTTCTAAAACTAATAAATAAAATTAAATAAGTTTAATTTACAAAATATGATTTTGGAAGTCATTTTTGGAAAACATTTTGAAAATTGTTTTTCAAAGTGGAGATTTCCAAAATGTTGGAAATCTCCACTATGTATTCAACTTCCTTATTCACTTCTTCATTTTCTCTATGAAGTAGGAGCTGCCCTTCATGCAAGCCATGAATATACATTGTGAAAGCTCTATATATTGGAGCGCTCAGCTGAATTATGATTTATGCTTACAAGAACTTCAAAAGAAACCCCATAGAAATCACCAAACCCTCTTCATATCTTATATATTTCTAGCTCAATTTAGTGTTTCTACTACACAATCCTGTCAAGAAAATAGTAGAAAAGATCTTACTGGTTATCTACTTGAAGGTTGAAGCTCCTTCACGTGGAACTCAGTTGGATTTGAAGAGGATACTTCAAAGGTATTGTGTTCAGCAAACCCTTGAAGAATGTTTTAAACTCAAATTAAGTATGATTAGGGTGCTTATTGATTCTATGTTTCCCTCTACTGCACGTTAATATATTGTAACAATTGGTATTAGAGCATGATTTAAGCACTCAATTGTTGTTAACTTGAGTTTGATGGGTGTTCTTCATGAATTTTATGAAAATGGTGTACTGATATGGTTTTTCAGTGTTTTCGCATTTGAATCATTTCAATTATGTTGTAACTCTTGTAATTGGCTCTTGGTTGATGGGTCTTAATATGTGTTTAAGAGTCTGTAATTCGTTTGGAGTCATTAGAGTTGCAATTATGATGTAATTGAAGAAAGAAGTGAAGAAGGCCGAAGCAGTAGGAATTGGAAATTCGAATTTCTGCCAGATACTCGATGCTCGATGGGATACTCGATGGCATTCTCGATGAAATTTCATGAAATACCCAATGCACGATGCCATACTCGATGGTACTCGATGCATTTACTCGATGATATTTCATGAAATTCTCGATGGTAATCATTGCATTTATTCGATGATATTTAATGAAATACTTGATGCTAGATGCCTTACTCGATGGTCAATGGTGTCTACTCGATGGTATTTTTATGAAATATTTAATGTTCGATGATGCTCGATATCATACTCGATGCTGGTTTCTTGTTGATACTCGATGAGTTTTGCCTGGTTCAAGGCGGTCCGAGTGGTCCAAAAGTTTTTGAAGCCGGTTTTTCTGTTTTATGTAATAATTAGGCTTTTATTTGCTTTAAAATACCAAAACCAAAAACCATATCAGTTTTATGTTTAATTATTTATACATTTGATGTATGTTATAATTAGATATTTTTATAAGTATGCCATGTAGAATTAAAAATCCCACCATAGGAAGCATGTTACATGTATTGAAGTATGTTATAAAATTGTTATAATATATAGTATGCATGTATAGGATTTCAATAGTTTTAATATGAATGTTATGTTAAAAGTTGAACGCCTTTGATGAATGTTATGGATGTTTAGCATGTCCAAATTTTGTAATTTGTTATAAAATTGATTTAGACATTCAAATTCATAACAAAGATAAAAAAAAAAAAATGTTTACTTAGGCTAAACAACTTGTTTTAATAGTTAAAATATGTCGTTATCTTATAAAATTTGGTTACAAACTCAATTAGTTCACAATCCATAAAAAATTTTATTTGTATTTGGTTACAAACTCAATCATTTATTAAACACTTTAATAAATTTTAATCATCTATTGCATGCTTATAAAACATTTGACTAATTCATCTTCTAGTTCAGTTCCCAGGTAGGGGTGTTCCATTTTCGTCAGCTTAAATACTTCAATCCTAGACAGAATTTTTTTTTATAAATTTAATCTTTTATTTTCTCATTTTAGTCCTATTAAAAGAAAAACAAAAGATTTATTTTAAATCCAATCTTATTAGAAATATAATTTGAAGATTAAATAGACAAGTTTTAAACCATTTAAAACAAATTAATTAACCTTATCCTAATCGCATTATACTAGCATGCAATCAAAACATATGCATCTCACGACTTGAATATAGCAATTAACCATGTCTCATGCACATCACATTCATTAATATACATAATATAACTCTTATATTAAAGTTTGAATTACTATATAGTTAAACATGCTTTCAATCAAACATTAAAACATATAATATAACATTATTATTACAATCATGCAAACTATATAGTATAATCATGCATGTATATACTTTCAGGATTAACCTAATCTTTAAATATAACAATTATATTTAAAAAAGATGCAAGATCATGCTTTTTCATTAATTAATATAACTTTTATATTAATACTAATAAAAATAGTAACAAGCATGCTAGCATAATAATATAACACTTATATTAAAAAAAAAAATACATGGCATGCTTATTATAACATGCAACCATATAATATAACATTTATATTAAATATGATTCATGTGCATGCTTATTAAACCATGCAACTATAAAATATAATATTTATATTAAATATGATGCATGAAAATGTTTATCTTAAGGTGGGGTTTAAAACTAAATGACATACATTATGCAACATATAATTAACATTAATTTAATCAAACGCCATATACAAAATTAAATTAATCAGTAAAAATAGACCAAATTTTGGCACCCCTAAAAATTAACTAAATTAATAGAATCATATTATATCAATTTAATTAATTAAAACAATAAATTACATAAAAAGAAATAAAAAACTACAATTGTGTCAGGCTCAAACCCACAACCTTTTGCATTCTGGGTGTTACGATGTTAATTAAATTTGAACTTCTTTGCGTGTGTGTTCGAGTCGGAGTGTAGTAACGCACTGGAGAGCGTAGCTACGCTGGTCTTTTTCTTGTCATAGTGTAAAGCAATGCTCCACGGAGCATTACTACGCTAAGCCTCAGCGTCGCAATGTTGTTATCAAACGTAGCTACATTGAGCTCTCTATGTCGTAGCACAAAGCACAGCATAGCTACATTGTGTGTTACGCTCTAGCACAAAATGCTCAATTCTGCTTTGTTCTTCGTCTGTTTTTACTCCGTTTTCATCGATCTTCTCAAAACTCTTGCTCTTTGATTGATACGGACTTACAGACTCAATTACAAAAATAAAATTCCCAAAACAACGGGCCCTTACACCAATCAAATCAATGCAAAATTGTAATCTAAATGGGAAAATTCGAAATTGCTTATTTTGCAAACCAATACATCAAATGCATAGAAAGCTACCCACAACTTCTCTGGTTTTAGTAAAAAACAAAAGTAAAAAGTACGACCTGGCTCTAATACCAATTGAAGGAATTGAATTCCTCAGCGGAAACGTGTGAACACGTGTGCTTTTGAAATTCGTTTGGGAATGGTGAAAACAGAGAAAACATACGAAATTGTATAGGATAAACATACGTATAAATAAACATATTGTATAGAGGAATAGAGGGATTAGAGGAACTAATCCTTGAAGACAAACTCCCAAAGTCACGAACTCAACGTACAGTGAATTTCTCCCTCGAACAAACACCAACAAGGACACCACCACTGGGCCTTCCTTACTATTTTCTGGAATAAGAATTGAAGGAATCGTGGGCTCTTTGATTTTAATAAGGGAAAGAGTAAATGAGAGAGGGATTGTTTAAGAGAATTTTTGCAGAAGAACTTTTCTTCTACTTCCATGAATCTCATAGAAACTTCTATGTGTTACAGGTGAGAGGAAGGGGGAGATAACTCCCTCCAGTCTTATGTTAACTCCATTGCTAACTTTAGGGGAGTTAACTTTTATATTTAATTTAATATTAAATTAAATTTCATTTTATTTAATTAAATAAAATAAATATAAATTAATCTAATTAATTAATATCAATTAATTAAATATCATATATTTAATAAGGTTACATTTGAATCATATTCAAATGTATTTCCTCTCATATACTATAGTTTTAATATGAATCTCATTCATATTAAATTTAATCCAAAGTTATAATATGAATCTCATTCATATAAAAAATATTTGAATATTCAAATATTTATTTATCTCATATATAGTATTAATAATGAATCATATTTATAATTAACTATATATTAAAATGTATCTATATACATTATATTAATGTATCTTGTATAATTAATTCCCTTATTTAATCAAACAATTCAAATTAATCCAAAATTAATTGATTCTTATTTTTACCCTTAGTGAGCTAGTAAGGGAACCTAATGGATCTACAGATTAGAAGTTCCAATGATTTGAGATTAATTAATTAAACTCTTTAATTAAATTAATCAATATTAATTAACTGTGGGTTACTCCACTAAAGATCTACAGCTGCACTCTTTGTACTGTAGATATATTTTTGCGTCCATGGATATAACAATTCAATAGTAAGTCAACCTTTTATGAATTGCTCGTAATTACAATTGGGTCAAATTACTATTTTACCCTTTGTAATTACATCTAACATTTTTAGTCCCACTAGTCATCTAATGAACAATCTATTTATAGTCCTACCATAAACAAAATCCTCTCGGGCCAGTGAGAGGGAGGGGTCTCATTGTTTAAGACTTGGAGTTAAAACTTAAGGGAGAAATTCATAGATGGGAAGGAGCGAATTCCTGAAGGAAATCAGATATGAGGATTTCCATGAGCAGCGGAATGATCATTCCAAATTTCATTCGTATATGAACATTAACAATTACAATCAAAAAATGGAAACAAACAGGCTATGCACAAAACGAATTACAACATGCTTTACTAATCGATCAAGGACAAGAATACACATACCTTTGAAGACTCATCTTCAACACCCTTGATCACGAACGCTTGAATAATCAGCAAGATTGCAAACCCGAACGCTCGAACACTACGACTGCTACACTGCACAATCACAACGACCACGAACTCAGCGATCTCCAAGATCACGAACAAATAGCAACCATCACACGGACACCGCGAACTCAACGAACGGCCTCCAATAAATCTCAACAATGTTGAGTTGAGTATGACACCACCACAATGGCTACCTTGGTATTCTCGGTGTGAGAATCCAGAAGTGTGGGCTCTGTGTGGACTTGGTTAGAGGAAGAGACCGGAGGAACAATCATGTAAACGATTGAGTAAGTGGGAGATGGCAGAGGTCTATCGTATAGACGTTGCCCAATCGTTTAATAGAAGCTATGTGATCGTTTAACTAATCGGCCAATTAAGTGGCTATCATATAGAAACACTCCATTATCGTATAGACACAACAACTGTTGACATGTAGTAAATGGATGGAAAATAGATAAAATGTGGGGATGTCTTCATCGCAACCCTTAAGATTGACCGCAAGGGCAACCTCAGCCAATGCAAGCTATGCGATAATGCTACATACACTTGTGCCTAAATCTAGGACGTATGCAGTGTATTTGTGATAGCGCCATGAAGCCTATGCCTAAGCTTCCATAACCTGCTCACATGTTTTTGCCGCATGAACGTGATAGCCGCATACCACCGTATCCTACTTCTGGATGCATGCAATATCCTATCCGTAGGGTGCATATGCTGTGTAATAGTAAACGGAGCTTATTCCTAAGTTCCCCATTCTTGTTTATATGTTCCAATCCGCTTTCTCAAGTCTTAGATTTGGTTTTTAGACTACTCTCTCAAGTATGCCTAAATGACGAATGATGTTCTCATAAGACAAGGTAACCGCATAAACTTGGCTGACGTAAGATTATTCCTATCTCTAGTGAATACTTGCTTACATTGCTTAATGCGACCAACCTCTTAACCTCCCAGGTAGTTAATTTTTGCTGACTTTACTCATAGACAAGCGTTGCATCTGCCTATAGACAGTCGTTGCTATAGCTTCACACTAAGAAAATAAGGTTTTCCCACAAACTCGCACATCGCACACCTTTTGGTGGTTTGCTACATGCTTCATATCTCTAATCCGCATGATTAAGTATACGACACTCTAGCAATCTCACTAAGTGATGCAATGAAAGTTAAGGATACTAAGTAATGGAGATGGAGATGGAATCGAAGGAAACATAGAAATGCATTGAACACAAAATGTATTAATTTCTTAATCCAAAATGTAATATAATACAATATAAGAAAAGAAGAGAAAATTAAAGGACTAGCCGGAAGCAATGTCTTGCTTTTCGAGCGATGTGTGTCAAAGGCTACCCGGTGGTGCCATGGAGGTGGTGGAGTTGACTCTCTCGAGATCTAACTCTAATCGAAGGCTCCGGTCGTCACTCGGAATGGATGAAGGAGATGAAGAACTCTCAAGCTTTCTTCTAACGCGTTCGTCTAGATCAACAAGGATCGCACCCGAAGGTTAGGAAACCTTGGGTGAAAAACCTTGGATGAATTGAAATTCTACTCAGCGGCTTCTATTTATAGAGCTTGATTGTCGACAACATTAATGGACCTACTATGATTTTGACATTAGTGGCGCATTGGTCCTTTTCTGAATCTCGGCTACTAACGGCGTGATAGGTGAAATGTCAACATCATCTTTTGATTTTCCCGAGATATGCATTGATGTTTCCATTCCGCCAACCTTGCGATGATCCTGCTATTATAGTTATCATCGTGTAACTGCAATCTTAAAATGACCGCATTCACTTTATTATCGCAACTTCTACACGATGGTCGCATATTCTATGCGATGATCGCATTCGCTCAACGATCGCAATTCCCATGCGATGGACGCATTCGCTCGTCCGATTCCTACGTTAGCTACAAAAATAGATAATTGAACACATAATAACACATAATAGTTGGTTAGTCGAGATTCTTAATGTTGAACAATGCAAACTCATTTTCTCATGAATTCCTAACATTATTGCTGCATATTATGCTGAATAGCCCTTATAATTCTAAATAAAAGGCCTAAGATGACGTGCATTTCTACATGTCATCACACCCCCAAACTTAAAATCATGTTTGTCCTCAAGCATGCGTTATACTCAAGAAATTCTTAACTCACCTTCTTGCTTTTTACAATGACCAGCCTCTCAGAATATAATTTACTTATACCTATAACCATGCTTCTTCAAAAAGATATTTTCTAAGTTTAAATCCGACAAGCCTTTGCTCAAAAGCTTTTTATTCATTCACCGTAACTTTGCATTTAGCTTTTGAGAATGCGTTCATTTAAAATACTTAAAAAATTTGAGATGACTTATTCGAATGTGTTGTTGAACCTGGTTACGCTCTTCGTTTTCGCTTACCCCCACGTGTGTCATGCGGGCATCCAACTTCAATTGCGCTCCATATTCAACTCAACTCTTGTCTTGCTTGATTTGGCTTGCGCTGGACAGAGGAGTTGCACTTATGTGTTGATCCTGGTGACTTACCTTCGTTTTGGCTTACCCCCACGTGTGACATGCGAATATCCAACTACGGGTAAGTGCCTTTCACAACTTAACTCTTACCAACATGGGTTTCCCCATTGCGTTGACAATGGAGTTGTTATTCTCAAAATATATTTTTTTTTCAATAGAAATGATCGCAATGTAATGAACGCAATTCTCCGAGACCACTGCCACCCCCAAACTTAGAGGTTGGCAGCGTTCTCACCACAAAGCTAAAAACAATCTCACAGGAATGTGGTAACAAACGGTTGAGCAAAGGTTTGCACATAATAAAACTTAAGACTTCCAAAATTTGAAAAAGCTATTAAAAGTCAAGTGAGCCTTGCGATGCTTAGTTAGCAGATGCGGTGAATTATACATACCATCATAGATGCATCGCAAAGGACCAAAATCAGACAAGGAGAATTTCAAAAGGATAATGCATAAAGGATAACAAGAAAATGACCTTAGGCAGAATAACGCATGCGATTATGCGTTGTAATCCACACGATCGAAGCCATACGTTGAAGGATGGAAGGAATTCTTCCATTGTAACTGCGCCCCGAGGAGAATTATTTTCGCACCTGCAAAGAGCAAACGCACCACAACCAAGGAAGCAACCGCATATCCAAAATAACAATGAAAATAAACTAAACTAAGAAAACAAGGTAAAGATAGAGTTGAAGACATCCCTAGAGAAATTGGAGTGTTGTCACCGTAAAGAGTCTCCCATGCAGGAGATTGCTCTCAATTGCTTGGGTTAAGAAGCTCATCCTGACCATTGGAACTTCCGGCAATTGTTGGGCGCATGTTGGCCACCATGTGCTTAGAATTACCTTCAGCTAATGCGACTGATTGCCCTTCTACCTTAGGGTCAATATTGGCTTTCGGTGCATGTTATCTAGACGAAACGCGTTAGAAGAAGCTTGAGAGTTTCTTCATCTCCTTCATCCATTGCGAATTGTGATGACCGGAGCCTTTCGCTAGAGTTAGACTCGAGAGAGTCACTGCTCCCACCGCCTGTCCATCAGCACCACCGGAGCCGTTGACGACACATCACTAAGCAAGGAACATTGCTTCCGCTAGTCCTTTACATTTCTCTTCTATTCTTATTATCCTGCTATTGTAGTTTACAATTTTGGCTAAGAATATTAATACACTTTTGTGTATCAAATGCATTTCCTAGTTTTCATTCGACTCTATCTTCCATCTCCCGAGCCGCTTCGCTGCAGTAGCTATTTTGTGGCCGTTCGCCCACTATCCTCATGTGAAATCTGCGCGTTTCGTCTCAAATAATTCATGTATGGATTACTTAGAATATCCTTAAAACTTCATTGAGCCACTTAGTGAGATTTGTATGGATTCACCATACTTTATCATGCGGATTAGAGAATTGAAAGCATGTAGCAAGTGAACAACTCACCAAAAGGTAGTACGTATGTGCGAATTGTGTGTGTGGATAAACCTTTATTAATCTTTTTGAAGCATATAACAACGACGTTGTCTATGCGCTGATGAGGACGCACACACTTGTCTATGAAGTAAAGTCCGAATAACAACAAAAACTAGCCCGGCAGGTAAGTGGTTTCGGTCGCATTAAGCAGATTGGTAAGCATAGTATTCACTAGAGATAGAATAATGCTTACGTCAGCCAAGTTTTATGGCGGTTTACCTTTATCTTATGAGCGCATCATTTCGTAATTTAGCGCATACTTTAATAGAGAGATAGTCTTAAAAACCACCATCTAAGACTCGACCTATGTATAGATGAGAGCAGTTATTAGAACACATTAAGAAAGAATTGCGAGTAAACTTTCGGAATTAATTGCTTCTGTTTTTACTATTACACAGCGTATGCACTCCTTACGGATTGGATTATTGCATAAGCGTCCCAGAAGTAAGTAGTTACGGTGGCTCATGCGCTATTCACGCTATGCGGCGAAAAGACCATTGATGGTTTGGTGAAGGCTTAGGCAAAACAAGTGTATGTAGCATGTAACATATTAACTTGCGTTGGCTTGAGGTTGCCCTTGCGGTCAACTCTTAAGGGTTTGCGATGAAGATATCCCCACATTTTTATCTATTTTCAATCCATTTACTACGGTTCGAATTAGTGTCGTGTCTCTATCTCTCATTATATGTGCCCATTGCTTTGTCTATTAATTTAGGAAAGTAGGATAGTTTTTAGCTTATAACCCCCCCCGCCCACCAAAACCAAAACCCCCCCCCATTACTTTTCTTTACAACCGACCAAGCAAACACATATACCGCATGAAAGCCATTATAGTATATCATAGTCCCTGAGTTCGACCCGGTATTCACCTCGAAGAAACTTAGTGTTTCGCTATTAATATAATGACTTCCGTAACTAGTCAGCGGCAAGAAAATACTATGTACTAAATTTAGAGGATCGCTCCTTCTAAATGGTTCATCTGCAGACATTCGTTGCTGAAATGCATAGTTTCATTCCAACACATGACACATATACGTCATATGAGTTACAATCTCTATATCCAAATACTGCATCGCATAATCCTCTATAATTATCTCTCCTAGGCCGCCTTGCTCTCACCTTTA